>NC_036246.1:44541690-44664248 GCF_002742605.1 Olea europaea var. sylvestris
GTTGTTTGGGGGGGGGGGGGTATGGAAAGGCTTTAATTTTTCATTTTGAGCTGTATCTCTATGAAGTGTAGAATCGAGTTTTTACCACATAACCCTTTGAGTTTCCACTGTGATATAAAACCCTTTAAATGAGGATTTTAATGCAAGTGATATTGCTTTACTGAATTCAAATATATTTAGTATGAAAACCTCGAAGTGTTGGGTGCTTAAAATTTGGCACATTTTCTCCTCAGTGTTTGCCGAACATCATTTTGTCCTATATTCAAGAGGTCTCCTATAGATACTACTATTTAGGGGAATTCATGGAATTTATCTTTGATCAACAAAATTTACTACTGTGACAGAAATTTTTTTGCCCACTGTTAGTGTTGGCAATACATCAAGTAAACTATTATGTACCTTTCACTTTTCTCCATTTATATTTATCCACAATCACTCTCAGGTAGTATTATTATGGAACTCATGTAATTCAGTGTTGTCTCCCTTTTCAGATAATACGCATTGTTAACAGTGAAGCAGGAACAGCAAAACAGAGTAATTGCATCATTATCACCAAAACATTGACAGAAGAAAGTGACCTCCATGAGAGTCTACTTATTCAAAGTAATTGACAATACACAATTCATTAATTTATGTTCTCTAAGATCATATCTGTCTATATACCCAGGCTCAGAGTTCAATCTTATCTTTTTTCTGTTTGCTATGACTTTCTCAGAAGGTACAAAATGTTTACCCAGATCAAAGATTTTCAGTTTGATGAAGAAAAGAGAAGGCTGCTTCAAAAATATTCTCTCCGAGGCTGTGAAATCAGTAAAGGTTAATTAATGCTATCCTTGCTTCTGGATCCCCTTGAGATGTTGTGCTTCAAAGTACTAATTTTAATTTCCAATCTTGTGACTCATCGCTCACCAGTAGCTGCCAAGTGCAATTACGAGTTATGGTTAATCTTTCTATCACACTTTGGGTAGGGTGTATATTGGAATAATTAGCCAGGGACTTTTTCTGGTATATCTTAACGGGTTGTGAAGTTGAGAATTATTCACTTATCTCATTGAAATAACCACAAGAAACAGATTTCCAAGTAATAGACTTCCCCTTCACGTCTTCAACCAAGGATTTTGAAATTATAACTTTTTGATAAAATAGAGAAAAACGTAAAGCTTATTTGGGTATATATTGTAATCGGTTTACATAATATATAATCCCTGTTTGATACCCATTTGTCTCTCTCTTCTTTTCAATCACACATTATTTAATAAAATAATATTACACGTAAATCTAAAACATTTCTTTATTTTTTAACCACATATTCTCCATCATTCTACTATTCCAAAATACATTCTTACTATAAAAATGGGAAACAAACATGGTCATAGATAGAATTGAGTAGCAGATAAGTAGGTAGTACTTGAGGGTCTTACAAAATGTGTGATTAAGAAGTAAGTTTGACCAACTAATTTATAAATTAAATAGGTGCCAAAGAAGTGCATAGTGTTCGAATTCAGGTGGTGATATTGCCAATGCATGGCCATGTGGCCGTTGTAGTTTGTCTTAATTGTCTTCAGCAGCTTATGATTATGAAATCAATATCAAAACCCAGAAGAGAAAGACAGACGACAAACACCAAAAAAATATAAATTAAAAAAGAAGGTAGGAACTAGTTAACAATTTAACTAAACTTGCCTTTAGTGAACATGCACCTGCTACTTCAATTAGTTTATTTTTAAGTTGAGTGTTGTTTTGGGGACAATGTTTATTTTTTAAAGAAGACAATCTTTCATTAATGGGCAAAAGGGGTGCCAGATCCCATATGGCTGTTAGTTTATGGGTACATTCATAAAATACCTAAAAAAAGTTCAATATAGATGTACAATGAATCATTTAGATACGTTCTTTAATTGAAAAATATATCGTCAAAACATTTAGCTTCAAGTCTGACCAAATTCTCATCCTTAGAAGCTGTTGCATTTCTTTCCTTCTAAATAACCAAAACACACCCAGGGGTGTCATATTTTGTATATCTTGTAGGTATTCACCAGTCTCCTTGATCACTGAGCTTTTATAATTGCTTTATACTTCTGCCTTTTGTGGATGTCTTCTTCTTCATCTTTCTAGTTTTGAATGTTTGACATAGACGTTACCTGTTTTTGGAGGTCTAAGTACTTTAAGACGTCTGAAACTTTGACAACTTCAATTTGCTGTTTTTAGTCTACATGTCTCAGATCCATTTGGATGTTTCATCTTGTTCTTCTACCTCCAATCTTTAGGCTCTGGGGGATTGTTTGAGGCATCTATATCTGCTTCTTTTTCTGCCTTAGAAGCCTGCCTTTACTTCTTTACTTGAGACATGTACTCATCTTTACGTTTAGGACATTCATCTTGACCTTTGTTCATCAGTTTCTCCAGTAGGAAATTCTAGCATATCGTTACTTCTTGATCTTCAATGCCTTGCTCAGCTGTCTTATCAGTGTTGCAAATGTCTTTTATAATTTTCAGATATTTGAAACATATCGAGGTCATTCTAAACCGCATGTATTTAGCAATTTTTTCCCGAATAATCAACACTCAAAGGAATTACTAATTAAAATATTTTTTGTTTGGAATAATAGAAAATTAAGTTATTGAAGGGAGTTAAATTCTAACCACAAAGATCTTATTGACCAAAAAGATACTTTGCCCTATAAGAAAAACTCTTGGAATTTTGTAAATAGGTGGCAACTAACTTTGAACCCAAAACCTTTCTTAATGTGGTACCTTATTGAATGACCCTCTTATATAAAAGCTTGAGCTATTAAAGGAAATTATTTGTTTTTAATTATGTAATAGGCGTACTATGTTGATTTTAGAAGAGGTAGCTCTAGGTTAAATAAAGCGGTGAAAAATAACTTATTTACCTGATATTATTTTAAGTTATTGGGGATAAGGTTTAGATTTTCGTTATTGTTGTTTGAGCAGTTCCCTATTTAGAGTTCCAGCCCTTTTCTTTTGGAAGGGCAATTTTGCAGGTCTATGCATACTTTATAGCCTCTCTGTTTTCAACAAAGTGTATTTTTATTTAGAATTTAAATTGTATTTTGTAGAAGTACTTAGTCCCTTATGGATGCTACCTGTTGCTGGTCCTCATATTGAAATAAACAGCTTCCCTCTCTCCTTTTCTGATCATGCTTAATATGAACAAATCTTCCTCTTGCATTCTACTCCTTATCCATTTTTAACCTGCTTGAGATGTTACCATCCACGGCCCTTTTCATTACTGACTCAATTGAATCTTGAAGTTCGTTTTATGCAATGCTTCTGCAGTTTTGAAAATGTACAAATGTAATCCTTTTTTTGATGAGTTTTATTAATTGGGACAGAATTATTCTAGATACTGAATGCTGAAGAACGTTTTCATGCAGTACAAAAATGGAGAAGAGATGGTCAAGTCCTTTTTATTAGAAGATCTTATCTCTGTAAAGAAAGGGGATACCTCTACAATTGAAACTGAAGTTAAATTAGTCAGGAGAAATTACTCTTCCACTTCTGGCATTCATTCATATGAAGCACTATGTCATGTAAGCCAAATTTTATGTTTCACAGTTACTGTGAGCAGTGATTCTTGCATAAGCACTGCATTGCAAGAGAAACAAGAAATTGGCTGTGCCCAGGTCTCAAAGCTAAGTGGAAAGGCCTCAACATTACCTATGTTTTACGAATGCGCCATGCCTTTTTCGCTGATGTAATGGGTTTCAGTATCTGCATATAATTCTTCACATATCATTTTTTATCCACATACCATCATGTAAAATCCCTAACAATTTAATTCTAGTGTTTGAGCATGTAATATAATAAATTACTTTCTAGAGCATTTTGCAGCAAGATGAGGTGCATATTTATACTCTAAAAGTTGATTATTGACTATGCATTTTTTCTGTCTCTGGCTTTTCATTGGGAGTTACATCCTTGATAAAATGGAGTGAGCATACTTTGCATTAAAAGAAAAGGGACCATTGTACACATGTTGCGAGGGGGTTTGAACATATGTTGTTATAGATGACTTTTTAATATCAAAGTGTCAAAATCTTTTTCATCAGCATAAAACTCTGATTTATTTCAAAAAGCTTTAAAAGAATTTAGGAATTAGTGAATAAAAATTGCATCAAATGCAATATTGAGATAACAGAGTATGTGCAGAATATAGACATCAGGGCTAAAGCAAGTACATATTAGTGTTCAAGACGATGTAAAGTTTGGTCATCTTTGACCTGCAATGTTCTGTACCCAAGACTGAGTGTAAATGTTCAATGACTTCCTAGTCAAATACAGTGAAATTATTCTAAAAATCAGGTTTCAGAGCAATAGCTTGCACTTGAACTTTCAAAATATTTCTTTACGATTGTTGCAATAAAATATTTATTTCGTCTCCGAACTCATGTGAATGTGCTAGCTCTCAGAAGTTCTCTCTTTCTTATTTATTATATCAGAAGACAATTTAAAATTATTTATTTGTTTTTCATTAGTGACTTCAAGGATGAGATCTATTAGACACCGATAAAGTTCTCATGAAAATTCAGTCTATTTCATTATGTATAAATAGGAAAGTGCAATAGCCGTTTCCATCAAATATGATGGAAATGCTTCCCCTTAGAGAAGTAGTAGTTTCTTAAACTGTATGATTCCATCCCTATATGAGTCCAATTTATATTTTGTTCAATATCAAGTTCTCTGGTCAAATCTGTTTGTTCACACAACTGCACATTCAGCCGGGTGAACAACTTTCTTCAGCCGGATCATCATAAGCCTCCATATTAACTCATTTCAACATGACAAGTTACAAGTTCATGTAGATGAATTCTTCTCTTCAATCAGGATTTTGCAAATTTCATTTGGAAAGATATGCATAAGAATTGCTGAGCCATTTCATTCAGATAAAAATTCTAGATTATTTAGAAATGTCCTAACAAAGATAACCTATTACTAAGTTCTAGAATGTACAGACAAGAATTGCTCTAAATAAGATAAAATCATTAGCAAAGCTGCATTCTTTACTATCATAAAAGAAAATAAATACCAGAAGGGAAATTGCTGGACGGGCATCTAAGAGCATATTTGGGAAATGTTTATAAAGAGTTGTATAAATAGATAGAAATGTGTGGTGGATAAATGGGTAGTACTTGTGTTTGTGTGTCCTCAAAATTCGTGGTCAAAAAGTGAGTTGAGTGTTGATAAACATGAGTCAACATAGGCCAGGACTATCTTTATGTTATTTCTTTTAGCTCTTATTATCAAACATGTCTAGGTGTTGCATGTTGGGGAGTAGGATCTACAGATAATTTACATTCTATTAGATGATGGCCACAATGATTGTTCGAACAGTACGAGGAGAGCCAAAAGTATTGATATCTACATGCAGTTGGCTTTGTTTAATAATGATCCACCTTCTCTTTGGTGCCATATTATTTAATTAAGCATCGTGAGATACACTTAGAAATGCGGAGCTGCATAGTTGTCTTGAGGTAAATTATATTCATTATTCATGACTGAGCAGGACACAAATTCATTGTTAGCAGAGGAAATGATTCAGCATCTAAAAAGAGGCATAGGATCTCAAGGACAGGTTATTACTCTTTCACAACCCATTTTTCCCTTTCCCTCATTTCTTGTCTTTTTCAAGTATGTATAGCTCCTTTTCTTTGACTGGGGAATAAATGCAGCAACTTATTATCTTCCCGGGCCTCCAAACTATGTAAAAACTTGTGTACTTATGGCCTGTCTTGCTGTCAGGTTTGAGATTCCGCTGGTAATCCAATATGCCTGCAGAAACTATTACCTCTGTAATTGTGCTAAGTCCTATACTTATCCACTGCAGGTGGTTCATATTGAAGAGATCAGTGCACGGATTGGTAAGTATGTTGAGATCCCATGTATGCTTTCGGAGAACATAAAGGCTGCACTCAAACGTGCTGGGATTACTAGATTGTATAGCCACCAGGTGACTTTATTTTCTCTTGAATTATAACCCATGCTTAACCACACTTTGAATTGAACTTGTACATCTAACAAGCAGAATCTACAGGCTGAGTCCATTCAAGCTTCCCTTGCTGGGAAGAATGTAGTTGTGGCTACCATGACTTCTAGTGGGAAGTCTCTTTGCTACAATGTGCCTGTTCTGGAAGTGTTATCCCACAATCCACTTGCTTCTGCTCTGTACCTGTTTCCTACAAAGGTTTGTTTTCATAGGTCTGATTCATACTTTCACTGGTTCATGGAGGTCTGATTTGGATTTACTAAATTTTCCATTACAGCTATCAAGTTTGATTCCTTCATGGTTTATAGTTTTAGACAATCTTTAATTGATTTACCTTGCATGCAGGCATTAGCTCAAGATCAATTACGATCTTTGCTGGTTATGACCCAAGGGCTAGATGACAGCTTAAATATTGGGATCTATGATGGGGATACTTCTCAGGAAGACAGATTATGGCTGCGTGATAATGCCAGATTGGTATTTTAGTAAATTGTCTTAGATAGGATGGTTTTCTAAAATTCCTATAATTTTGTATGTTAATTTTTCATGGATAATGTGCAGTTGATTACAAATCCCGATATGCTACATGTTTCAATCTTGCCATTCCACGGACAGTTCAGGCGAATTTTATCAAATCTTCGGTAATTTTCATTTTGTTCCTGTTTCACTATCACTTTTTGTGTGACTTCTCGATTGACTCTTAAATTAATGTGGCGAATTACAACTCGTGAATGGCTCTACAATTTGATTTCTAGGTTTATTGTTATTTTCAATTTTGGTGATATATTTTTCTAAGGGTTTGTGATAGCAGGTATATCATTATTGACGAGGCTCACTCTTATAAGGGAGCATTTGGTTGTCATGCTGCTCTTATTTTTAGAAGGCTCCGCCGACTCTGTTTTCATGGTATGTTCCTCCATTTTAGTTTTAGCGTGTGGCATATTCTTTTCTTAAGGATTAATATTGACCTTCACAGTTGACTTCCTATGCAGTTTATGGAACTGATCCTTCTTTTATATTCAGCACTGCGACGTCTGCAAACCCCAGGGAGCATGCTATGGTAATTTATCTCTTCATGAAATCTAGAAATTGAAATTATTTATAACTGCATTTCTGGGCATGTCATCTAGTGTTAATGGTCTTAATTAGCCACTTAACAGATACTTAAAAAATCCATTGTACTGCCCATTTAATGCGTAGTTCTCTGATCTCTATATTTAGTAATATGATATTACAGATAACCCACCCTCAACTTTGCAATCTTTTATTTATCACATAATTGGAGGCTATTCAGTACGTGCCAGTTTCATAGAATGGCAACCACAATTACATTCTGTATTTTCTTTTAACGATGATACAGGAACTTGCAAATCTACCGACAGTTGAGTTAATTGAGAACGATGGTAGCCCTTCGGGTTCAAAGCTTTTCGTGCTCTGGAATCCCCCTTTATGCCTGAAAAGTGTGGGTTGCTTGTTTATTGGTTTTGATGTTCTTCCATTCAAGCACTATTAAACTTGAAAGTCTTTAATTACCCGTTTGCTACTTCTCCAAATTATTGTAGGTTTGGAAAAGAATAAAGACTACCATACAGCCCAAAAAGTATTTTCATAAGAATGTAGTTACTGGACGAACAAGGTATACATTTGTTATGCTTGTGGAAAAAGTTGCTTCTATATTACTGTTCTATCTTTAATGTTCTCGTATTTACATCTATGGGAATTAACTATAGTCTGTTACCATTCATTTCTTTATTTTTCCTCCTCTATATCATCCCTAGCAGTGGGGCTGGACGGGCTCTTAATCAGCATGTAGCTGCAATTAAGACAATCAATTCTTGGTGATGGTCTTCGAATATCAATTACATAGAAAAATGTTTACAGTTGGTGATATGTGATGCAGGACAGAAAGACGAACGTAATAATTTTCATATTTCGTTGATCCTGGTACCTTGAGGAGTTTTATTAATATGTTTTCCTAGTTAGGCATTAATATTAATTTTTTTTTTCTCTATTTAATCGGGAGTTCCTGTTTTTCAACAGAATGTAATCAATCAGTAAAGAATCAATACTACAATTTACTGAGAACTAAATGACTGCTGAATGGGGAAACTACAAATATAAAACTGTCAATATAAGATATACAGCCTATTACATATAAATATGCTGGCACAAAAATTAGGCAATTACAGACATTCATGAGAAATGAATGGTGGTAGCAAATTCAGTGGAATCTTCATCCTCAGTCTTCACTCAAAATGCTCAAATTCCAAAGTGAAAAAGAGAGGATTATGCATTTGATTAATCAGTGAGTTTTCTCTCTCCCTGTCGTAGGGAAAGGAAGGACAATCAGTTTCAGATTCTTGCACCAATTTGGTTCATGTCTTATCAGGATTGGTATATTATAAGATGAATTTGGTGTTATCCTGGGCAGTATGTGGAAATACAACGATGGGTGTCGTATGGCTTAGTCTCGGGGTATGGTATTGAGGTTCTTGGTGGTACATTGAGGATCGTTATGGTTACAGGAGCATTACGTTGGATAATCTTCGTAGAAAAGGTTTTTATGTTACCGAATGGTGTTATATGTGCAAGAGAGACGGGGAAATGAATGACCATTTGTTCCTCCATTGTGAAGGTGTTCGGTGGTTGTGGAACACTGTTCTAGCTTCCCAACATATGGACTGGGTGATGCCTAGGCGTATGGAGGACGGGTTGCGGGCATAGAGGAGAAAATTTCGAGATAAAGATAGTAGGTTTGTGTGGAACCTTATTTCGAGATGCATTGTATGGTGTGTATGGAGAGAAAGGAACAGGCGTTGTTTCGTAAACCAAGCAAGAACAACAGAGCAAATTAGGGAATGCTTTTATATAACTTTGTCTACTTGGTTTAAGGCTGCAGCCACTAATCATATAGAAGGGCTGCCAAACTTTATGTCGTTTCTCTCTTGTTTAAATTGATAACACACCCCCCATGTATTATCCATGATTAATAAAATTACTTGATTACTTATAAAAAAAAAAAAAAAAATTGAAATAGAAAGATAATGAGTGCAGTAGAGTTTTGTGATGAAGTTTAAAAAAAGGAAGTGATGTGTTAAGTTCAGTCGTGGTAACTTTCATTGCAAAATGAAGCTCATGATTTAGAGAGGATCATATACAGACATGCCATAAGAAAAAGAAAGGAAGGATTGTTGCTATGATAAAACCAAGCATAGGTAATTTTGTTTTAATTTAAAATAGAAAAATTAAAGAAACATGGAGAAGCTACTTTTGGAAGTGTTAAGCTGTAAATCCGTTGCAGGCACGATGAAAACATTACCGATTCAAACTGGAGGTTGCTGATATTTGGTGTTCACAGATGAAGTCCCTGTGATTAAATGAAGTATTCAAATAAGATAACAGTAATCGAGACATGACAGTAGAGTACAAGAGCGCCTTAAAAGAACACATTACTGTAGTTTTGGATTAGTGAATCATTAATTATATTTTTGCATTTAGCTATTACAATAATGAATAAGGTTTTTAGAGTCCTAAATGATATTTCTGGAGTGCGTTTTTCTAACCTGCGTTACTGCATCTGTTTCATTATGTTAGCTGCACTGTCCATTTATATAATCAAATTTGTTTATTCACCACTTGGAAGAAAGATTCAATGTCTCCATAATGCTAATTCTATTTTTGCAGTCCTATTTTAGAGGTTTCGTACCTCTTCGCAGAAATGATTCAGCATGGCCTTCGTTGTATTGCATTTTGCAAAACACGAAAACTTTCTGAACTTGTTCTAAGCTACACGTATGTTATCATTTCCCATCTTATAATTTATCTCAAATGTTGATCTTTGGACGAGCATTTAAATTTACTTTTATCTATGCGGTTGTGATAAGGCGTGAAGTTCTTCAAGATGCTGCACCCCATCTAGTCAATTCTATATATGCTTATCGTTCAGGCTATATTGCCGAGGTCAGTTTCATGTTACCTAGTCTTCTGTAATTACTCTTAAAAGACTGTCAACGTGTCGTTTTTATGTTATGGGTAAGGCTTGAATTAGTTCGTTGATCAATATATTGCTTTCGTTCCTTAAACATCTTATACTGTTTACTCTTCTGTTCCGTCTTTCGTTCACTTTTTTATTTTATGTATTGTACCCACATTTCATCTATACTAATATTAGATATCTTCTTGTCCACCATTATTTCGTGACAGAGCATATTAGGCTTTTTGCCAGTCTAAAATATATTGCAATTCAACATTTCAGACTACCACCAGTCTTGATGGTTCCTCAATTTCCAAATTTGTGTAGTTCTAGTCATTACCCTGATGTGCTTGCATCATGAAGATATGTACAAACAAATCATCTTCCAATCAAATAAACAAGCTTAAACTTATGAAACGTCATTGAATCACTAATTGTATCCACCACCCTAGTTTGTTTTTCTTGGGTAACTTAAATACCAACGAACTAAGCCTCCATTTGGCCCCCATTATTTCAAATTTTAATGAGTGGAATAATATTTTTTTGGAGAATGGGTAGTTGAAAAGAGAAGGAAAGTTATAGGTTTATTTGTAATATTATATTACGAAAGATTGTGTGGTTGAAAATAGGAGAAAGAAAAATAAAATTTAATAAATGGGGGGCCATACTTCCACTAAATGTTTCCATCTCTTTGATTTTCCATTTCTATTCTTCCTTCTCCTCCTTTTCTTCCTTCTCTCTTTTTCTTTATTCTAGTTTTCCATGTGCATCAGACTGGCTGCAGTTTAATTGCTCACGACTTGCTACTTTCTTTCCATAATTTGGGACCTGATCACTTTTCAACTTATATTCTTAACAATTATATTTCCTTACTGTCACTACGGTGAAAGTGAAGCTTAACATCTAATATTGGACCAAATTATATAAAAATGGTAAAATTTGGAGTATCAAGAAATTAGTGGCAAACTAGTAAAATTTGTTCTTAAATTAGCCTACTTAACAGAATTTTCAAAAGGGTATAGTGTTCCAAGGTTCCTGTAGTTGCCGGAGCAGGCATACACAGTTGTTGACATTCTTATTTTTTTTAACGGGGACAGAATAGGAGAAGAATTGAGACTGACTTATTCAATGGCAGTATCTCTGGCATTGCTGCCACAAATGCCCTTGAGTTGGGCATTGACGTTGGAAACATTGATGTTACTCTGCATCTTGGATTCCCTGGTAGCATAGCCAGGTATGGTCTATGTTCCATTTTTGTTTTTTATCAGCTCTGTATCATTTTGCTGTCTTGTTTTAATTGTTGTTAGTTCACTTCTGCATTTAGTCTTTGGCAACAAGCTGGAAGGTCAGGCAGAAGGGAAAAGCCATCACTTTCTATATATGTTGCATTTGAAGGGCCTTTAGATCAATTCTTCATGAAGTTTCCTCAGAAACTTTTCAGGGGCCCCATTGAGTGTTGCCATATTGATGCTAAGAATGAACAGGTTTCTTCGATTTTTATTTTTTTGTTTATTAATATCATCTCCATTCATTTTAAATCAATTGGATTATTGTTTTAGAAACTAGAAAGGAAGTTTAGTTGGAATTTGTTTAAGGCGTTCTTGGGAGGGATGGGGGATTCTGAGGGGCGACGAAGTTGGCCAGGCCTTTAATATTTGGCTTTAAGTCGATATAAGTTGGAGTTCCATTTAGTATGGATTGGTCTCATCTTTGGTGTATCTTTTCATTTCAGGTACTAGAACAGCACTTGGTATGTGCTTCTCTTGAGCATCCACTGAGTATGCTTCACGACAAAAAGTATTTTGGTCCAGGCTTAGAAAGTGCAATACTGACACTTAAAACTAAAGGATACCTGAGTACTGATCTGTCTCGTGATTTCAGTGCTAGAATATGGAGTTACATTGGGCACGAGGTAATTTATTTGTGAGTATAGCCTGGACTGGTGTCAGGATTCTTCTTTTCAATTAGACTATAGATCATGAATTCTGGTGAATAGGTTATTAGGATGTCTCTTGGCCTTTTTGAACTTCCTGAAGCTCTCTTTCTACATGATTATGTCCCCTCAATTTCTTAATAATGAAGTTCCTGTATTTATTTTGTCAGAATGAATAAATATATCTTGTATTGGGTTGTTATATGAATTATATTTGATATTTTTTCCCAGAAATGTCCGTCAAGTGCTGTTAGTATAAGGGCCATAGAAAATGTGCATTATAAAGTGATCGACAAGATAAAGGATGAAGTCCTTGAAGAAATTGAGGAAAGCAAGGCTTTCTTTCAGGTAATTATGTTGCTGTTTTATTTATTTTATTTTTATTTTTTGAGTGGGGATGGAGAGGAGGTACCAATCCTTGAACCCTTGACCTTGGTTGTGGAAACAACAATCCTTTACCAACCAATACAAGGTGAATTGTTGGTAATAAGGTGGCTCCGAAAGTAACAAGAAATCAACTAATTTTTATTCTTATTGAAAGTAAATATTATCTTTCTGTTATTTATTGATGATTATGCCTATGGAAAGCCATTTACTTTGTTCAGGCAGTTGTCTGTGGTATATGATGGTTCAACTGATCCTGCAGGTTTATGAAGGTGCCGTGTATATGAATCAAGGGAAAACCTATCTTGTAAAGCATTTGGATTTATCGAGCAAAATTGCTTGGTGTCACGAAGCTGACCTGAAGTACTACACAAAAACTCGTGATTACACTGATATTCATGTGATTGGCGGCCACATAGTATGTGATGACCTAAACTTTATTTATTTTTTGGCACTCTACACATTTGTTGCACTTCTGAGTCAAAGCATTTCTGGATTTTAATTGTGAAATATGTGTCATAAAATGGATATGGCATATCATATATCTTAATAATTTTATTAGTGTTTGTTTGTCTAGTATCTCCTAGCCTCAACAAGTATGGGACTCTTCAAGGACTATCATTACTATAGTGAGATCTCAACTTCAATTAAAACTTCTTGATGATGATGCTTGCTTGTATACTTGATGATGACGTCTTGCTTGTATACTGGTCTTCATATGCTCTAGCTGAGAAAGATTTTGCCTTTCCCTTAGGTTAAGTAGAAATATTTGAGCTGATGAAAAAAGATTACACCATTTCACGTGACAAGATTTGTAGGTTATGAAGGAATTGAGGCAGACACCCACTAAATGTAGTTTATGATCTGGACTATTTAGTGCAGCTATGCAACTACAAGTATTTCTGAAGGCATAAATGTGATACTAGTAAGAAAAGACAGGGATATGCAATCTGCCAATTTGCAATGATTTTGTTGTGGTGCGGCAGCGGAAGTTAAGCCCCTGTTTTGGTATGGATTAAAGTCAAAGTCAACAATTAATTTCAACTACACATGTCATGGGACCTACAAATTTTCAATAACATATTTCACAAACTTTATCAAAATCTACTAAAAATCTGATTTTAATTCCTAAACAAGGGCTAAATATTGTAAAAACAAGAAAAAGCTAAAAATCTCGAGAATATTATCTAAAATAACTTGAATATAATGAATATGAGTTGTGTTTACAAACAGGTCTAGTCCTCTTTTTCTATAGGTACGGGAAGAATAGATAATATTCTAATTCAAGTAGACTAAGTAAAAGAAATTAATCTCTTAAAAAGAAAAGAAAACAAATAACCTATTTATAATAGAAGTAGGAATCCCATCAGCTAAATAATCAAACCAAGCCCTTGTTTGAACCCCATTTTTCAAAAATTCATTTTTCTCCAAACTTATTTTCAATCACATATTCTCCAATAAATATTTTTACACTGGATCCAAAACTTATTCATACTTTTTAACCACATATTCTCAAAAAAAATAAAAAAATAAAAAAAAAATAAATCACTATTGCAAATCTATTTTTCTCGGAAAATGGGGCTCAAACAAGGGCTAATTGAATCCCATGAATATTAGGAATCCCAATTACCAATAATAATTAAATCCTAATATAATTGATTTCTAGTAGAATTGTCCTGTATTAATCCTAGTTCTCGAGTTTGGTTGAAGAGAAAATTAATTAATTAATTAGCAGATAAATACTTCAAAATTTTGGCCATCATTTTGTGAGGATTCAAACCTAGCTGGGACTCGAGGAAAATCTCTAGCCTCCTGTTGTCTTATCTAAGCTCATTGAAGCGATCTACATTCACAGTCAAAGTTTGCAAATTCTTGCCGGCTGCATCTTCGAACCTATCTATCCTTTGATCCAGATTCTAGACCAAGGTTGATAATTCACAATCTCAACATTGTCAAGGATGCAAGCCACTACAACCATAGGTGGCCATCAGCAAAGGGCAAAACTTGCTTTGATGCCACTTATTGACTGGTATTTTCTTTTGAGCACTCCATCATCAGAACGAAGCATTACTACCCTCATATCTTCTACATCATGGTGGACTACAATAGGATAGATGTTTGTGCATGAAATGTATATCATACACTTCAAATGGAAAAGATTTTCTGGATAAATAAATTCTTGGTTAAATTCATACAGGAGCAGGTTTTAGTTTTTGAGATGGTATTCTTTCCGCGATGGTTTGGTATGCCTCTGTTCTGGCAAAGAAGAATTTGACCTGCTTTGTCTTGCCTTCAATTATTTCCTCAGATTTACAATTTCATTTTCAATTTTTGTTAGAAGGCCATATATGCCAATTCTGCATTTCACATGTGCAAGCCCAACAATGTTGATCATATCTACTTCGGAAGAATATTAACCTGTTGCATGCCCTATGATTGTTTAGGCCTATCCAGTGAGGATTACCAATGACCGACTTCCAAGAACAACAGCCCAAGCACATAATTGCAAGGTAACAACTACTTGGTTCGGTTTCCGTCGCATATGGAGAAGAAGCAACCAAGTTTTTGATACTGTGGAGCTGTCACTTCCTGATTATTCCTATGAATCGCAGGTGAATGATGCTATAGATTGTCATTGTTTTTGAATTTTCCTTTTGCTCTGGTTTGAAATTGTTTCGTGGTAATAACTCACTCTTCATTTTTATAATTCCTCTTTAACGTTATATGCCAGTAGGCAGTTTGGATTCGTGTTCCACAATCTGTGAAAACAACTGTGGAGACTTTAAGTTATTCATTTCGTGGAGGTTTACATGCTGCGGGGCATGCTCTTCTTAATATTGTTCCTCTGTGAGTTCTCTTCCTCTTTTGTACCTGAATTTGATAGGTCAAAACTTTTTGCTATTATTCAGTTCCTTGATCTTAAATTTTTGTGATTGACATCCTCATGTGCCTTAGATAGTGAACAGTTTTTTCTTCTTCTTTATACTATGGAATTTTTTATAGGTCAAGACTATTTTCTGTTTTTCAGTGCCTTGATCTAACTGGTGTGTTTGACTTCCTCTTGATAAAATGGCAGATATATTATATGCAACCCATCTGACTTAGCTTCTGAGTGTATAAACCCTCATGATGCTCGTTATGTCCCGGAGAGAATTCTGCTCTACGATCCTCATCCTGGAGGCACAAGCATTTCAGCAAAGGTACCTATGACGGAAACTTCCCCCTTCTCTGATGTAATCCTTATCCCGGTTTCCCAATTATCCTTGTGAAACAGGGGGCTTGAACAGTGGTTGCCAAAAATAAATCCTTTCGTTTTTGCCCCTTTTCTGTAACAGTCAATTATCCATCTAATCTGTTTATTGTGAACCTTTATTCATTTTTGTTATCATTCCATTCAGTTTTCCAGTGCCATAATAGTTAGATCATAGATGGTGTGTGTATCTCTTAATTCTGGAAGGGGCAATCGAAGACTGAGAACCTGAACTCCTTAATGCTGGCATGCTCGTCCTCTGAAAGTAGACATAAACCAGAAGTATCGATCATAAAAAAATTGAACAAACAGACCCGGAGAAGTTGTTTTACTGATAACGTCAATCACAAAACTAATGAAGAAATACGCCATAGAAGAAATTCCAACAAACAAACAAAGAATTAACCTCTTAACCACAAATCCATTCTCTCTAGTTGACATGACTTTGTTGAGCTAACTGTAGCTGTGTGTGATTACATGCATAATAGTGTGAATCTGTAATTAGTCAAATTCTTTCATTTTTCTTTGGTTGGGGGTAAATTATGGCAAGTCTCTGCAGGAAAAATTATGGCAGGTAGTTTTAACTTTCGTATCCCTATTTCTCTTTGTAATTTTTAAGACTGGAAGAGTTACTCAAATCTTCTATTACTTCATCTTTATGTTTCAATTATTTTTTCTCTTGAATTTCTAACATAAATCTTTAAGAGAATCTTAGATACAGCACTGAAAATGACAAAGAAAGAGATTTGAGCAGCAAAACCTCTCTAGGTCCAAATATTTGCTTGAGAGCGTGCTGGTGGCTAAACAAACTGGTGTTTTAATTTATTAGGTTCAACCTATTTTCACTGAGCTGTTAACTGCTGCTTTGGAACTGCTTACTTCATGCCATTGCTCTGGAGATACCGGTTGCCCCAATTGTGTACAAGTCAGTACTAAATTCCGATGAAATATCTTTTACTCCTTAGATCAGCAAGACTAAGCCTGAGGATTTTATTCCGTTTCAGAATCTTGCTTGTCATGAGTATAATGAAGTCCTGCACAAGGATGCGGCTATAATGATAATCAAGGTTAGACCTAAAAACCCATTGTTCAAAGTTACGGTTAAGGTAGCTGGTTCTGAACTAATAGTTTTGCAGGGTGTTTTAGATGCTGAGCAATCCAACTTCAAGGGGACTGCTGAAGCATCTTGAGTGTAAGTTCCACAAACTTATCTCAATATGTAAGATGTGGAGATGCTGTTTTTACCCATATTAGTATGGTAATTTATATTTGTACCCTCCTTTGAGGTGTTTCCAACTGCCCTCGTCCAAGCCTGCCTTTTTAGATAGAAACAAAACAAAGTTCATCAGAATAATAATGCTTAATATCCAAAAATCTAAGATTTTACATATCTTTCAGTTTGTTGTGGTCCTTAAATCAGTTGAATTTGAAGTAGACTGGTTTCCAGTTTGTATAATTGTTTAGCAGTTTGGAGACTTATTCTGAAGATACCCTTTTTTTTTTAAATAATTTGAAACCCATATATTATATATATTGGCAGGTATTTAATATTTGTGTTCCATATTCGATAAAAGAATTGCATTTAATTGAAGTTTTATTTTAACAAAGGATGAGGATTACAGTATGTTATGTGTTTATGTTTTCATGTTTATCGTTTGGCCAAATATTTGATTATGGGACTGGGAATTCTTACATAGTACCATGGAAAATTTTTAATTGGCGACTTTGATTTTGAACTTAATATAGTACCGCATGTCATTAAGTGTGAGATTTTATTTCTTCATTTTGGGATTCTTTGTGGTTCATGTTATAATTTGGATTTTACTTTTGGTGAATGTTGATATTTGCTTACATGTATGATGCCGAGCTTCTTTCATTGCCAAATTCTAGATTGGTGAAAACTTAATGACAATATCTATATATTAGAGCAATTATAATACGCAAACTAGAATTAGAAGACGACGCAAGGAAAAAGAGGAGTGCAAGGTTGTAACATGTCAAGGGGATGAGAATTTTCAAATCGAGAGGATATTATTTTCTCGAGAGAGTCCTCGGTATTTTACAAGTTGAGTTTTCAAGTTAAAATTAAATAGGGATTGATTTTTAACTAAATTTGAAGTTAACATCCTAAACTTCAATCTCCTTTTCTTTGATCTCGACATTCTTGTTCGACCCTTTTGAGATTCCTCATTCTTGACAAACAAATTAAAAATTAGTTTACAAGTTAGGTCTTTCATTAATCAAAGAAAAAAATAATAATAAATGTAATGTAACTCTAAATCATCTTCAGGGAAATCCCATGCACTGTGAATGCACCAACATCTAATGTACCTAGAAGCATCACAGGCGATAAAGAAAGTAACTGAGTAACAAAATGATATGAGCAGCACTTTAGCATCATCTCCATGGGATATAGATTTTTAACAAAAATTAATAAAAGTTGATGAAATGTGATTAAAAAGTTGTGGATCCTATGAAATATGTTGTTGACTTTGACTTAAAAATCTAGATTTTGATTTCTACAAACAAAAATTAAGTATTTGTCCTACGTTTTAAAGCGTATTTTTGGAGAGATTTTGAATTAGAACAAGATTTTCTAATTAATTATAATGATAAGAATATGATGAAATGGAAGTTTAAGATGTAAATATGATAATTTACATATCAATAAAAAGGGTTCTACAAATATTAGAAAATATTAGTAAAAATTCTACAAATCTTCTTCTTCAAAAGCATCTAAACAGCGTAGTTTGTATTGTACAACTTGTCGAGTTTTCAAGTCAAAAGTAATTGTGGATTTTTAACACAAATTTAAGTATATAAGAATCGAATTAAAGTAAAGAAGGAAAATCTATAAGAAACGAATTAAAGTGAAGTAGGTAAATCTAAGTAATATAATATTAGCCTAAACTTCAACCTCCTGTTCTTTGGTCTTAATTTTCTTGTTTGGATCCTTTTGAATTTCTTCTTCCTGTTGAGCAACACAACAAACAAATTGAATTGGGTGACAAACTTTATATTGCTCAATTTAGCTACGTTATTAATTTATTACGTGTCTTGTGAAAGTAGTATATTGGCTAAAGAAGACTAGTCGTACTCAAACCAATAAATAGAACTCAATTCAGGAATTCTACTCCAATTTCAATTAGGTAAAATAAAAGAGTCCTAATTCTACCATATATATGTGTGTGTGTGTGTGTGAATGCTGGTAATAGTTGCAAAAATTTAGGAATTTTAGTCCGATTTCAATTAGGTAAAATAAAAAGTCCTAATTCTACCATATATATATATATATATAACATCAATGAGTACGAATATGAAGACAGTGAAAGCTTGGATAAAGGATGTCCTCGTCGGTCCCCGTATGTTCTTCGATGCTTGTGTTGCTTCAATTGTTTCGGCAATTATGGGCTTGTTTTTATTTTTTAAATTTAAAAATTTGTATTATGATGATAAAAACAATGTATCGGTAACCCAATACACTGGACCTGTTGTTGGACTTAAACTGCTGCTCATATCACTTTTGTTCTGAGTTACTATGTTTGCCTCCCTTGCTGCTTCTTCGTCCATTAGATGTTGGTGCATTCACGGTGCCTCGAAGTGGAGTTTCTATGATCTTGATTTAAAGGTACATTATATTTATTTCAATTTTTTTCTAGGATTAATAAAAGACCTAACTCGTAATTAATTTATAATTTGTTTGTTAGGAAGTAAACTAGTACATTATAAAGCACAATGAATCCGTGTACAAAATTGTGAATGGAGTTTCGAATTTGAATGCCACTAATAAACTCAACTGTGCACTTCTGCATTGATATTTTGGAGTTGCATGTGCACAAAATTGCAAAAGCAAATAGACTTTAAGAGTCATTATTATTGTTTCTAGGAGAATATAAAGAATCCCAAAATGAAGAAAGAAAATTAAGAGGCATTTTCTTCCGCCCCTGCTATTGCGTATCCAATATCTCCAATGGCCTCGAGGACGCCATCAAAGTAGCTGCTAATGGTTGGTGCCTTACCCTTATCAAATATCTGGAAAATAAATATTAGCACGTTTGAGTATATATAATTTTTGCTGATTTAAATATTACTAATTAAATTTTTTTTTATCATCGTAGTATAGATGTCATAGAAACAGTCAAATAAGCAGCGCTGCAATAGTACTTTTTTTTTTGACAAAAAAGCATACGGCAGTTTGTCCTAACGTGCCTACAAATGCCTGAACACAACCGGATGGATCTCCCTTTGCAATGGCTCTCAAATAACATACAAATGAAAAGACATGACATGCAAACATCAATTGCAATGGGGTCATCTCCTCAAGTTGTATTACCATTAGGTGATGTAAGCAGGCAGTAATTATAGTTGCTGCACCCTGATATTTTCCAAAGTACGTGAACGCTATTACAATGTAATAGTATACGCCATTTAAAAATTTGTATATCGGAATCCATAGGACGAGAGATGCTAATACAATTGATGAAATATCGATCAAATTCTGTGGAACCACCTTTGCAGTGGCAATATTAAAAATGACAAAGAAATAAAATGCGATGTGGCCTAACACGAAAGAAACTCACCAAAAATAAAATGCAAAGTGGCCCGTTTGATCATCAACCTCCATTAACAGTGACAAATGTGGTAGTTGATCAAACGGGCCACTTCGCATTTTATTTTTATCGAGTTTCTTTCGTGTTAGGCCATCTCGCATTTTATATCTCTGTCGCGTTTAATATTGCCACAGCAAGGGTGGTTCCACATAATTGGATCGCTATTTCATCAATTGTATTAGCATCACTCGTCTTAGGGATTCCGATATACAAATTTTTAAAGGGCGTATACTATTACATTATAATAGTGTTCACGTACTTTTGGAAATATCAGGGTACAGCTACTGTAATTACTGCATGCTTACATCACCTAATGGTAATACAACTTGAGGAGATGACCACATTGCAATTGATGTTTGCATGCCATGTCTTTTCATTTATATATTATTTGAGAGCCATTGCGAAGGGAGACCTATCCAATTGCATTCGGGCATTTGCAGGCACATTTGCACAAACTGCCACATACTTTTTTGTCAAAAGTACTATTGTGGTGCTGCTTATTTGAATGTTTCTATGACATCTACACTAGACCATACATTCTCCTAGAGACTTCTAGACCATATATTTGAACTAGATTTCCTAAAATATTCTAGATATAGTTTTTAAAATCGCATAATCTACTTGACACTTTACCACATTTATCACCACATCTTTTGCTTACATAGATTTTTCTAGAAATACTAGGCTTTGTTGGGCTTTTTAATTGAATTTGGCCTATGATCAAAATCCTTAAACTCATATTACTTAGTCCAAAATCAAATTTACTTCTCAACATCTGCCCTTAAACTTGATTTTGCTACTCCAAATAGAGTTCTTAGCTTGCAGAACACGTCATGCTTGAGTGGCTTAGTGAGAATGTTATGGCTTAGATGCTTGGACTAGTAAGGGGAGAACGATAATACAAAAGGAAAATATTGGGCTTGTTTATGTTGGAGGAAAGAGAGGTTTACTAACTTGGATTGGCTAATACTTTTAGGAAGGACAACACTATTAGAAGGAAGGAAGTATGTGAACAAAATGAAATTTGTATTTCTCAATTTCAAAACTCAAACACTTGGTTTGTTACAAAATGGAGGGACCCTATCCCTTTATATAGGGTTTACATGAAATTTCTAGACCATACATTTTCCTAGAGACTTCTAGACCATATATTTGAACTAGATTTTTTTTTCTAAAATATTCTAGATATAGTTTTTAAAACCGCATAATTTATTTGACACTTTACCACCCCTAAACCAAATCTTTTGCTTACCTAGTTCCTTCTAGAAATACTAGGCTTTGTTGGGATTTTTAATTGAATTGAGCCTATAAGCAAAATCTTTAAACCCATATTACTTAGTCCAAAATCAAGTTTACTTCTCAACATCTCCCCTTAAACTTGACTTTGCTACTCCAAATGGAGTTCTTAGCTTGTAGAACACGTCATGCTTGTAGAACACGTCATTCTTTGAGTAGCTTAGTGAAAATGTCGACGATTGGCTCCTAAGAGGTCACATATTTCAACTGTACCTCTTTCTTTGCAATGATATCTCTTACGAAGTGATACCTTGTATCCATATGCTTGCTTCTATCATGAAATACTAGATTCTTTGTCAGTGCCAATGCTAATTTGTTACCAACATGGATATTCGTTGGTTCTTTTTGTGATACTCAAAGTGTTTTCAACAAGTTTCTAAGCCATGTAGTTGCGACATATTTAGATTCACAAGTAGATAGCGCCCTGATCGATTGCTTTTTCGAGCTCCAAGTGAATGCAATGTCACCCAAGTAGAACACATACCCAGCAGTGCTCTTTCTATCAACAGTGTCTCCATCCAATCACTGCCACTATATCCAACAAGTTACAATTCAATAGATGATGAATAGATTAAGCCACAGTCAAGCGTGATGTAGCAAAGAATCCTCTTTGAAGCCTTCATATGGATCATAGTGGGCATTTCCATATAGCGACTGATGAGCCCAACTCCAAAGAGAATATTTGATCTTATGCACATCAAATATCTTAAACTTCTGACAAGACTCTTAAAGAGTGTTGGATCTACCTTTTCACCTTTATCATACTTCGATAACTTGGTTCCGCATTCAACGGAAGTGCACACAGGCTTGCAATCCGTTATGTTGAATTTTTTCAAAACTTCTTTTGTGTACCCTTCTTGTAAGATAAAGATACAATCCTCCATTTGCTTTACCTTAATCTCAAGATAGTAAGTTATGAGGCCGATATTCATCATCAAGAATTTTGAGTCATGGCCTTCTTAAACTCAATGATCATACTTAGATTATTTCTTGTGAATATAAGATCACCCACATACAAACAAACAAGCAAGATATCTCCTTCCTTATTTACCTTTGTGTAAAGTGCATACTCATGATGGCATTTTGTGAAGTCATTTTCTAGAAAGTACTTGCCAATTTTACTATTCCATACCCTTGCAGTCTGTTTTATCCCATATAAAGTCATTTCTAGTTTTAAGACTTTACCTTTATGCTCTTTTATTTTATAGCATATTGATTGTTCCACATAAACTTCTTCTTCAGGATAACCATTTAGGAAAGCTAATTTCACACCCATTTGAAAAATCTTCCACTTATTTTGCACGACAAGAAAGATAATTAATCTTATGATTTCTAAATGAGCAACAGTGACAAATACCTCTTCATCTCATAATATCAATTAAGATATAGTGGATATCTTTCCTCCCCATCTCATAATAAGTCGACAAAGCGACAACAATATAAGTTATCCAATTTAATAAAGACTATTGGAATTTGACGTGAATGAAAATAACAATTTTTTAAAATTTCAAAATTTTAGTAGGGATATGTATAAGAAGTGAGATGAATATATAAAAACTATGGATGTAAATAGCAGCACCTTATATTTGTGTGGATCTATAACGTTTAGATGAATGAATTAAATAAAAATAATATTGAAATTTGACATGAATGAAAATAGTAATTTTTTAAAATTTTCATAGGGATGTATATGACGTGAGATGAATATATAAAATGTAGATCGCGGCACCCAATAATTATATTAAAATAGCTAGAAATATAACAATAAAAAGATTGATATTCTTTACTCCAACAACATTCGGTTAATTTGTTTATACTAAAAATATATTCCACCTACATATTAAAAATATATATTTTTTAAGAATTTGAGATGGAAATTATAATTTCTCTAGTCTCTATTACCATTTTGAGTTGAGGATGATTCGTGTCAGTTCTTAACAATTATATTTTAAAGAATTTTTATTGTGTCAATACAATGATTTACATACATGCTTAATTCAACAAAAAGGGAAAAAAAATAATAATATTGTGTATTTTGTGCAAGTTACTTAAAGTCATTCCTTATTAATTATTGGATCTTGCTATATCTACATCGAGATTTACATAAAAGATTACACAGTGCCACATAACACTCTACCGTCTGACATTTTGAAAGACAATCTCATCAAATATTTTCCCTCCACATCATTTTCGGTAACCGCTTACGTATATTTTTTATATACAAGTAACAAAATCCTTAACTATTATGCCACTTTCTCAAAAAATGATTGACGAATAAAGTGACATGATGGATGTTGGCAAAATGTTATTAGATAAAAAATTTGATTGTGTTTAAAGCAGTCCAGTGATAAAATGTTACGTGGCATTATGTGAACCATTATGTCAAGGATTATGTTACTACAACCTGATTGTAATTATTAAAAACTATGAAGTATTTGTTCACATTATAATCTTCTATTGATTAAGAAAGGAATTGCAGGTTGAGTAGGAAATTTGATGAAGTATTGGGTCCCATTTTTATTACAAGTGTCATCGTGATATTACGAGGGTATATAATACAAAAATACTATGATTTATGTGTCTGTGGAGGCTGTGCATTGACACATGGATTGATGTTTGCATTATGTATCAACACGAACTTGTCCAAATTTGCATGCCCACCATTTAGACGAAATCTTTCCTTGTTATTCCAAGGGACCAAGCTATTAACATGGAAACAAAATAAGAGTTTTCTCAAATGACACAAGTTTTCAAACCATAAACTACATATGCTCATGAACTCAATGGCTATACATATGCCTTATTGACTTTACAGATACGCATATACGATATAAATATAATTAACTAATTTGGAATCTCAACTCTTTGGAAATTTAGGACAAAACCTTTGCCGTGGCTTGTGACGTTGAGGTTAGGTTTACATGCATCTAGTTCGACTCCACTAGCACTAGATCCACTCTTTCCAAATGAGACATCTTTTTCATCATGTTCGGCCTTCTCGACATTGACGCTCACCCTTGCAATGTCCTCGATGAGCTTCTTCGTCATGTTCCCAACTATCCACTTGCGAGCCCTCTTTTTCAAAGAAGAAATTGAGAATTATTAATTGTAATACAAATTTGTAACTTGAAACATAAAAAGAACACGATTAAAAATACTTATACTTCATCGAAAACTCCATGAGATAATAGAAATTAAGAGACTTCATAATTCTTGTTCAACTAGCAATTAATAACTACTATCATGCATTAATTCGAGGTGGTTAGCTTTTATTGTATTCATGATTAATCATAGGATAAACTCATTTCCGAATTTTACGTTTTAACTATGTAACACTAGATCGTCTTACGAGAGAGAGAGAGGAAGATTAAGAAACTTAGAGGATCGATACTAGAAGAAATAACAAGAATTAGTGCAATAAGGCCAGAAAGAATTAAATTCTTGGAGAGTGTCATTTTTGAAAATGAGAAATTTGCTTTAACGGTTGGACGATAATTGGAGTGCTAATCTAGTTATTTATATGCCAAAAGTTTGTGCCTAAAATTATCACAAAATCTCCCAAAGTCGACCCCCTTATACATTAGAGGTTCGCGTCTAAATCATTTCTCACACATTCACTACTTTCACTAACTTGGCCATTGAAGTGCACGCAGCCAACTGCACCACTAACGGAGGAGGTCACGTGTGGCTAACGATTTGTCCAAATGTACAGTAACAACAGGCTTACATGGACGCGTAAGAAATTGGGATCTGTTGGTCATGTGGAGATACAAAATTTGAGATCAATAATATCATCTAAGAATCAGATATTGAGTAGTAGTCTGACCTTAGATAGAGAATTAACATGACAACGTTAGCCGAGCTCAATAATTTAGCGGCTGTTTGGAGCAACTTTTCCACCAAAAAAAAAAAAGCAATTTTTTTTACCCTTTTTTGGTCAGCTTAGACCCGATTACCCGTTAGAGTTTTGGTCAACAAAGACGGCTGCAAATGGGTGACCAACGGTCAAAAAAATCACTGAAAATTTCCTCCAAACAGTTACTTAGACTAAGAAGTCCCTGATACAAGGACATTAAAGTGGCAGTCAAACAGCAATTTTCTCGAATTAGGGTTCAATATCTCCATTTCAAAATTTAAAATTATACTTGGGAGTAGTTTTTGAAGAACGAACAATTTTTAGATTGCGTTATAAAAAATTCTACGCTACTAAATTACCAGCGGCTAAGAAAAGTCATTTACTCGATCAAATTCTACAGTTTGAAGGCTTCCAAGTTAATATCATTTTTTCTGGAGATATCATAATCACTGCACTGAAATAATCAATCAATTTTGGGTATAAACTTTAGCTTATAAATAACTAGATTAGCACTGCAATTATCGTGAAACAAATTTCTTATGCTCGAAAATGGCACTCTCCAATAATTTAATTCTTCTAAGCCTTCTCCTTGCTCTAATTCTTACTGTTTCCTCTGGTGTCTCAGCTATCAACCCTCGTGAGTTTCTTGATCTTTTTATTTTTGAAATGAATGCAACTTAATTAAATAATTATATTTCGAAACGATTTTCCAATAATTAATTTTCCAAAAAGGAAAATCTAATTGTCACTTGTTCCTTGGCATTTTGAAGCCTTTTAGGGCCCGTTTGGCAAAGTTTTTTAAAATCTAAAGTTATTTTACTAAGAAGTTACTTTTATACATATCTAAATGAATTAAACCCCCTGCACAAACCTCTTTGCATAGGACCTGTATAGGGGCTCTCACAAATCCACTCTCATGTGTGTGCACCTGTACAGACCCTGTCCAAACGGGTCTGTGCAGGTAGCACAGTTGATATTTAAATAGTTTTCGTTTAGTATTTTGTCTAATTGAAAAAGTTTTAAGAAAAAGTTGACATAAGGTATAATTTGTAGAATGATGGAAATGCATCGTGTACTCATTTTTTATTTCAAAATAATTTCATCTGTGGGTATGATAAAAAACTACAAAACAAAAATTTAGAAACATGATTAGATCAGGTCAAGATCAAGTACTTGTAAATAATCGACCCATCATCATTCTTTCAAGTTACAAATGTTGAGTTTGACCCGTCATAAGTTTTATTATGGGCATTAAATTTCTGATGTACTTTACGATTAAACATTAACCTAAATGTTTACTTTCTATCTAAAAAGGAGGGATTACAAGTGTGTGGCCGGAGACATGGCGGAGAAGGCTACAAGGGACGTTGTAATGGGCCGCACTGCCCACGACGAGGTGGCGGCAAGACCACCGAACTGGATATAAACGACGCGCCTACATTTGAAGATGGTGAAACTAGTATAAATGGAGTCAAATTAGACAGAGTTAAATCTAGACCTCAACAACATAAGCAACAACACTTGCTTTGTCCTAAACCCCCACTTTGTAGGGGTTCCAACTGATTTTATATCAGTAATTTAAAAAAAATAAAATAAAAAATCATGTGTGTCTGTGTAGGGGCGGACCCAAACATTTTTTACTGTGGGGTCAAAAATTAAGAATGTTTGAACGGAACTCAAGCAATACAAGGCAGTGGGCTTTACTCATTGACATTCGAGTGTCTTCTCCTGACCTTGCTTGGTGTCCCAAGTTTCTATCGCATCAAACATCAACACGACTTATAATTGAGTTTTCGAAAAACTAAAGATGAATAAGCATAAAAAAAAAAAAAAAAACATAACTCAATGAATAAATTGGAACAAGAAATTTTCAAAAAATAAAAATAAAAAATCACCCAATAGCTTCCAACTACATGAATAACATGTTTGCCATTGCAACAACCCAATTAGATTTTTCACGTGAAAGAAGAATATTGCCATCGACGATATTCCCAAATGTGTGATATCCAATGAATGCAACACGGAAATAATATATGACGACAACAATATATGCAAATATTTTTGAGGTTAAAACTCAAAGAAGTATTATTTTATGTACAAAATATACAACACAATGGAATTATACAAACAATGTCTCTACACAACTTTTTTTATACTGCCACACCATCTCTCACATACACAATACATTCATCCCATTTTCTCTAACTATTCCCTCAATTCTTTCTTCTCTCTCCATATTTGCATTTCTCTTATCTCACTACCATTCACTCTATATTATATATTGGCAAATTCTCTCCACTCATTGCCCCTCTCAATTTCTCTCACAGAACTTCTTCTCCTTTATCACTCTTTCTCTTTCTCTTTCTCTTTCTCTTTCTCTTTCTCTACTCTTCTCACCCTCTGCATACACTACAGTGGTTGGCTGAGACTCCTATTTATATTCAACATTGTCAGTGGAATTGCCTTCTAGTTTCTTCCAATATGTCAGTGAAAATGGGTTAAATTAGTCTTGCGATTGGCAGTGGAATAGCAGCTTTTCTGAACTTTTCCCAATTGCTTGAAGAAGAAGGTTCAAGAAATGGACTGTACTTTATATTTTTCTCTGGACTAGAGTTGAAGGAATTGTTCCCAACTGCTGAAAAAAATAATAATAAAAATAAAAAATAAAAAATTCTGACCCCACATGACTCTATGTGGGTCCGCCCTTGTATCCGTGACAGAATAAGGCATATTTATTGCCATTGAGTTAATGTAAGCTGAATATTTGTATGTGGTTTTGAATATCTACTGACACTTCTGGTTTTAATTACCATAAAAATAGTGTTATGCAATTAAAATTTCCTTTTCTTGAAAAGAATTTTATGTTTCCTTCCTGTTGTACCAGTAATGAGTCAGATGGGCAAGTAGCCAACTCTACTAGCCCCGCGACTAGTGCGTGTGACAAATCGAGGTAATGGGCAACTCATCCCACTTGACACCCCTAAATTTGGACACGGTGAAATTATTTTGATTCGGTCCAAATTTACATGAATCGATGCTAAGGACGGAAACAAACTTCTATAAACCATAAAATAGGATTAGAATGGTTGAGTTTTTTAATTCATAACATGCATTCCGTTTTTCTATTTTTTCCCTCTTTTTTTTGGGGAGGGGGGGGTTTGGAGGGTGTAAGTTGAATTGTGTAGGAGTGTGTTGAGGACCTAAGTGCACAAATTTTGAGGAAATTAAAGGCGAAAAAGAACATTTGGATCTTCAATGTAAGTTCAGGCATCAAATTCAATAAATAGAGAACAATAAAAGAACAAGTAGATTAAAATCAGAATACAAGCTCAATGCAAGCAAGAAACTGACTGATATGTATGTTCATTACACGGTAAATTCTGCCACAAAACTGCTATATACTGACAAATTTCACTAGATCTTACACTTGTGATTTCTTTTATTACATATTTTTATTAACATCTCATTTATCTAAAATTACAAATTTACTTGCAAAAAATAGAAAAAATGCAGAGTGAGGAGTGAAAAATGAAGAGAGACAAAGAAAGAACAAAAACCCATAAAAAAACATACTTTCTTGGAAGTCAAAAAACCTTCATTTTTTTTTTCTTCTTTTTTTTTTTTAATCTCAAAAAGCATATCTCTGTACGTATAACTTGACAAAGACGGGCTTAAAGTTCCAGCAAACCGACCTGAAAAACACATTCCCATTGTATGCATTTGCTCCTCTTACCTTCTGTAAAATACTCTTGAAACTATAGCTCACTTCAAGATTCTGTATCCTCTTTTTCTACTTGTCGGGTAGATATAGCAGTATCAGAGGCTGCATTGTCCACTAGTGGAGCGGAGGTTGTAGTATCAAAGTCTACGTGATCAATGGTAATATTTGATACTTCAGCCGCAATGCAGCTATCATCTTCTCCACTCAATAATAGTGATGGCGATTCCTTGGGAGGAGCAGTTCCATCATGGGCCAAATAACCATTAAGTGGAAGCACGGGGGATGAACCAGGAATGGAGGCAAAATCCAGGGATGGAGCACCGCTAATTGAAGGTGAAGACGATCCATCAGAAATGGCAGTTGCAGCAGGGGACAGAGTGGCATCGATCGAAGGTTCAGGTGATGCGCTGCGACTAGAAGCAGTAGGTGATGGGGATGACTGCTCGTCCACAGGTTGCTGAAGACTCCAATACATTATACTTGCCGTAAGAGTAAGGATCATCTTTTGGTTTACCTGCCATAAAATCAGCAAATATGATGTCAGGATACTGTATTATCTCAAATTCCACATGATAAGCAGAAGAAATTCAAAGATGACCCCCGACATTTCGACAATCACACAAAAAATAAAAAATAAAAATTATAAGATTTTCTGCTTTGAACTACTGGAATATGCAAAACAGCATGTTGTAAAGAGCTACTGAAACCTATGAAGATACATGTAAAAGCATCATCCATGCATCAAGTATAAAAACATTGTTAGTCACGAACTTATAGCAAAGTTTCATGTTAGTCACCAAACTTTAATTTATTCCAAAATGATTACTGAAGTTTTCTTCTTGTTTTAATGAGGATACTCAATCAAATCCGCTAGTTTCCGATGTGGAGACCCCTTTGGAACAAACATACATGTTTATATCTGATACTTATAAACAAACATACATGTCTATAAACATTCAAACCACATTTTGTAGGACTCAGAAGTACTACCTATCGATTCACCACTCTTTTCTATTTACTTATAATTTATAAACAAAATTTCATAAACATTTCCTAAACATGCTTTTACAGACTCACTTTCCACCCATTATGTAAAATATGTTTGCATTTGCATTTTTTCAGATATATGTAGTGATAGCAGAAGCAAGCACTTAATCATTTCAAAGCATCATGGACTCTCGTGAAGTGGACCGTTCCCTTTGAAACATAGCAAGAACTCGAACAATCTGACCAACCTTGAGAAAATGTCACAGATTGCTGAAATTATATTTCTCACCTCCATGATATCTTCAGGCAACAAGAAGATGGAACAGCCAAGCTTCCTGGCAACGCTGATTATATAAGTAGCATTTAGCTTCTTCTCCTCGTCTAACACACGAATTAAAAAAGTTGAGTCAAATTCCCCATCACAGTACGTGTTAATTCAACAACATAGCCAATACTAAAGCTAAAGTTTTAAAATAAAATAAAAGATAATGCTATTCATTATTAGTAGAGATTATCACACGTGTGGCAGTAGGTCCCTTAATTTATTGTCTAATGCATTAAAATGAATCACAACTCTGTTGGACAATGAAACAGGGGCCTATGCCAGCTAGACCGATGACGATTTCCACTGACGATTGACAGCATTACTTAGAATACAATAAATGAAACAAGAAAAAGCGAAAGCAAGTAAAATATTCTTCAAGCTGAAGATGTTACTGAGGGTAAAGTGTACACGAATATTAGGTTATTTCCACATTGGAATGCATAATTGCAGAAAACCAAAATAAAACTTATTCATTTTCTGGTTGATTGTGAAACTATCCAGTTCAGAAAAGGAGAACAAAGTGTGATGAAAACTATTTTCCAGGCCACTCCACAGCGGTAAAGTGTATTCTTGGATGTTGGCTGAAGTGAAAATAGTCACATTGAACCCTCGAACCCTCGAATATGTTTGAAGCACTCGAAATGATCTTCCAGTTGTGGGATAATATTGGGCCATAACGAGCTTCTTACCATACCGTTCTTGTACTACAATCTAGCAAAGTTTACACTACTCTAGAAGTAAGGACCACCTACAATAATTCTTACATCCCCTGCATATTCACTTCAGATTGAAGTTTTTAGCAATCAATCAGATTTTTTCATTACGATCTGCAGTAGAAAGTTGGACCACCCAACTACAAGGTTCATTTTTTCACAAGAAATTTACAGTTGCAACATACCACTTTCACCCTTGGTAACGAGGTTCCAGTTGACAACTCGTGGCTCAACTGCACTGAGAAGCTCAAGAAAGAATAATCCACTTGAAAGGCTCTTGTCCTACATACACGTTTCAAAACACATTGTCAGAAAACCATTATAAATTATCACGCAAACTGCCATTTCTTCAACCAAATTAGCACATGTCGAGAGAAAAGTGTGCTGATGATAACTTGTCAAGAAGAAGGTGTTTAATCTCAACCTTAAAGCTTTCCATTTGAGATGTTCTGCCTGAATTCTTCACTTTTTTGTTAGCCCATGTCAGTATGTCAGCATCAGAAAACTCCTTTCCTTGGGAACGGGACCTCAAGTTCTTCAGGAGTTGAAGCATATTGAACCTCATCAGCTGCCAAAGGAAAGCTGAAAGAAAAAAGAGGTTAACACGCACAATTACCCAGCAATCATATTTGCGTTTAATTTCATCAAAAGCTAAAATCAGTCTAGGAAGTTAAAATAAGAGGTCTAAACCTCATCACGTACCAAAAGAAAAAGAAATAGGTAAACACCAAAATCAGTTCAGGAAGTAAAGAAAAATAAGGTTCAGAAACTAAAGGAAACAATAAAACAAGAATATTTGAGGTAAAACATGAATAAAATAATGCTAGTGGACTCCTAACTATCACACACATCCTAATGAAGCAAAGAAGCAGAAGGTGAATACCAAGCATTTGATGTGGTATAATTCAAAAGTAAATCAGTTTATCCTCATCCCTTCATGACAAAATCTCCTGAAATTTCTATAATCATATATCGCATGAAAGAAAAAATTGCCCATCTGAACATTTCAATCCCCTGCCTTCATAGGTCCCAAAAGAAAGTTCTATAACTGAACTTGCCACTTTTGTCATTTAATAAAAACGCTGATAATTAGAATTTGACCGAACTAACCTCACATAGCCAGTAGTCTTTAAAATTCAAGTTTATTCAAGAAGAATCAATGTGCATTTCCCTGTTCAATGGGATGACACTACTATATAAATGAAACTCTAAATTAGTCTCAACAGACTATATTTACATTTAACGGGGGATCATTTAGCAGACAATTCCATGTACCAATACAGAACAGGGAAAGAAAGGTCTGAGCCATCTAAGTGCATTATTAGCCCAGCATCTAAATTGGAAGTTCATTTATCGTATCACATACACAGCAATAAATCGTTTTTTCGATTTCAGTAAGCACAACAATGAATTGGATGATACAAGTAACAAATCAATCGCACAGCATTGAAATCCTCCATCAAGACAATGTACAGTAGTCAATAAATATAATAGAAAAATGAAATCAGGTACTCAATGTAGTCATTCACATCCTATCTGTTTTTGAACCTTTTTTTGCTGATTTAGTCTAAAAATTTGATTTATTTCACTTTTATAGTTGTTTGTTTAGCACCAAATAAATGCAGCACAAAATCTTTATTTCCCATTTACTTTGCATTATTTTTATTTAAATAATCGTGATCAATTGGTAAGGCGAGCACATTACCAAGTATGAGTTTCTTATTTCCTTGTACAAAATCATTCCCAGCTACGTTGACAAGGGAAAGCTTCAACTGCTTCCCTATTCCAACCACTTGGTTGCAATTCTCTACTTTTCTGAATGGCATTCTTATAGGAGGTTTGGTTGCCTGCTTCCAGTTAACAGATCCTGGATAAACTTTATCCAGCACTTCCAGAAGAATCCACCTGCAGATGTAATAGGTTTTACAAGCTTTAAGAAACTGGTAATTCTAATATCAGAAGGAGTGAACTCCAAACTGAAAAGACAGTAGGTCTGATTACTCCAAAATTGCTAAAAGAACTTTGTTTTAGTAAATGTAGGGAGCAAAGGACGTAACCAACTTAAACCTTGGAAGTAGGAAGTACTGAAACGGACAAGAGTGTCAGATACAACACAATTGGGATATGCTGTGCAAATTTTTCAAAAATGTAACAACATGACACGTACACAGCACACTGTTTAAAATATGATTTTTATATTTTATATTGTGAAGTAAATTTATTTATTTGTTAATTTAGGTGTGTTGACAATGTATCTCTTGGCATGTCGGCAATGTGTCTTACCTAGAATCGACAATGTGGTGGGGACATGTCTAACTATACAAACAAAAATATAATTTGGACATGTCACCCGGCATTTCTAACACATGTCGATGTCATGTCAAATACCGCATGGTGTGTCGACAATGTGTAGGAGACATGTCGATTTGTACAAAACCAAAAATCTTTTGGACAAGCCACCTAGTGTTTTTGACAAGTGTCAGACATTGACTCGTTGGCGTTGAGAGGGTGTCGGCGCATCCCAGACTTCAACATTTTGCAATTTCGTACTAATGTACAATATTTTCATAGAAATGAAAAACTTACCCATTCTTAACATCCTCAAACAAGTTATTGACATAAGAAGCAATTCCGAGACTGTTGATCCATAGGCGAAAGCATCTCTCTTCTCTAGATATTAGTTCATCATCCGTCATCATCTCTGCAAAAGAGATTTTTTTGTTGTCTGTAGACAAACCATTCCTGGGAAATAAACAGTTCCTTATAACATTTCCAAACACGTGGTTACAAAAATATAAGAGCAAGATCAATTTAAAAGAAAAGCAGATAGATTTTCTGAATAGTTGGTGACTCCTAAAATAAGCTTAGCAGCAGTAGAAATTCTTTCACTGTGCGAGCTACCAATCAGGAGTGCGTTGTTTGTGGTATGTAGGTGTAATTATCTGAAATTTTACTTAGAGCATTCCAAAATAGTATTTAAAAGTATTATGTTGATTGCTAATGACCTTCATCCCAAAATGCTACTGTAAAATAACGGTAGCGGTAAATTTCGAGGTAGGAAATTCTGAAGTCAGATGTGTAGTGCAATGGAATAGTAAAATGGTTGAACATTTCTAAGAGCTTCAGAGGCACACATAGACAGCAGATAAAGAAAGAACACGACTTGCGAAAACAATTGTTACTTAGTGGCGGCAATGAAAGTTCGTCATTATTCCTTTTCTGTCCAACAAAGACATAATTTCATCTCCCAGGTAACATAGCATACAGTAAAAGAATAAACAGCTGTCAAAATAAAATATATCTATTTGCCATAATCAATATAGTTGATTTCTCACCTCTGGTGAAATATCTGCGCAACAAATGCAAGATTTAAATTGGCCGAGCCTTCAACTATATCCTTTGGGGATAGATATCTTTTGCAGTCCATTCGCTCAGCATGATCAAGAACCAAATTAGCCCTTTCAATGGTATCTTTGGCATCTAAGGTGGCAGGGCTGCAGTGCTCTGGCGCAAGTACATTAAGCAGGTAGGCATAAGCCTCTCCATCCTGAAGAACAAAAGCATGTGATGTCAGTGTAAAAATACTAAAATTAGCTATCAATTACAGGGATGAAAAGAACATAAAGCTGTTTACAATACTGGAGTTCTAAGCACAAGGATAGTCTCCCATGATTATGCATTTACAAGAAAAGCAGCAGCCAAACTCTATATGTCAGCCCCATAATTTAAGTTATTACAAATAATTATTCTTGCTCACCCCAAAGATAGCAGAAAAACTTCTAGGCCCTCTTAAGAATTTAGTTTATGTCCTCAGCAAACATATTAAAAATTCTTGCACATTGACACCCAGCCACCCCAAAGCGGAATACAAGATTAAGTTTCAACAAAGAAGTACCTTCACGTCCGAAGAAAAATTTGTTACATTTTTCTTGTAGCCTGCTTTCTTGAGATGGAAATTCATCCATTTCAGCAAGACCTTTTCGGGAGCTAGTCCCATAAGTTCCTCAACATCCTGGAAATATTACAGACGCCAGATTAAGTTGTACATCTTGGGCTGAATTCATACTTATATTTTTTGGTAAGTAAAAAATTGCCATTGTAAATGTATCAAGTTTGAAGGGATATCTTGCCAATTACATTGTTGTCTTCCACCAGTTCTACCAGCTGGGGTGTCTTTCTAAGGTTGAGATCCGCCAGTAGTTGAATCTGAAATGCCGCCAACAAATGCAATAAGAAGTTAAGGGATCAGTAAAGGTCAACCAGTAAACCTAAACTTACTCAACACTGTGCAGTATGCATCACGATATAAAGCAATACTCCTCTTTCTGCCTCTTTTTCTTCTTTCTCTGCTATAGAGAAGTTATAAAATGTAATAAAGACTGAGGGAACTAACCTTTATAATTTGAGAAATTAACCCGAGTAGCAAATGAGGCTGAAAATATTGAAAAGAATATATAAAAATTTGAAAGCCAAATAATATCCATATTATGCACTCTTATTAGCAAATTGGTTCCACTCACTCTTCCTTCAACCAAGTCCTGAGTACCAATGTTGACTACTGTACAGCCAATGGCTTTTGCAGAGTTGAGGCAAAGTGTGTGATTCTCATTTCTTTCCCATGGATTAAGTACCCGTTTGGTGTTAATAGCCCGCTCATCTATTGTCCCCGGTACAGCAACATTGATCAGCTTACTGCATAAGGCCACAGGACATCAAACCATGACTAGGAAAAAAATCAAAATTCAAGTCACGTAAAAATTGAACAACATGAAGCATCTGTGCTTAAATACCAAAGTAGTACTCCATCTTTTGCAAGATCAAAAAGAGCATTTGAAGATGGATCGATTGGAAGGAACTGCTTCAAAAAGGGGTCATCTCTCAGGTAGCTGTTGATATGAGCAACATATGAAGCCTTCTCGGAGTCATTGATAGTGTGAAGAAGGGTGGTTGTGGTGGCCTTGAGAAATGATGACGAGTGTTTTGAATTCCCCACTTTAGCAGTAGATCGACTTTGTAAATCTAAATAAATCTGCTCATGAAAAGCGTCACATAAAATTGTTAGCAAAGCCCATCAAAACAAGTTAACATAAAGTTCCTTCAAAATTGTCATAATTCCTGTCCTCTCCTCTCCACCAAAGTCATAGTACAGCTAGAACCACTCTTCTAAAATATTCATATCTGAACATTGTTTTCATGCATAGGATATAGGAAAATTCACCTTGAGGAAGCTTTCAAAATCAATCTCATTGGTAAAATCAGAATTTGATTCTCCCAATACGCTTCTGATCTCCTCCTCGTCGAGCTTGTCACGGAAAGCCTTTAGTTTCGCCATCAAAGGTGGTAAATCCCTAACTGTAACTTTGCCATTCTGGTTCTTTATGGATATGAACTAAAAACAAAAACAAGAACACACATTTCAAATATCAATTCAGTACAGATGCACATTGGCCACTCGCTTCAATCATTAGATTCAAGAACACCAACACAACAAAGCCCCAAAACAAGTTCCAAAATTCTTATTGCCAGATTCAACAACAGTACAAAAGTCAAAACAAATAACATCAACATGGTTAAACGGAAGTTACTTTGGATTTGAGGCTCTGAAGTTCGACTTGCGTAAACTGGCTCTGAAGCCGTTGATCGGACACAAGAACTCCCACAAAACTAGACATTTCCTCGACGCCCCCTGCGCTTCCAAAATCACGAGGAAAATGATTGAACACACCCCAACAATACGAATTATCAGCAATCCACGACTCTAAATCTTGTCTCCTTCCATGTAGTATATACCCCACACTTCGACATGTCTCCAATTATATCTTCACTTCCTGACAAATATAATCCCAAAAAATTCAATTTTTCAACAACTCATTGACAAAATCCAATACGTCCACATGCAGGAAATATTTTAAGGGCATTTCAAGATTGAATAACTACATAGATTCCTTCAAAAGAAACCGATATTTCGGTAACTGGGTTTTCGCCAAATTACTTAACATCCTTTTATGTGCAATTCACTATTGAATAGGCAATGAAACAGGGCTATATACTTACCTTGAAGAAAATTCGATATTTCCTTTCTTTCTTTTTTATTTTTTTATTTTTTTTTATTTTTGTAAATTAATTTATGGTCTATCAATATACGTACAGAATACATACATGTTTTAGCAATTGCTTCGGCGAAGGGCAAAGAGAAGAAATTTGGGCAGCGGACAGACTATAGAAGAGAACACGAGGCAGTTAAGAGGCGAATGTAGGGAGGCCCATTTCAAAGGCGAGATACCCACGCGCTTTTCTGTGCTGGCAGATTCATACGCGCTCTATTTGCTCAAGAGCTCATCGTAGGGTTGGACAAAACTCCCGAACCGATTCGAACCTAACGGTTCTTCTCAAATTAAATATCTGAACGGGTATTTGAATCAAGAATCGACGGGTACGGTTCGACTCTAGTTCTAGGCCAAGACCCGAAGAACCATATAAGAACCGAATCTCCTTAATTTTTTTAAATTTATTTAATTTAAATAAGTAAAATTATTTTATTTTTTCTAAATAAATTTGTTAACTAATTAATTTAGTTCAAACCACAAAATATGATTTTTCTATTTCTAATTTTCAGTTCAAAATCAATTTAATCAAATTGACCTCAATTTTATCCAAATCTGCTACTATAATGTAGTGTCGTTTTTATTGAACAAAATCGAATTAAAGCTCTACAACATCTCTCTTAATTATTTTGAGCTCGTTATGTTTCTCTTCCTGTGATTTTAATAATCAAATTTATGAAAAATTCAGCAAAGAGGGACGTAAAAGACAAATAAGATTGGACTACGTTATTTTGTAAGAGCTAATATTGAATATATCATTAATTAAATTAATGAAACTTTGTATATATTAAAAAATTTAATTATAATACGGAACCGAATGGAACCGAACCCGAACGGTTCTATAATTAAATTTGGACCCGACGGTTCCACTTACTAAATACCCGAAAATTTCGGGTCGGTTCGATTCTCATTAGAATTGAACCGAATCGGACCATGTCCAGCCCTAGCTCATCGTCCAATTTACGCTTAGGTTATTCTAGATGAGCTAAATTTTTTTACCACAGATTACTCACAATAGAAGAAGGATGGGAACTACATTTGGAATTTTTTTTATTCATGCGAATCCCGCATTCTCGTGAGAGGGATAAACAATTCGATATATTTTTTGGTGTACAAATAGAATTGTTCGGCTATTTATATCGTCATTTGGTAACCAATTTTTCAAAACATTTAGCTAAATATCTCCCATTTTGATGAAAAAAATTCTGCCAAATTGTCATATAATTGTTATGAAAAAATGTCTCTTTTCAAAATTTTAATGAAAATATGTTATCTTTATAAAACAGTGCATTTTGTGTAGTTTTGACCCATGTTTGGTGGTTATTTTTTTTAAAAAATATTGTTTTAAATGGTGATTTTTTGGAGAACGTATAGTTAAAAAGTAGGGAAAATATTGAGTTTACGTATAGAATATTTTACTACATGAACGTTGGTTAAAAATTAGTATGTAGTTTGAGAAAATGGAAAATAAATTGGGCTTAATGAAATGTTGAGAATTACTTTGTTATTTTTTAAATATTGAAAATCAATTTACTATTCAAACAATACGTTCATGACTAACAATGCAAGTTTTTGGAAGAGAAAAGAAAAGGTGAGACAAATTATGGGCTATATTTTCTCATTTGATTATTAATGTTGATGCCATATTGTCACAAAATAACATCTACAAGAATATAAGAAGCAAGGGCTTCTTTTTTTCCTCGTTCAAGATTCAGTGTCAATTCATGTATACGTTAAATAGGCACATGGACACATACGTTAGATGCGCCAATTGTATACGCTCTGATGCTCAAGTTAATAAACGATGTGAATTTTAGTGTGGGATTTCGTGAAGAAATGTGAGAGTCAATTTTTTTATATTTGAATTATAATTACCAATTTGCAATCATCTTTGAAAGACAAAGTATGAGTATTCATAAGCATAAGATATAACTGAGTTTTTTCGAATCGTTGGCACATAGCTTCATTCCACTAACTCTAAAGTCAAGTTTGATGATCTCACATAACAGTCATCATAGGTCGTAATATCCCATACACTATCCTACGCAGATAAAGGAGCATTTGACTACTAATCGACTTCGTAAAGATGTCACATTAATATAGTCACATGTTACAACTTTCACAAGATATTAGTGGTCTAGCCTCAATCGCCTTAGACTCATGAGGCTCATTCGGTGTGGCTAAGGATTGGATCTGCCGTCGATTGCCTTGAAGGAGAAGTGAAAATTTTGCTATGACTTGTGTCACCTTGGAGATGGTCGTCGACAATACCATGAGCTAAGCTATATCATCTATTTATATTGACATCGAAATCTAATTATACTGGAACATTTGTAACACGATTCAAATAGTCTTGCTTTTAACTAGTGAGAGATGGGTGGTGGATTGAAGTGTCTAGGATATATAGTTTCATTTGACATTTTGACCAACTTCTCTTTAGGGTCGAATAAACATTAGACTCGTGAGTTCACCGCATAAAAAAGGACAAGAAGAATGTAATAATTTTCAATAAAACTCGGAAAAGAGCTTACTTGATCAACAACATATGACTTATTTTAAGCTCCTGGTTGACTCTTCCTCCTGAACTTTTCGTTATTATGAACAATCATGAAGTTATTCTATAATTTCTCTATTTGTTTTCTTTAATTATTTTGTTTGGTAGTAAAAGATAGATAATTAGATTGGATTTCTTTTATTCATTTGTCTCCAAAGGGCTGGCCGGCTGGGGAAGATGGACCATATGACATTCTTAAATGGACTACTGCCCTTTTGTAGAATTGAAAAAGAGTAACAATATTTGTAATCTCTCAATGTCAAAAATGTGGTAGTTATTTTATTGTTAATAAGTATCAAATCACTAACCGTCACATATATGTTACGTAGGACAACTGCAATGATGAACGACTGCAAATAGCATTATTCAATTGAAAAATAGAAAATAAAAGCATTAAAAACAAACAGTATTGAAAATGAAAACTTTGTCTAAAGCATCAATTTTTTAGTCTAAATGTTTATTCAACTAGAACGGCTCGCTGACAACCGACCACAAATATTCCTTTTTGAAGGACACTCAAATTCATAATTTATTGCAAATGTTGACTAGATTTCCATTTGGCCCCCATTAAATTTGTTGACATCCGAACTCCGATCTAATAAAAATAGTTCGTTAACCCCACCTCAGTTAAATGTGTGTTCGATCCTTACTTCCAGGTCGGACAATCCCGTCGTTATCTCAGAAAAACATCATGATTACCCCATGTCACATCACCCTATCAATCAAATACATTTGCTACAGGTGACATCATCACCACCCGAAACAACCAATCCTAAGTCCTCAACCTCCAGCCTCTTGTAGGTCATCATTACCTGAGAAAAATATTGACACATGGCCACCGACCTCATCGACCAATCACAAGAGAATCCGACGACCCGAGTTCCGAGCTCGATACTGTTGCTGATTTGACTGATTTGATGTAATGTCGACTGAAACTATGTATAAATAGTTGAAGAGGACTATTGTAAAGGGCAAGTGATTTCATACAACAACTCAATGCATAATTACACTCTCTAAACATATTTTGTGATTTTTTTCCAACAATAAATCGCCCTTTTTTTTTAAAGTTGGCTTAAGATTAGCCTTACTAATTTTGACGTCAACAGTTTGGTGCTAGAAGGAGGGCCCTAGTTGGGAAAAATAGTCTCATTCTCTCCACAAAATCCGAGAGCCATGAGTCGTAGCTCAAGTTCCAGAAATCCATTTCACACCCATGCTCATGAAACGAATGCACCACCAAGTTCTCCACGACAGCAGGACCCTCAAACGACTGCCATGAGGGAAACCTGTACCAGCCATCAACACAACTCCCCGGGAATGCATAAGGCAAATGTATGGGAATCCGAGCTCATTCCACTAGACCCGCGGACCAGGATCGAAAGAGGAGAACCCATCGAAGAACTAGAAGGAGTTCAAGTCTGTGTCAAGGACCCAACAAAGGAGCTCAAAATTTATCGCGAGCTGCAACCATCCACCCGAAACAAAATTATGGCATTCCTTAGACAAAACCTTGATGTCTTCGCCTGGAATCATGGGGACATAAGAGGAATAGACCCTAACATCACATGCCACAAATTACAGATGGATCCTTCAGTTCGGCCAAAACAGCAAAAACGACGATCTCTGAACCCTGAAAGATATGAAGTAATCAACAAGGAGGTGCAAAAACTGTTGCATAACTGTTTCCTCCGTGAGGTCAAATACCCAAAGTGGGTCGCAAATCCGATCCTTGTGAAAAAACACAACGGAGATTGGAGGGTATGCATAGACTTTACCGACCTCAACAAAGTATGCCCAAAATACAGTTTTCCTTTGCCATGAATAGATCAAATGGTGGACGCCACTGCCAGACATGAATTGCTTAGCTTCATGGACGTGTATTTCGGATATAACCAAATACCGATGTACGGCCCAAATCAAGAACATACCTCGTTTGTAACTGACCGAGGTCTTTACTGATACAGAGTAATGTCATTTGGTCTCAAAAACGCTGGTGCGACCTACCAACGACTTGTGAATTCCATGTTTTCCCAACAGATCAGAAAAACAATGGAAGTGTATGTTGATGATATGCTGGTCAAAAGTATCAAGGCCAAGGATCACTGTCAGCACCTGATCGAGATGTTTGATATACTGAGGAAGTATGGAATGAAGTTGAACCCAAGGAAATGTGCTTTCAGAGTCAGCTCTGGAAGATTCCTAGGTTACATTGTGAACAACCGAGGAATCGAGGCAAATCCTGAAAAAATACAAGCTGTCATTCAAATGAAACCTCCAACTACACCTATAGAGGTACAAAGTTTAATCGGAAGGGATTGCCGTCCTCAGCCGGTTTGTCTCCAAGTCTACGGACCGTTGCAAACCCTTCTTTGACACATTACAAGGAGGAAAGAAGTTCGAATGGACCAAAGAATGCCAGGACGCCTTTAACGAGCTAAAGAGACAACTAGCTCAGCCTTCGTTGCTTTCAAAACCTAAGGCCAGCGAAGTCCTAAAGCTTTATTTATCTGTTTCAGAACACGCCATTAGTGTGCTTCTAACCCGAGAAGAGAACGGTGTTCAACACCCAATCTATTACGTAAGCAAGGCGCTTCGAATCCGAGCTCAGACATTCACCTGTAGAGAAACTGGCATTCACCCTGCTGATGGCTGCGCGAAAACTAAGGCCATATTTCTTAGAACACCCCATTGAGGTCCTCACCAACTGTCCATTAAGGCAAACACTACAAAGACCCGACACTTCAGGTTGGATGGTAAAATGGGCAGTCGAGCTCGGACAATCCGACATCAAATACACGCCACGTTCCTCCATCAAGGGCCAAGCACTCGTCGACTTTGTCTCTGAGTTCTGCAACGTACCAATCAAGGAACTATGAGAAGAAACCCCATAGAGACTTTATGTCGACGGTTCATCCACCGAAGAATGATCTAGGGCAGGCGTCGTATTAATCAGCCCTGAACATCACATATTCTCTGAAGCCTTGCCATTTGACTTTAAAGCCTCAAACAATGAGGTGGAGTACGAAGCTCTCATTGTCGGCACAAGGATGGCCTCAGGGTTGGGGATCTCCAACCTGATCATACACAACGACTCTCTACTAGTTGTAAATCAGGTCAACGGTGTATATATGGCGAAAGAAGAAAGAATGGACAACTATCTACAAGTTGTAAGAAAAGAGCTTGAAAGGTTCAACACCACCGAAATCAAGCAAATTCCCCGATCACAGAACGATCACGCCGACGCACTGGTCCGACTAGCTACCAGTGAGGAAATTGAAGAATTCGATAGCATCCCCATGGGAAGAATATCCCTACCGGCTACCGAGCTGGACGAAGTGGTCCATATGATGATAGACCCCAAACCAACCTGGCAGGATGAGATCGTCACTTACCTAAAAATCGGGAAATGTCCCGAAAATTTTGTAGAGGCTAGAAAGCTTCGAATTAGGTTGGCCAGGTGTAAACTCATTGACGATGTATAATATAAATGGGGATATTCTACACCTTTGTTAAGGTGTTTAAACGAAGAAGAAGCTCAGCATGCCCTACAAGACGTTCACGAAGGAATATGTGAAAACCATTCAGGTGGGATCTCACTAGCCCACAAGATCATACGACAAAGATACTTCTGGCTTGCAATAAGACATGATTCCCTTGAATTTGTCAAAAGATGGACAAATGCCAACGCCTCGCCCCCATCATAAACGCTTCACGGCGCGAGTTGAACCTAGTAACAACACCTTGGCCCTTTACGAAATGGGCGGTCGAGCTAATTGGACCTATGCCTGTTGGAAAAGGAGGTGTAAATTTCGCCATCGTTGCAGTTGATTACTTCACCAAATGGGCCGAGGCAGAGCCACTTGCCAAGATCATCGAACAGAAAACAACCGACTCTTTGTGGAAATCAATCATCTGCAGGTTCGGCATATCTCAATCCATTGCTACGGACAATGGAAAATAGTTTGACAACGCACAACTTTCAGATTTTTGTGAAGAGTTCGGCATCAAAATATATTTCTCAACGTCGAACCATCCGCAGGCAAACGGCCAAGTCGAAGCCATTAATAAAATTATTAAGCATACATTGAAAGCAAAACTCGACTTGTTTAAAGGGGGATGGGCCGATGAACTCCCTAGTATGCTATGGTCTTATCGCACCACTGCAAGGACTAGCACAGGAGAAACACCGTTCTTACTGGCTTTCGGTGTAGAGGCTGTGATCCCACTAGAAGTCAGCATTCCCTCGCTAAGCATAACTGATTACGACGAAGAAAGAAACCACATGGCTCTTCGTACGGAACTCGACCTAACCGAGGAGAAAAGGAACAATGCCGAACTTAAAAATGCAGTTTACAAGCAGCAGAACGCCAAGTACTACAATCAAAAAGTCCAAAAAAGAGAATTCGAAGTAGGATCCCTCGTATTACAGAAGTATTCTTCCCCACAAGAGAGGTAGGCAGTGGATGCCTGGGCCCGAATTGGGAGGGCCCTTATCTGATAACGAAGGTCCTGCTAAAAGGGGGATATGAGCTGGAAGACTAGGAGGGTAGACCCTTACCCCATCCTTGGAATGCCGAACACCTCAAGCAGTATTATCAATGAACGGGAAAAGTTCGTGACATATAAAACCCATTTGTAATGCCAATCACACCAATGAAAAGGGATATTCCTCCTAAGGAATCTTACAAAACCCTGCTCCATACGTAGGCCGATCTAAGGTCGTAAGTGCTGCGACCCTTAGTGAACATTCTTCCTAAAGAATCTTACAAAGCCCTGATCCATACGCAGGCCGATCTAAGGTTGTACGTGGTACCCTTAGTGGACATTCCTCCTGAGAAATCTTACAAAGCCCTGCTACATATGTAGGCCGATCTAAGGTTGTACATGTTACCCTTAGTTGACATTTCTCCTAAATTCTCTTACAAAACCCTGCTACATACGCAGGCCGATTTAAGGCTGTATGTGTTACCCTTAGTGGACATTCCTCCTAAGGAATCTTACAAAGCCCTGCTCTATACGCAGGCCGATCTAAGGTTGTACATGTTACCCTTAGTTGACATTTCTCCTAAATTCTCTTACAAAACCCTGCTACATACGCAGGCCGATTTAAGGCTGTATGTGTTACCCTTAGTGGACATTCCTCCTAAGGAATCTTACAAAGCCCTGCTCTATACGCAGGCCGATCTAAGGTCGTAAGTGCTGCGACCCTTAGTGGACATTCCTCCTAAAGAATCTTATAAAGTCTTGCTACATATGCAGGCCGATCTAAGGCTGTACGTGTTACCCTTAGTGGACATTCCTCATAAAAAATCTTACAAAGCCCTGCTATATACGCAGGCCGATCTAAGGCTATACGTGTTACCTTTAGTGGACATTCCTCCTAAGGAATCTTACAAAACCCTGATCCATACGTAGGCCGATCTAAGGTTGTAAGTGCTGCGACTCTTAGTGAACATTCCTCTTAAGGAATCTTACAAAGCCCTACTACTTACACAAACCGATCTAAGGCTGTACATGTTACCCTTAGTGGACATTCCTCCTAAGGAATCTTACAAAGCCCTGTTACATACGCAGGCCGATCTAAGGTTGTAAATGCTACGACCTTTAGCAGAAATTTCTATTTGAGAATTCTACGAAGCCCAGCAGCATGTGCAAGCTAATCTTGGTTCGCATGACTTACGAGTTCTGTCACGTACGTTGACTAGAAGACATTCCATCATTAAAAATTCACGAAAGGATGAAATAAGCAATAAAATTTAGACCCGACAAAAAAAGAAAACATGCACTTTCATAAGCATTCAAAATAGAGTACGGCTCATCTTCTTGCACAAACAAGATATCCATAAAGTTTAACAAATTCATCACAAATCCAAAAAATGTCCTAAGAAGAGCTAGGGGGAGGGAGGTCTTCGAGAGGAGCGACATCATCTTCATCAGCAGGAGAAATTCGAACCCCCGCCGCTTCCAACAAACGCTGAAGCTCTTCCTTCTGCTCTTCTACAGCGTCCTCAAGGAAACCCACGTTGAACCCTGACCTCTCTCTGCGAATGTGTTTTACTACTTCCTCCAGAGCCACGACGTAAGCATCCTGAGCAAGAGTATCAAACTCGGAGAACGACCTCCAAGTCTCCACTGCCCTCGTAACCCTAGATTCAGCCTCCTTAGCTCTAGGCATCACCTCTCTTGCTCTCTCATTTGCCTCCCGTACCTTCTCGACAGCCTCCTCAGTTCGAACTCTCACTTCCTCAATCTTCTTTTTCTCAAATTCTCAGCCCTATGACCGGCCTCCTCCCTCAGAGATCTAATCTCCCCCATCCACTTCTCCTCCATCTCCAGCCTCGAGTTCAGCTCCTCGTGTTGAGCTCTCTCAGCCTCCATGCTGTTATACATACTCAAGGCCTGATCCTTGGCCTCCATCAGTTTATCGAGCTCATATTTCACCTACATTAAAATCCATAAGTTAAGCACCTCACAATATGTAAATCATCAAATAAAATGAAGTAAGGAAAATACCTTATTAGTTACGACCGTCATGTACAGGATAGAGCAATGGCCGTGGAGTTGAGCAGTCACTAGGACCTCGCCTATGGGCATCTCAATAAGGAAGCCTTGTTCCCTTTCACCCCAACTCCTGGTAAGCAGGTTTGCAGAATCACGCAGAGGTGGGGAAAGTGCAGCAGTAACCTCCCTCGATGGAGATGGAGCTCGCAAGTAATCCAGGAAGATCTCTGGATGTTGGCCTAGCAGACTGTCCAGTGATGGCCTGATGTGATCCTGGAAATGTCTCAAACGAGCAAGGAATTGAAGTCAGTTGATAGCCAAGTTAATTTGAAACAACTCACGTCGAGCAGCAAAAAATGGAGGCAGCAAAAGAAGCCAGCCGAACTTCTACGCGATCGCATGAGTAGCAAAAAATGGAGGCAGCAAAAGAAGCCAGCCGAACTTCTATGCGGCCGCACCGTATGTTGACGAGGCAAGTTCCAATTTCTGGCAAAATCTTCCGGCATCACGCAAGTTACCAAATTGTGACAACATTCCATAATGGCCGATAGTTTTCTAATCCCTTAGTATTTGTCTTACTTTTAAATTAGGATTCTATTATTTTAATCCATGATTTAGTATTTTATTTCCTTTTCAAATTAGGATTTTACTATTTTTATTCCTTTTAATTATTTTAGGGTATTAGTATAAATAGGATTTATTCTTCAACTGAACCAAGTTTGATTATGAATTAATGAGAGATTTTCCTCTTCGAAGAGTTGCTTCAAAACTTTGTCTATGATGGGCAATTTTATCGAACTTATCAAGATTTAAAACATCTTGTGGCATTCAAAATATCGGGTTGAATCATTGAATTGTGTAATCAAGGGGTCTTTCGCATCAACATTACCGTTGGATTTTTTAGTTAATCTTTTATTGGTTCAAATCCACAATCCGGGTGTGATTTCTTCAATCTTGTGATCAAGAGGTCCTTCACAGCAACGTTCTTGTTGGGTTGCTTGGTTCACTATTTTGGGGTCAAATCCATAAACCTTGGTCATATTGGCGTTCTTGGGATCCGATTCAATATCCTGTAGGTTCGATTGCAACCTTGATGATCGAGTTCGCATCATTTGATATCAGAGTTTTAGGCACCAAGATCAAGGTTATATCTTTTTCTTTTCTTGTTGAGTCAGTTTTCATTTTTTTAATTGTTCTTGGAGTTAGTAATGTTTAGAGTCTTTTGATCCTTAAAAATCATAAAAAAAAAATTAAATCTTGTTTTTGGGTTAATTTGACGTCCAAATCCTATTCTGTTTGTTCCGTTAGCATCGTAGTCAAATTTTTCATCTAGTGAGTCAAAAAGAAGAAGTCAAAAAAACAAAAAAAGAGTCAAAAAAACAAAAAAAGAGTAAAAAAAGAGTAAAAAAAAGGGTGCAAAAAAAAATGTCAAGTTCAAGTTGGAATCAATTCAACATGTCAAGGGATGTAATGAGAAGATTTGAGAAGATGATTGAGGATGTGGAAGATTCAATAAATAAAATGGATAGGATTGATTTAGATTTTGCTAAATTGCGTGGAGATCAATGTGTTGGGTTGTCTAATGTGCAGAGACGGAGTAGATTGGAGCCTAGGAATAAAATATATGATACATATGAATATTGTAGTGATAGTGATGATGCATGGATTGAGGATGCCATACGAGGAATGAAAAATAGAGGCGATAGGTTTGGAGAATGGGAAAGAAATCCTGTTGGATATGGTGTTAGGAGTAATAAGATGACAATTCCATCTTTTAAGGGTAGGAATGATCCCAAGGCGTATGTAGCGTGGGAAGAAAAAGTTGAGTTGATGTTTGAGCACTATAATTATTCCCAGGAGAAAGAATTGAAATTAGTAGTTAGCTCATTCGTGGATTATGCTTTTACTTGGTGGGATAAGTTAAAAACATCTAGGCGAAGGTATGGTGAGAGGCCAATTGAGAATTGGGATGAATTGAGGGCGATCATGAGGAGAAGATATGCGCCAAATTATTACAAGAGTGATCGGCATGAGTGAAAATTTAGGGAGGTGCCTAGAAGAACTTATAGGGTTGAACATCCAATCGAGAAGAAGACATCTTTTGTGAAGTGTGCGAGTAGTACATCAAGCAAGAGTGTTGGGTTGGACTATAAACAGGAATTCTCTGAGATTCTCAACATTCTTAGGTCTCAAATTAATCATCCGAAGGTGCAAAAGAGTAAGAATAAAATTAGTGAGGTCGTTGATTGTGAGAAAAATGGAGAAGAGCCATGGGAAAATGAAAAAAGTGGAATTGGAGTTACGGGATGAAAAGAATTAAAAATCTTCGAAGGTGACAAAGGAGATTAAAATTAAGGAGGCGTTGGCAAACACTAACATTTCCCTCCCTACTTTTAATAATTCTGTTTTGCAGGTTACCGAATATTCAATTCCAGAAATTAATTCCATTCAAATACCACCCGACTCGGGAATTGAGCCTCAAATTGGTTATCAATTGGTGGATGACATTCAACAACAACCATGCCTCAATCTGGTTGTCTCTATAATGCCAAAAGTTGATTTTGTGATTCCTGAGGAGACAACGGATTTCCAAATTCAATGGAAGGAATTTGCTTGCAAGGAATTCATATACCGTGGGTTGAGCTACAAAGATGACATGTTGGGAAAAATGCATCCATTGGAAGTGACATTACTACAACTGCCTAGGCCGAGTCAAGCAAGGAATATGCACGGAAATTCATCGCATAAGGTTATTCTTGAAGTATTTCATGCTTGCAAAAGGAAGCCATTGAGACGGGAACATTTTGATCATTGTGAAGGTGATTAGGTCTACATAAAAGAGAGGCGGACAAGAATTAAAAAGCGGTCCAAGTTTCATCCTCAAGGCGACGGACCATTTCACGTCATTGCATTAATTGGAAGCAAAGGCTATAATTTGGTTGATCAAGGTTTGGATTCGAGGTCGAATCCTTTCGAAGAGAAAGGGGATGATGTGATCTTGGAAACGTCTCAAACGAGCAAGGAATTGAAGTCAGTTGAAGGCCAAGTTAATTTGAAACAACTCACGTCGAGCAGCAAAAAATGGAGGCAGCAAAAGAAGCCAGCCGAACTTCTATGCGGTCGCACCATGCGACCGCACAACATATGGCAGGAAATTTTCTGGGCCATTTCATTCTACCATGCGACTGCAATGATTCTAATGGTGCAGCCGTACCGTATGTTGACGAGGCAAGTTCCAATTGTGATAATATTCCATAATAGCCGACAGTTTTCTAATCCCTTAGTATTTGTCTCACTTTTAAATTAGGAATCTATTATTTTAATCCATGATTTAGTATTTTATTTCCTTTTCAAATTAGGATTTTAATATTTTTATTCCTTTTAATTATTTTAGGGTTTTAGTATAAATAGGATTTATTCTTCAACTGAACCAAGTTTGCTTATGAATTAACGAGAGATTTTCCTCTTCGAAGCGTTGCTTCAAAACTTTGTCTATGATGGGCAATTTTATCGAACTTATCAAGATTTAAAACATCTTGTGACATTAAAAATATCGGGTTGAATCATTGAATTGTGTAATCAAGGGGTCTTTCGTATCAACATTACCGTTGGGTTTTTTGTTCATCTTTTATTAATTCAAATCCACAATCCAGGTGTGATTTTTTCAATCGTGTGATCAAAAGGTCCTTCACAGCAACGTTCTCGTTGGGTTGCTTGGTTCACTATTTTGGGGTCAGATCCATACACCTTAGTCATATTGGCGTTCTTGGGATCCGATTCAATATCCTGTGGGTTCGATTGCAACCTTGCTGATCGGGTTCCCATCATGGCCTCTGTAACTCCGGGCACCTCTCCTGCACCCTTGCCAAGCTAGTCAAAGTGGAAGCAGGTGCCGCAGGAGATGGCGAGGTATGAGCTAGAGACGGCAAAGTAATGGCCACCAAAGGAGAATAGCTCAACGTAGGATTAGCTTCAGGGACCCTTGGTGCGGCCAACGTACTAGTACGGTTCCTCTTGAAGGAGACTTCGTCCTCCACTACCTCAGAATGGCTTTCATCCCATTTTGGGACGTCTCTCTTCTTGGCCTTCGCTACGGCCGCAGGTTTCGCCGCCTTTTATCCCAACATTTCTAAATTGTGAGCTATAAACAAAAAAGTATTTCAGTACTCAACTCTAACAAATATCACCTCAATAAACCAATCAAAATCGACCTGAACTGGTCGGAACCGATGTAGACGCTGCGACGGTGGAAGGCCCCGGTACCCTGGTTTGAATCAAGCCGGCCTGGAAAAGGTTGGAATTCGAGAGCAAAAATTTGCAAGATCTCTGTTTCTTCTGAGTGTCTTTCTTCAGTGTAGGCCTCTTGTAATCTGCACAGTAACATGATATCAATTAGAGCCGCTCGGAATACAATCTAGGTTAAAGCACCAAGAGGCGGTTTCTTACATAACGAGTGATAAAGCGCTAGGACCACGTCATCCCTATTCACCTCGACAGAATGAAACTGCCACTCCCCCGACACATAAAACCACTCTTCCTTCCATTTCTTAATCGAGGAGGGGGTGTCTAAAACCAGAGAACCTTCCGTCCTTGGCCTAACACTTGTGTACCACCAACCCGAGTTCTTCCCAACCTCCTTAAAAGTAAATAAAGAGTTGAATTGCTCAATCGTAAGCTCAGGGTTACCTAATCTATCCCACAGAATAAGCGTGGCAATCAGAGTCTACCACCCATTTGGGCATAACTGGGTCGGAGCCATGCCCCAAGAAGACAAGAACGTACGGATAACCCTAGGAATAGGTAATCTCAGCCCGACTTGAAGGATGACAAAATTCAATGCAACACATCCCATAGGGAGAGCGTCAGCACGGTCAGATGGAGGGATTACCGAACTCGAAATATCATATTTTGACCTCCAACTAGCTAACATATCACCTGTAACTACCGACCTGTAAGAACCAGCCCCCCACTCCAACTGATCGTTCCCTTCACTACCCATAGGGGAACCCACCTCCTCGTCTATCCTATCTCGTCCCATCTTCCCAGGACGGGCCAAAGTAATGGGGTTAGCAACAGAAATAGGAACAGGAGTAAAAACCTCGAGGACGAACAAGAAGTAGAAGGGACGAATTCTTCCTATTGACTTCCCCAGGATTGAACCATCGACTCGTCCGAACTCATGGAAAAGAACAAAACAAACGGACTAAGTGAAGAAGTGAAGGAATACCTGGGAACTCGAAGGACGACCTTACTCAAACGACAGACAAGGCACGCTTGGAATTCCTTGGTGCTTTGAGAGAAAACAATGTAAAGTAAAAAGACAAAATTAAAAGCCATTGAATATTTAAAAAGAAGGAAGATAAAGGGTTTTAATTTGGGCCGTTAGTTCAAAATAAAGGAGGGAAGATCTACGGTTGAAATGTCTCCTAGGAAAAACGATACAGCATCAGAAAACTCATCAAAGAAGCTATCTAAAAATTTCGTACAGCTCATCCCTACCCAGGCATGACACTTGACATAATAATATTTACTATTCTTGGAAAAAGAACCCGTGAAGTCAAAAGGTCAGCCCCCCTTATGGAAGAACTGACCTGGGGGTAACTGTTGACATCCGAATTCCGATCTAATAAAAACAGTTCGCTAACCCCACCTCAGTTAAATGTGAGTTCGGTCCTTACTCCCAGGTCAGATAATCCCGTCGTTATCTAAGAAAAACATCATGATTATCCCCTGTCACATCACCCTATCAATCAAATACACTTTCCACAGGTGACATCATCATCGCCCGGAACAACCAATCCTAAGTCCTCAACTTTCAGCCCCTTGCAGGTCATCATTAACTGGAGAAAACATTGGTCAGACAATCCCGCCGTTATCTAAGAAAAATATCATGATTATCCCCTGTCACATCACCCTATCAATCAAATACACTTTCCACAGGTGACATCATCACCGCCCGGAACAACCAATCCTAAGTCCTCAACCTCCAGCCCCTTGCAGGTCATCATTAACTGGGGAATACATTGACACATGGCCACCAGCTTCATCGACCAATCACAAGAAAATCCAGTGACCCGAGTTCCGAGCTCGGTACAAGAAAATCCAATCCTTTTATGAAAACTTTGTATAACAAACTTTACTTTAATATTCATAAACTGAAATAGTACATGCTTACAATCTATATTTACATACCTTTGGTACTCACCTTATGAAGTTTAGAACTCCATAAGTGATTACCTTATTAGAAACTTTGCTATCTTCTGACTATCTAATATTTCTGAATACAAGTGGTGTATACAGATTACAAAATATTTGAGATGTGTTTCTTTAGAGTGTTTTAGAGATAAGTTGTTTCGAGATATCTCTCTTTCCCTTCTTGCATCCTTTTATAGAAGGTTTTGAGAATCTTATCTTGACAGCTGTATTCTCTTCTTTTTTGTTGGGTAGCTTTGTAATCTTATCTTCACCAGTTTCTCCATTATTTTCTTGCTAGGTGGACCTTTCTTTTTGAAATTATATGCCTTATCTTTGATTTTATCTTCCACTTTTGACAACCAGTGGGTGAGTGGTCACAATTATGGAGACTTTCTTGCACTATCTTCTATCTTTTAGTAGCCACAGTTTTTCTTTAATAAATTTCTTTATTAAAGTAGTGATAAAGGGAGACTATTGTCACAATCACTTTTCCATCTTCGAATCAAAGAATTCTGCAGGGAATTCTTCACTGTTGATAGATGCTTGACTCATATCTTCCACTACGCAGTATTCACAATGGTGGTCACTGTAGTTCCAGAGTAGTTTGCACAATTCTTTCGCCATATCTTCTGATCCATGCACTTAGTTTGAGATAATTGAGGACAATAGATGGTCAAGATAACATATGTCTTCTTCCTTTGTAGCCATCCTTGCATTGGAGTAGATTATATGGTCTTCAGATGGATAAATCCATATTTTTTCTTTCTCAGTAATTATCTGAGTTACATGTTCAAATATCTCTTTGTATCCTTTTCCTCTTCTGTAGGGCATCATATTTATGATATCTTGGTATCCATTTTTAACAACCTTTTGATTGGTTGGTAAAAAATATTGGTTTGTAAGTCCCATTTTGATAACATGGAATGATGAATGCATATATTCAAGAACGGGATCCCATTTCATAGTTGCTGAATAGAATATGATGTATATGTTTGTTGTCTTGACTACTTCAGTACATCTTTTTACAGCTTTCCCGACGTTGGATGAAAGCTGGGCTATTTCTTTGAGATCTTTACTGAGATATATACAGAGTATATTTCCTATCTCAAAACAGTTTCGTACCTAGTTGGCTAGTGCTCCTGGATAGAAGTTTATCTTGTTGTATTTTGCATAGTGGAGAGTTTTCATTCACTTTCCTATTTTCAGATACCAATCTGATAGAACATTAAAAATAACAATAAAGAATATGACTTCTTCATGGTTATCTTTTCTGGAAAATTTTACCTCGTGGCATATTTTGACAATATCTTTTGGATCAATTCTTTCAATAGAAAGTTTAGATTCAATTTGGCTTTGTGAAGAGCTACCTTCAGTTTTGATATTTTGAATATCTTTACTACCGGTAATAGGCTTAAGTATTCCCTGTGAAAGGGGTTCCTACTACCTTCTTCTCTTTCCCTTTATCCTTGGGGAGAGCGCTAGTATTAACTGGTCCCTGTGAAGGGATACTAGACTTGGTACAAGTTACTTTTGCCTCAAGAGCTATATTTTTGCCTTGAAGGCTATCTTGAATATTTTGAATTTGTGTTTTCCAAATAGGAAACTCTCATATCAAGTATTTGGACTTTCGTCCTTAGTTGTTCTAACTCCATCCCTGCTGAGATAATCAGGAAAAAAGTTAGTTTTACATTTCATGTATTCAATATCAAATTTAAAGTATGAAAACCAAATTTGTATCCTGATAATATATCTATTGACAATAGATGGATCAACATTATTTTTTAAAAATGACTTAACTTGAGTATTATCAGTTCTAATCAAGAACTTTTTTCGTAATAAATAATCTTCATATTTTTGAACTCCCCTTTTTATAGCAATGAGTTCTTTCATGTTCGTCTCATATTTCATTTCAACTTCTTTGAATGTTCCTGATGTATAACCTACAAGTATCTCAGGATAAGAACAATTCTTTTCACATTCATATTCTTTATGATTCTTTTTAACCTTTAATACTGCTCCCCAGTAATTATTTGAAGCATCAGTTTCAAGGATAAAGAAATCTTCTTCTTGTGGAATTATAAGTTTGGGCAATACTTTTAATTCTTCTTTTATCTTCCTTATATTTTCACAATCTTGTTTTTCCCAAGACCATATCATATTTTTTCTTAACTTTGGAAGAAAATAATTTTTTAGTTTGGCAAAATTTTCAATGAATCTTTCAGCATAATTTAATATACCAAGAAAGCTTTGTAATTGTTTTTTTATCTTTGATTTCTTCAGGAAATTCTTGAAATTTTTCTCCAATATGAGATTGCAATTGCAATTCTCCTTCTTTTATAAATAATCTTAAAAATTCTATTTCTATTTTAACTATCTCGGCTTTCTTTTGAGAAAGTGTAATACTATGTTTTTTCATAATATAACAAAATTTCTCAAAATGTTCAATATGTTCTTCAATGTTATTTGAATGAATAAGTAAGTCATCTACATATACTATACAAAAATGAGTAATTGGTTTAATTACCACATCCATTCTTCTTTGAAATATCTGTAGTGCATTTTTTAACCCAAATAGCATTACATTCCATTCGTATTGCCCTAAAAGATTGGGGTACTAAATGCAGTTAATGGTTTACTTTCTTCTGTAAGCATGATTTGCCAAAAACCTTACTTACAATCAAATTTTGACAATATCTTTTTGTTCTGTACTTGCTCAATAAGGGTGTCCTTATTTGGCAAGTAATATCCATCAAATTTGGTAACTTCATTTAACTTTTTATAATTTATCATCATCCTGGCTTTTCCTCTTTTTATCTCGCTATGTTTTCTAACCATAAAGGCTGGATTGCTATGTGAGCTTTTACTAGGCCTAATCAATTTGACTTCTAGCAGTTCTTTTATCTGGTCTTTAAATTCCTTTTGGTCATCAACATTATATTTCATGGGTTTGACTCTTACTATAGTGTCTAGATTGATTAATTCTATTTTTGCCTTTACTTTATCTGTATTCCATTTTTCTAAGGGATTTTCAGAATATGTTTCAGAAATTTCTTTTTTCAATTTGTCTAACCTATTTTCTGTTGTCATTTTTAAGGCTGTAACTGGTTTAAATTTTTCTGTACTCCAACATCCATCACGCTGGGTTGAGACTCTCTGATGGTTTATATTTTTATATGCTATGGTAACAGCCTTATTTTTTTGTGTAAATATTTTGTGTGCACAAGGAGTTATGAACATATATTTATCAATATATTGTATAAATGGTGCATATTTTAATAGGAAATTTTGTCATAATAAAATATCACATCCAATTGGGGTTAACATATATATTGTGTCAACAAATACTTCTCTAAATGAAATTAGAAAATGTACTTGCGTAGCATATTTGCTGTATATTACCTTATTTCCACCTACTGTTGTGGCGGTGACAATCTTCTTTGAATTATATTTCTAGTATTCAGGTGGTAGTATATTTGGTAAGCACAAGCTTATTGTACTTCCTGTATCTAAGTAAGCATGAAATTTAATTCTCCAATAACTTTTTATATTGAGTATGATTTCAATATATGGACTCATGGGATTAGTACTAATTACTCTTTCCATGATAACAATGATTTCATATTTTCATCTATTCTTGATATGATGATTGGATTATCATCAACTGTTATTTTTAAATATCCTTGGCAGATTTTATAAGGATTATATTTCTCAAAAAAATTCATTTCTAGTAGTATAGGTGAACAATCAACTCCATATAATTCATCTTTATATAGAATTATTTCTTTAGTATATTCTTTCTGATCTTATCCCATAAGTATAAGAGGGAACTTTACATACTTTCTTATTTCAAAATTATTTCCCAAATAATCCTTGAATATATATGGTTCTGGTATTTCAAAATCTATTAAATGACTAACAAATTTAGCATTTACATGACTATTATCTGCTCCAGTGTCTATGAGGACAAGAAGATTTTTCTTATATCCTTCTTGATTTACATATCTTGTCTTGATGTAATATTGTGAACTTGATGATTCAGCAATACTTAATTTCTTGAGTTTGTTTATCTTAGAGTCTTGTTTAGAGGGGAATCTTGCAATAAGATTATCTCCTTCTAGGCTGACACTATTTCTTCTTATTAGTTTTCCTTCAGAATTAATTTCTTGAGCTTGTTTGTGAAAATCAAGCATTATTTGTTCTGGTATAGTGACTTCATGTTCTTGGTATTTCCTAGGATGTATGTATTGTGCTAATTCCTCAAAATCTTTATGTATGATAATATTATCAGTTATTTTTCTTAGATTGTTATGATGGCTAGTACTAAAAGCAATAATTGATTTTATGCTTGTACCAATAGCCTTACTTTTTCGTAACATTTTCAAGTTTCCAATTCTATAATATAAATTGAAACTTTGATCAATATTTTCATCAATTACTGATATTGCATAATTTGATTTTATTGTAAATATTATCTTTTGATAGACCAGGTTTTCTAATAGAGCATCTATAGGATCTTGTAAGATTTTGTTGTCCATACAATATATTTCTATTGGTATATTAATACCTTCTCTAAAGAATCCTTTTACCATTATCTGGACTCCTCCTATCTCAATACATTTCAATTTGTTTCTTATATTTTCAGGAATTTTGGATAACTTTTGTTTTACCCATTCTTTTATAATCATAGGAATTCTTGCTTTTCCTATAGTATTTTCTATATTGATAGACATTTCTTTATAATTCATACTTACAATTGTTTTATTTACCATTGGTAGTATTCTTAGGAATCCTTGATGGAATACATCTTTTTCTTGTAGATCTAATATTCTCTTGGTTATTCCTTTGTATTTTTTAATATCAAAGGTAATTTCTTGATTTATACCTTCTGTCGAGTCTTCAACTTCTTCAGTTGTTTCTACTTCTATTTCTAGATCTGCTTGTTGTATCTCTTGATTCATATATACTATCTCTTCAGAATCTTCCTCTGGTAAGGATGTATCTAATTCATAAATACTACTGCATTCACTACTTAAATCTCCAAAATTTTCAATTGGTTCTATATCACTATCATCTTGGAATTTTTCATAAATTCTAAGAATTTTTATATTCTGTCTATATTTCTTTTTAGGACATTGATGGGCAATGTGTCCTTCTTCATTGCAGATGAAACATTTACATTTTTTTATATTTCTTGATTTAAATTTTTTATTTCAATTTCTTTTCTTGAAATATTTTTTATGTGGTTTAAAATTTCTTTTCTTAAATTTTTTGTAGTTTTTGAATTTCCTTTTATATTTCTTATATAATTTATATTTCTTCTTATGGCACCCAAATTATTCAATTTGGTCTATATCTTTGTAACAACACAAGGAATTCTTTCTTATTTTATATCCTTTCCTATTTTCTAAAGCTTTTTTACACCATATGCCTATCATTCTTTTTGTAAATTCAATCCTACTTTCAAGACTATCTATTTTTACTCCTTCCTCTTCTCCTAGAAGTAATAATTTCTCATATTCTTTTAATAACTTAATTCCTCATGGGAATGGTAATTTTGTAAAATAAGATCTTAGTATAGGTTTATTTTCTTGATAATCCCATTGGTTTAATATATAGTATAATTCTTCAAATTTACATGTATATCTTTCTAACTCACACATATCACATATCCTTTAATTTTCCATTGCTATGATTCCTTCATTATGTTCATCTTGTTTTCTTTTTTCTTCATTAGAAGCATATCTATCTCCCAAGAACTCTGTTATTAAGGTTTTTTCAAATCTTTTTAATATTTCTTGTATATTTTGATCATTTAAATTATTCCTATTATTTAATACTTCAGTTCTACCTTCTCCATACTTTATTCTTCCTTTAATAGTTTCTGGTAACTTTCTCCACCATTCAGAAACAATTCCTCTGAATGTATATTCTATAAATTCAAAAGCTGTATTTGTTTCCCATTTATTAAATTGTATTGCTTAGTCTGTACTTTTCATCCATGTTTCAATAGCTTTATTTTTATCTAAACAGTCTAGATCTAACCATATTCCTGTTGTATGGATTGGTTCATTGTAAGATTTCATTGAATTTATTTCTTTTATGGATTGTTTTCTTATATTTTCAGTATATCTTTTCTGTGTCTTTCTGTATTGGTTAATACCTTCCTTAAGAGGTATTGTAGTATAATAAGGATAATCGTATTTTTCATCACTACTGAATTCTATTTTTATATTTCGACTTGTTGATGGATTAGTATTCATGTTTGTATTTTCCATTTTTCCAGTTAATTTTTCTAACTGTATTTTATATTCATCATACTCTTCACCAGTAGATTCTAAGAATTTTTGTTCTAGTTCTTCTACATCTGTAATCATATATTGATTTTCTTCATTTTTTTTCTCTTTATTATTATCTTTTTGTGTTATCCTGAAATCTTGAGGTGGATTAATTATAATCATATCTTTTCCTTTAAGGTTCTTATCTAAAAGAGCATTTCCTACTTGTAGATTATGTTCTGAATTTTTTAATCTTTTGTGTATAACCTCAAAACTTTCATTTGTCGTATTTTTAGGTAGGTATGGATAACTTGGTTTTTTATGTTTTTCAACTTTTTTCAAAAATTCTTCAATTGTATTTTTTTCATCTGCTATATTCATCATAATTTTAGGTTCGTAACATGGCTCTAATACCATTTTTTCGGAGCGAGCAGCGGAGGGGTTAAGATTTTGAATCCAAATAAAATCTTTATAAGTTTTTATAATATCACAATAGAATTTATATAAAGAAGTTTTTCAGATCTTCTTTTAAATAATTTAATTCATTATCTGTTGCATTTCTTATATCAATAAAATTTTGTATAATATTTGGAGTTAAATTTATTAAAAATTCATGATTTATATTTCTTTGGGGACCTAATTGAAGGTTTCTATATATTGTAATGGCTTTGGTTGCAAATTCTCTATGAGGGGTATTTTTGGAAAGATAATTTTTCAAAGGCTATTTTTCAAATGATTATATTTTCAGGTCTAATCTCACCAGTCACTATTCTATTTAGGCTATTAGCATGTATTTCCTCATTTTACTTGTAGATTAAGTAGTTAGTGATTACAAAATTTACATCCTCTAAGACATAAAGCATAAAAATGGTAAAATGCATAGAGTTAATTGTTCCAATGGTCACTAAACTTATGTTCATGTCTTTGATTGATAACTAAAGTTTAAAATGTTGAGTTTTGATCACTGAACTTAAATCCATGTCTTCGATTGCTCGCTAAAATATAAAATGTCAAGTTTTGACCACTAAACTTTGAAAAATATTGTACATTACTCACTAAATTTTGAAAAATATTATACATTACTCACAGGACTTTGAAAAATATTGTACATTATTCACTGTAAACTCGATATTTTTCAAAATTCAACAGTTATGCTAGTGAGTAACGTACTACATATTTCAAAGTTTAGTGGCCAAAATTCAATATTTTAAATTTCAGTAAGCAATTGAAAATATAGACCTAAATTCAGTGATCAAGACTTGACATTTTCAAAGTTCGGTGGCCAAAACTCGACATTTTAAATTTCAGTGAACAATCAAAGACATGAACCTAAGTTCAGTGAGTAATCGAAAACATTGACCTTAGTTTAATAGCTTAAACTCGACATTTTAAACTTTAGCGGCCAATCAAAAATATAAATTTAAGTTCAGGGACCATTGAAACAATTAACTCAAATTCATACTAGTCAATATAGTCGTGTGACAAAGCAAGCTTATTCTTCTTGAGTAGGGGGTGACGATTCATAGATAGCTCAAAGCCTCGAAAGTCGAGCTCACTTTTTTTTAAGGAGTGAGTCAACTCTTTTTTTTTTTTTTTTTTTTTTGGCTTACTTCATAATTTCATCTAAAAAATTGCTTGTCCATTGTGCTTATTTTGTTAATTTTTAAAAAGCAAAAAGCAAAAAATGACCAACGGATTCATGGACGGTTAGGCTCGGTCCTTGTAGTCTACAAAGCTAAATGACTAAATCGAGTCCAGGATTTGGTCAACGGAAACTTGACTTGACTCATCTCGACCCATTGCAACCCTTACTTTTAAGTGGGCCATTGTTTGATTCCCATTAATCCAAAACTCATTTGTTTTGCAACTTGTTTTCAGAAACACTCTCATAATAAAATATTTTGTATGTAAATCCAAAATTTTTTTATTTTTTAACTACACATTCTTAAAAAATTACCTATTATAAAACTCATTTTGATGAAATAATGGACATTAAACAGGGACTAATATTCAAGTAGTGTCCACGATCTCAAATAAATACAAAATATGAATATAACGGTTTGTTTGGTTTGGATTAAAATTCGATTTTAATTTAAGTCAAAGTCAAACAATCAATATTAATTATATGTTTCACGGGTCCCACAACTTTTCAGCCACATGTTTCGAAAAACTTATATCATAATCTACTAAAAATTTTAATTTTAATCTCTACCAAACACTCTCTAAATAAAGTTGCACTTGATTATTCAATAATTAGTTAGACCGATAATCTATCAAATTAATTGGTCTGATTCTAGTAAATATAGTCTAATTTTGGTAGAATTTATCGTTTGATTTGACACGAACTTGTACGTACAAGTAAGAGATTATAATAAAATGAGATTGTGTATTATTCATGAAATGTATTGTTTTCTAGTGCATCCGTAAAAGTCGAAAATAGTATAGATATATTAGATCAGTGGACCAGGCTATATGTCTATTTTATGTTCCGTGGAAATTACACTAAATCAGATTTTTTAAGATACAACTTCAAAAATCAAATTTAAAGTTTTTTTATATAAAAATTGGATTTGATTTCTTGGTTTTTTTGGGCGTCGATGGCGACGATTTCGTTGCATCTTGTTGGCATTGGTGGCTCTGCCGGTTGTTGTAGTGGCGATGATTTTTGAGGCTGAAAATGTTAGTTGTTGGATGTGAGCTACTTTCAGGTACTGCCATGGTGCATTGAGGTTGGGTAGCGTAGATGGTGAGATTAAAAATATTTATGACCAATTATTTGACATGACTAATAATTCGGATATGTTGTGTTCAAAAAATAACATGTGACTGGTAAATTATGAACAATAAATAATATGTGACATAAAAATTTAAGTTGTTACTTGTTAGATTTGTGATTTGAGTTGTGATAGATGAATAAATTGTGATCTATTAACATTTTTATTTGTGACCATGAAATAGTTTGTGAAATATAAATTTTTATTTAAGAACGTGATATAATTTGTGATCTATATAATTTTTTATTTGCGATCAAGAAATATTTTGTGATCAAATTGTATAAAATTGTGACCTTAATATATTTATTTCATAAAAAAATAATATTTGATCTTTAAAATTATAAACCTTCTTTTTAAGTTTTGACTAGTCTGCATCTCGTGCGTTGCACGAATTTTGTATTTATTTTAATTTTATTAGCGTAAAATTTATAGATTGTACAAAAAGTATTTTGAAATAAGAAATGTTTGTTTGATTCTCATCTTTTGGTCGACTGTATATTTTATGTCACAATAATTTATTTTTATTATTATAAATAAGTATAATGAATGTTGTGATTGTATATATGTCAACGATAATTTATTTTTAATTATTTATTGTATTTTTTTGTTTAATGTAGATGAAAATATTTTTTTTATCTGATATTGCAAATAAGTTGTAAATTGAATTTTGCAAAATGCTTTTCTTTAGCAACTTCGATTCGAGAGGCTATACTTGTAGTTCAAAAATAACCCATGCAGTTGTAAATTGAAAGAGATCATCCACATACACAAATATTTTAAATAACAAACTCAGATTCGCACGTAAAATAACTTAAAGTGACACTTACTGAATGACCAACTCCCTTGTTGGTGTAAGAATTAGAATTCTAACAGCAGGCCTATTCTTCGGGCGATACAACAGTCACTCCAAGGTTGGTAGGGCAAAAAAATTTTTAAAAAAATTTAAATAAATTTTATTTGAAAGAGAAAAGAATTAAAAAGAAATTTAAATAAATTGATAAAAAAAACCCAATTATTTATAAAGTAAAATTTTCAATTTTAATAAAATAATATTTATATATTCTTCATTTGATTTTCATAACTTTATTTTATTTTTTACTTCTAAATAATTTTAAACGAATTTTTTTACTTATATAAGTAATTTTTACATATATTAGAAATATTTTTTGTTAATATGTTTATTTTTAAATTTTTTTTTACTAAAAGTGATTTTTTTTACTTATAAAAGTGGTCAGCACGGAGTAAGGTGGGAAGTATGAAAAGTTGTGTGTTACATAGATTCACATTGTCTCTCTTGCACTATATCTATAATATAATAATATAAACAAATGAGTTAATTTGAAAAGGCGTGGTATGAAAATGGAGAACGGAAAGACCACACTATATATAATTATTTTTAATTCTTTTCTCTTCCAAATAAAACTTAATTTTTCAGTTTTAACGAAAAAGTTATTTGTAGGTTTGAAAGAGAAAAGAATTAAAAAGAAAAAAATAATTGATTTTTTTTAAGGAAAAAACGCATTTGTTAACACATACGTTTAATATCCGTTTAACTATTTTCAATATTTATTTAGATCATTCGATATCTCTACGATATAGCTCTCAAAATGAGTTTCGAGAGAATGTAAAATATTTATCGATTCAACTATCGTACAATCATCAATAAATTTTTAAAATTAGCTTGTTATCGAAAATTTAGAAATATAGTTTGAAAATTCCTATTTTGACGTTTCATAACATTTGCTATGATTGACCGTTTCACGCACCGTTAACGACGTGCAATACTATGCCGGGAATACTTCAAAACGATATTAAGAATGTAATATTTCGATTTTGTTTGATATCCCGTAATGAGCGTGAAAATAAATACAAAAACATAAGTAAAAAAAATAAAAATAAAAAATATTTCATTTCTTTCTCCGTGCACGGAGTCCTCTTATTCTTTTCTTCTTTTTTAAATAAAAGCTAATACTTCTTTATATATATATATATATATATATATGTTTATTTATTTATTTATTATTATTTTTTATAAGCTTGAAGCAAATTTTTACTATGTAAAGAAATATAATTAAAACTTTGAGTTAATATTTAATCTAAAGTAATATTTAGATAAATTTAATTTAAAAAATTCAATATTACTATAAAATTAACTATTGTCTGAAATTATTAGATATATCCAACTACAATGATATAGTTTTTTTTTATTTTTTTTAGTTTTCTATATCTATATTAATGTAAATATATCTATATATATACACTCTATGCACGGAGGAATGCTTCGTTTTTGCTCCACACTTGGAAAAAAAATGAAATTTTAAATAATTGAAAAAAATTTACGTCATATCGCATAAATTTTTTGAGCAAAATGATGTATTGAGAAAAATGTTGCAAAAAAATAATAAATAGTAATAAAAAAAATTTTTAACACATACATTTAATGTCTATTTAACTATTTTCGATATTTATTTAAATCATTCGATGTCTCTACGATATAGTTCTCAAAATAAGTTTCGAGAGAATGTAAAACATTTATGATTCGTACAATCGTCGACGAATTTTTAAAGTTAGCTTGTTATCGAAAATTTCGAAATAGTAATAAAATAATTGATTTTTTTAAGAAAAAGGACTTATGCGTATTTTTTAACACATACGTTAAATGTCGATTTAACTATTTTTTATTTTTTTTTAAGTATTTGTGTTGTTTACATTATAATTTTTTTTCAGTTTAAAATTCTTTTCTCTTAATAATTTCAAACAGAAACTTAGTTTTTATATGCACTATAAATAATTTTTCTTTTCAACTTAAAATTCTTTTTTAATTTCTTTCTCTTTAATTTTTACTCACAAGTAACTTTTTACCTCTAAGAAATATTTTCTATCTTATATTATTAGTATTTTTATTTTTTAATAATTTCAGATAATATTTAATTTTATAGTAATAAAATATATAAAAAATTTTACTTTAAAATATTTTATTACACTGTAAGAAACTGCTGCAACACGTAATTTCCATACCTCCCATCACTCCATACTCAACCACTCTTATATAGATATATATAGTAAGGATATAAGAAAAAAATTTACTTTTATATAAAAAAAAAATTATGAAAAGTTACTTTTAAGTAAAAAATTTGAAGAAAAAAAATTAAAAAGAATTTTAATTTTTGTTGTTCACATTATAATTTTTTTTCAATTTATAATTCTTTTCTCTTAATAATTCCAAACAGAAATTTATATTTGAGAATTTTTTTTGTGTAGTTTTACATTATAAATAATAGTTTTTTCAATTTAGAATTCTTTTTAATTTTTTTTGTAAATTTACAAAAAAATTTTAATAGTTTGAGATAAAATTTAATTTTCTATTAATAATTCAATATATAAAATGATAGAAAAAATATTCACTCTGTACATGGAGAAAATTTTTTTCGTCATACCACATAATTTTTTTGAGCAAAATGATACATTGAGAAAATTGTTTCGAAAAAAGAATAAATTGTAATAAAATAATTGATTTTTAAAGAAAAACGACATATACGCATTTTTAACACATACGTTTAATCCCTGTTTAACTATTTTCGATATTTATTTAGATCATCTGATATCTCTACAATATAGTTCTCAAAATGAGTTTCGAGAGAATGTAAAACATTTATCGATTCGACTATCGTACAATCGTTGACGAATTTTTAAAGTTAGCTTGTTATGAAAAATTTTGAAATAGTAATAAAATAATTGATTTTTTTAAGAAAAACGACTTTCGCGTATTTTTTAACACATACGTTTAATGTCCGTTTAACTATTTTTTATATCTATTTAGATCATTCGATATTTTTACGATATAGTTCTCAAAATGAGTTTCAAGAGAATGTAAAACATTTATCGATTCGATTATCGTACAATCGTCGATGAATTTTTAAAGTTAGCTTGTTATCGAAAATTTCGAAATATAGTTTGAAAATGCCTACTTTGACGTCCCATAACATTTGTTATAATTGACCGTTTCACGCATCGTTAACGACGTGCAATACTATGCCGCGAGTACTTCAAAACGATATTAAGAATGTAATATTTCGATTTCGTTTGATATCTCGTAATGAGCCTCAAAATGAACACAAAAACATAAGTAAAAAAAAATTATCTCTCTCTCCGTGCACGGAGTACTTCCTTTTTTTCTTTCTTTTTCTTCGTGCACGGAAACAGTGTCTCCGTGCACAGAGGCTTTTACTCCGTGTACGGAGAGATTAATTTTTTTTTACTGTGTAGTTTTACGTTATAATTTTTTTTTCAATTTAAAATTCTTTTTAATTCTTTTCTCTTCAAATTTTTTACTTGCAAGTAATATGTTGTAAAAAAATTTATGTCGCATATTATCTCTATCTTTTTTTCTTTTTTTTTTTATATAAAAGTGATTTTTTTCTTATATCCCTACTATATATATCTATATCGGAGAAGGCGAGGAATGAAAATTGCGTGTTGCAGTAAATTTAGAGGTAGTGTATAATAAAATAAAATATATATCAAACAAACGGCGTCGTTTTTTACCCCCAATTGAAAAAAAAAATGCTACAGTAAAGATGGATCAAGACATTGTTGTTTTCTACAGTACCTTCACATTTCCTTTTTTATATAGTAGGGAAATGAATCATAATTAATCTCTTAAATATGAAATTTTTCTTTATTTTTTTTCTCTATATTATTGGATTGGGCTCTGGGGCGGGGCTGCGGCTGGGGCTGGATTATAGCCCGATCCAACCCTCATCAAATTTTCCCTTTGGCCTAAAATTTTGCTTGTATATTTCAAAATTATCATTTAAATGTTTTGTAAAAATGTATTTTATTGTTATGGTTGTAACAATTATCAAATTAGACATCGATTGTAATAATTTCATTATGTACTATGATTGGTGAAAATTTATTTTTACATTTATAACAATTCGTGATATTATTAAATATTTATTTAAGATAATATGGTCACCATAATTATTTTGAAAGGAAAAATAATATTTATCAATTTCCAAAATTTATATAACTTAAAAATGAATTTAATATATCAGTGGCCAAGAAATAATGAAAATTAAAAATGGTTTCTAAATAAACGGCGAAGGGAAATTTTTATTGTAGAATACTAATTAATATGGAATAACAACAAACTCAAGACAAAAAAAGAAAATAATCGAGAACCTTAAATTATTATTATTATTATTTTTCCTTTCACGTGAGTCAAAAGTAACATTTTAATTACAGATAAATGGAGAAAATAAATGCAAAATATGGTACTCAATTTTTTTTTTTTAAATTTACAAAATACTAAAAATTGTACCCACTATTTTAATAGACAGAAATTTAAACTTTGTGGACAATCCCAAACTCTGTGAAGTGAACATTCTCCCAAAACTACGTGTGCACTGGTTCCTTCTTCATGTTCATAATTAGCACACTTGTCTCCATTTCATATTTGCAACGTTTGACCCCAATTAAATTAAAATTTATTTTTCTCTCACTCTTCATCAACCACATATTATTCAATAAAATAATATTATATATGAGCCTTTTTTTTATTCAATAACACATTTTCCAAAAAAAAATATCATTCCCCTCGGCAAAATGCGAAATAATGGAGCCCAATCTGGGACTTGAGTATCAAGTCCTTGGGATAAAAAAGACTACAATTGATTTAAGTCCGTGAATTAAAATGAAAATTCTTTGATGAGGAAGATAATATAGGGGATTTTGTTTAAGAAACCTAGTCAACCATAATCTTTGGTAAAATAGCCTATATCAATACTTTTTGTTCAAGTAGTCCATAGTCTATTTGATTATTTATTAAAAGTCTTAAATACCCTTAAATTGAAATGACTAAAATATCCAATTTGGAAATGAATATTACCCAAATCCCCAAATATAAATCCCTAAATCCCCTTCATTTCTCTCGTTTCCAAGTCCATTTTCACCATATTAAACTCACCTTCAAATTCAGCTGTATTCTTCTTCATATGCATTATTCTTGCTTACAATGAATGATTGCATGTTGAAGTTCTCTTTCTTGAACCAAGAACAAATGAAATAGTGCAAATTTTGGAGGTGAGTTAGCAAGAATCGATTTCACACAGTTGAAGGTGAGCTTTATAAATTGAAAATTATCGATTTGTTATTATTTTCTAGTTGTATACTATGAGAAAAATCAATTGGGTAATTAAAATTTGCTGTAAAATATTGAAACGGAATGGTGTCGTTTCTCAGTAGTTGGGTGCCCTTTTTCCCAACTAGCTGCCGTTTTAATAAGATAATGGAGGTGTTGATATACTTGTTGGCAAATTAGTTGTTTCCCCATTCTTTTATAGCATTTTATTATCATAAATAAATTTACACGACACATACACATTTTAAACTACGAAATACCGTTTTATTCTGCTTAAATCTGTTATGTAACAATATGAGTAGCATTTTGTTTGTTATTGAAGTTGTGATTTATAGTATTCAGTTTTGGCAATTAATGGAGTAATATTTTTTTTTGTTGAATTGCAGATATGGACTCTGGTGCAATGATTGTTATTTGTTATTTTGTTAAATTTGAAAAGAGTGATGAAGGTGGATGGAGTTGGAAATGGATAGGGAATGATAAAGACACCGCAACAAATATTTTTGTATCAAAAACAATTTCATATGCAGAGTTGTATAACGAAGTCCGAAAAGTAGTTAAGGTAGATCCCAATGTGTATGACATCGAGATGAAATTTCTCGTTCTCGACATGGCAAAATTATCAGTTTCGCCAATGAAGATTACTTGCGATATGGATGTTAGTTGATTTCTTTCTTTGCATGACAAAGTTCCAATTTGTGTAACCCTTGTAAAAAAGGGTTATGTTGATCAACAAGACGTGAATGTTGATATTGTAAATGTTCAGGAGAATCATGAATGCATTTCAAATGTTGTTGCAACTAACAATGCGGTGGACATGGATGAACTGTATATGCAAAATGATCAGTCCGATGACAATTATATGCGACCGTTGTCTCCATGTAATCAAAATTGTGAAAACGATTGTGTGACCTTTACAAGTGATGATTATTGGGATGGGGTAGAAGTAGTGCATGGCAACTACATAGATGATTCTCATGTGATAAATGAAGACAATGTTACTCATAATACACCTTTTACATTGGTAGATGAGATCATTGGAATTTCCCAAGTTGTTGCCTATCCGAATCCTTGTGGAACATCAATTAAGATTCCTGACGTCGATGATGTGCACGTTAGCCAAATTTTTCGCAACAAGAAGGATCTTCAGGCATCACTACAAATGCTTACTGTAAGAAACTCTTTCGAATTTAAGGTCACCAAGTCAAATAAGAGTACATATGTAGCAATATGTGTTGAGGAAATTTGCAAATGGCGTTTGCAGGCAACACAATTGAAGGAAAGTGACGAATTTGAAATTCGAAAGTATTCACGTTATCATAATTGTTCATTGGATGTTCGTCACAAAGATCATAGACAAGCTAGTTGTGGGATGATAGGAAAACACATCATGTCGAAGTTTGAGGATCCCAACATTATATACGGACCTTCGAACATTCAAAATGATATTCGTCGGGAGTTTGGCATAGATATAAATTATTATAAGGCATGGATGGCTAGAGAATGTGCTATAGAGCTATTAAGAGGTTCACCTGATCTTAGTTATGATAGATTGGCCAAGTATTGCAATATTCTGAAGAAGAATAATCCTGGTACAGTGACGTTCATTGAGGTTGATAATGAGAACCGATTTAAATACTTTTTTATGGCTTTAGGACCAAGCATACATGGTTTTCATTCATCAATGAGACATGTCATTTATGTGGACGGAACATTTATGAAATCAAAATTTCGAGGTACGTTACTTGTTGCCACGTGTCAAGATGCAAATCTTCAGATATATCCTCTTGCATTTGGCATTGTTGATTCTGAAAATGATGCATCATGGACTTGGTTCTTCGATAAGTTGTTTCAGGTAACAGGTATGTTGGAAGGGCTTGTTTTCATTTCTTATCGCATGGATAGCATTGGTAACGCTATAAAGATTGTTTATCCTTATGCACATCATGGATGTTGCATGTGGCATCTACAACTAAACATAAAGTCAAATTATCATAAGGCCGATATTCTGCCATTGTTTATGGCAACTGCAAAGGAGTATAGTTTGATTAATTTTGAAAAATCAATCGCAAATCTATATCGTAAAAGTCTGGCAGTTGGACAATACCTAGAAAAGAAAGTTGGGTATGAATTTTGGTCCCGAGCACATTTCAAAGGAATCCATTACAATATTATGACAACTAACAATGTAGAATCTTTGAACTCGTTATTCAAGAATGCTCGGGAGTTTCCAGTACTTGCTATGGTTGAGCAAATAAGAATAACTTTACAAAAATGGTTTTATGAGAGACACATTGAGGCGGAAGAATGTGCAACTACTCTAACCCCTCTCATTGAGGATAAAATGCGTAAAAAGTATAATGATGCAAAGGGACTGATAATGGTACCAATAAATGAGTATGAGTTGCACGTCGGTGTTGAGAATGAAATGCATATCATGAACTTGGAGGCAAGAACCTGTAGTTGTAGGGAATTTGATTTGAAAAAGCTTCCTTGCAAACATGGACTTGCAGCAGCGAAATTTAAGGGAATATCTTGTTACAGTTTGTGCTCACCTTATTATACCAGTGCTAGTTTGAAACAAGCATATGCTGAATGTATATATCCAGTGGCAAATGAGGTTGACTGGGAAATCTCCAATCAGCCAAAGGTGTTACTATACCTTTCGAATCGACGACAAAGTGGACGTCCAAAAAATCGTCGAATTCCATCAAGAGGAGAGGAAAAAAAGACTCGTAAATGTAGTAAGTGTGGCCAAAGGGGCCATAATCGTCTGACTTGCAAAAATGCTCTACACTAGTTGACAGATGCATAGAATATTTTTTGTTTAACATAATCTTGAAATTATAATAGATTATAATGATTTTTGATATATTGTGATAGTTGTCTGACAAAGTATGATAGCTACTTCAAATAGATTTTTGATAAATATGACAGCATCACAATTTGTTCGGACCAAAACGGCATTAGGTCGTTTTAAATGTATGGGTGCTATGTCTACTCATTTCGTGTTCATTTTTGTTCATTCACGTTTGTTACGGATGGATGAATGTTAATCATTTATTTAATCTTTACATTGTGATATATTTTGATCAATTATAATAGATTTGTAAATTAGATTCTGATAAAAATGACAGCAGCACTGTTTGTTTTGCCAAAAACGGCAGTCGGGATTTTTAAACTTATGGGCGACGTTTCTACTCATTTTGTGTCCATTTGGTGCAATGAAGCTCGTAACCACTTGAAAATTAAAGGACGAAGGTTCGAATTACATTTTGCCGTTACGATCGACTCATTTGTCCGAACTATAGTGAGTTTCTCTATAGTCCCACCGACTACACTACACTACACTCCGCTAGACAATGAAGAACAACCTAAGGGGAAAGTGTGGTATGCAAATCATAGCACGTGTAGTCATTCAACGTGTCCCGGACGTTTATCATGTCCCAAACATCGTTGTGCTACTTTCGGAGTGAAATCGGTACCTCCGGGCCCAAAACGGCAGTTGGGTATTTCAAACATATGGGCGACGTTTCTACTCATTTCGTGTCCATTTGGTGCAATGCTGCTCGTAAGCACTTGAAAATTAAAGGACGAACGTTCGAATTACATTTCGCTATTACGATCGACGCATTTGTCTGAACTATAGTGAGTTTATCTATAGTCCCACCGACTACATTACACTACACTCCGCTTGACAATGAAGAACAACCTAAGGGAAAAGTGTGGTATGAAAATCATAGCACGTGTAGTCGTTCAACGTGTCCCAAACGTGTATCATGTCCCAAACATCGTTGTGCTACTTTTGGAGTGAAATCAGTACCTCCGGACCCAAAACGGCAGCTGGGCGTTTCAAACGTATGGGCGACGTTTCTACTCATTTCGTGTCCATTTGGTGCAATGAAGCTCGTAACCACTTGAAAATTGAAGGACGAACGTTCGAATTACATTTCGCCGTTACGATCGACGCATTTGTCTGAACTATAGTGAGTTTCTCTATAGTCCCACTGACTACACTACACTACACTCCGCTTGCCAATGAAGAACAACCTAAGGGGAAAGTGTGATATGAAAATCATAGCACGTGTAGTCGTTCAACATGTCCTGGACGTGTGTCATGTCTCAAACATCGTTGTGCTACTTTCGAAGTGAAACCGGTACCTCTGGACCCAAAACGGCAGCTGGGCGTTTCAAACATATGGGTGACGTTTCTACTCATTTCGTGTCCATTTGATGCAATGAAGCTCGTAAGCACTTGAAAATTGAAGGACGAACGTTCAAATTACATTTCGCCGTTACGATCGATGCATTTATCCGAACTATAGTGAGTTTCTCTATAGTCCCACCGACTACACTATACTACACTCCGCTTGACAATGAAGAACAACCTAAGGGAAAAGTGTGGTATGCAAATCATAGAATGTGTAGTCGTTCAACGTGCCCCAGATGTGTATCATGTCCCAAACATCGTTGCGCTACTTTCGGAGTGAAACCAGTACCTTCGGACCCAAAACGGTAGCTGGGCGTTTGAAACGTATGATTGTATTTTAGGATTTAGGGTATAGGGCTTAGGGTATAGGGTTTAAACCTATACTACAATTTTTCGACGTACAGCGTTTTTAAGATGTTTCAACATTGACTCGCTAGTTTTGGAGTGAATTCGAGACTCCTTGACCCAAAACGACATATTGACGTTTTACTCTTATGAGTGCCATTTAAGGTATACGGTATACAAAAAATCACGTGTATTCATTCAGTACATGCAATCCTGTTACAAGTATGACTGCCATTTAGGGCACACAAACCATAGCACATTTTGATGCACTTTAGGAGAACACTTTAGTCGTATGACCCCAACGGCATGCTGTCGTTTTAAACGCAGAACTGTCATTTTTCATATAATAGTCTATTTTTCAACACCATATAGATAAGTTATGACAAACTGTATCTTCTTTTCAACCATGCCTGCTTCAATATTTGAATGAAACATCCTATAATGAAAATAATATAATTTGTAAAAAATATTGATCAACATAAAAAAAAAACTATCGTCTACACAAATCTGACTAGAAAATCAACATCTAAAGAAACTAGATAAATCTAATTGATCAGCATCCAAATTTGAGTACACAAAATCAACATCCATAAATTTCATAGAAAGATTGATGAACATCCAAAACTGACTAGACAAAAATCAGCATCCGTGCACATGTTTTCCAACTACATCATTTCAAAACTACCATGTAGACAAAAATAGCATCAGAGTTCTAAATCTTCCAACCACATAAACGTGCAAAATATAGCCAAAAAAACAATTATGGATCGAAATGCATAGCAAAAACTTCAGCGGCTAGTTTCTTCCTCCAACTGTCAATCATAGTATCGGACATAAGTTTCACGTCTAATCCCGCCTATAAAAGCTCTATGAACTTGATAACGTATATTTCACAATCTCCCCTGCGAATATATATTTGTCATAATAAATATATGCACTATCAAAATAAGTGAAAATCTAAAAAATTTTAAAGATAGATTATTTACGCATTGTTTTGTTGTGAAACGTCTGTGTGTTGACGCCATAGAAACTGCTTGTGTGGGTAGTTTTCCCCGAATAACAAACTTTCTTTCATCATTCTAGGAATCACCTTCACAATTGGACGCATGATTTTTTGCAATTTTCCAAAATGTGTCAAACTCTTCATGCTGTCATATACATATATAGTTCGTTCGGCAAAGTCCACTTTAAGTGCAATCTAGTGCTTTATTTCCACATTGCAGGGAATATTCAACGATGTACAAGAATCCCATCGCTTGCTCCATTCTGAATTTTTACCATATATATATCTTGTCATATTTTTCATCCATTTAAAGTCTTGTACTGGCTTTCTTTCTTTCTTATGCAGCTCAAAATCTTCAAACCTCTTGGTGCACATGTTAGTAAAAGCACAATCCAAAATTACACAATCTTGTGGGAACACAGTCGGATATGTATGTATTCGTGCCCTCATCAACAACAACGCTATGTCAATGTGCTGCAGATGTATAAAGCCATTTAAGAAGATGAAGTATGAGAAAAATATAGAATGCTAAAATACTTACATCACTATCGAGCCATCCAAATTGCTTCTGAATTTCAAGAAAGAAACTTTTTGGCTTCATGAACATCATCATGTCCACATGTTCACTGCATAAAACAAATAACATAAGAACATATATTACAACTTCACAAAAATAATTAGTGTAAGAATAGTTACCTGTCAGGTGCATTAACCAACCAATTCTGTAAGTCATCTGCCTTAGCTGGATCTAGCTCTCGAAATGGGTCAAATGCGTTTACATTGTGAAGCTTCCTCCTCTTCTCCGGATTTGTGAACGGAGATTCAAGAACAAGTGACCTTTTCTTGATTCTCATCCCACGCCCAATCTGACTTGACTTATCAGACTCATCTTCCACCACTATAGGGATGGACTCCATTACATCACCATGTGATATAGAATCCATCGGTACACAGGTATCTTTCTCTTCCATATGAGTTTCATCATCATTCGGCAAATCTGTTGCTTGCCTTTGCTCATTTTCCACTTCAATGGGATTTGGGTTATTCATATCATCTGCTTGTTTTTGTTCATTGCCATTTGCGGACAACGTTGCTTTTTTTACAATAACTGGTTCATTTGCCAACACATAATCTTCCACTTCTCTCTCCTCATTGCCATCTTGATTCTCATCATTTTGAACTTCTACATGTACAAGTGGATCCTCATTTACATCACATGTTTCTCCAGTATTCATAAATCCACTACAAAGAGAAGAGTAATATGTGTAAGGTGTTGTTGACGGGTTAGAATTCTTCATCCACTCCACAATAGATGATATCTTCTCATCAATTTGTCTACGAAAGGATGTAACACAATCAAACCTTTGGTCTATGTAAGATCACATCTCATCTATCCACCCTTCATTTTTCCTCTCTAAAATCTCCACCATCTGTAGTAATTGCATTCTCAATTCCTGTGCGAACTCATCTCTAGATGGATACAGAGATGGTTATGATGTAGATGGTTCCGGATGAAATGTATGAGCATCTGTAGAAGTAGGTGGCCTATGAAAAGAAGATGGATCCCGAGGAGATGTAGAGGCATTAGGAGAGTGGCAAGTTTGCTAAGGAAGATCAATACGAATGGACGAATCTGCTACATTCTCCTTATCCACAAAGATATCAACTGTTGGATCCTCTACTTCATCCTCGAATCGATGAATCTCTATCCAATATGCTTTGGAAGCCTCTTCCGGCGTAGGCTTCAGTGTGCAATGAACAACAATCTATATGACAAATGAGAGGCACACTTAGTTGTTATAAAGTACACTACATATTTTGATATACATTTAAAATTTACTTACATTTGGTTCATCCATCCTTGCACCAATATCCTTGTAGTTAGGCATTTTAGAAGAATCCCATCGACCTATTCTGGGGAGGTCAGCATCCTATAGATTCTCATCATATCTCCGTCCAATAGATGGTATGGCTTCATATGCCCAAATCTGCATAAGATGCAAAATATTACAATCTAAACAAAATGAATAATAAATTATAATTTTAAAAACATTACCTGCAAGGCGAGTGGAAATCCATAAATTGAATATGGATATTTCTCATTATTTATCAAGTGACTTCACCAACGATTTTCAGTCTCTCGTGAATACATCAATTGTGCGGGCAAACGCCTTTCTCCCCCAAGGATAACTATTAAAAGCATCTAAGTCATCAACCATTGACAAGTGTTCTACATTTATGTATGTGTAGCATTCTTTGGGCAGTAGTACCGTTTCCAAAATATATACAAGCCCAATCTTGTACTTGTCTTCCATACGCACTTTGCGACTTTCAATAGCTTCCTTCAAATTGTGCACCATTATGCCTTTCTTACACTTTTTAAAGTGTTTCTTCACCAATCTATCATTAGTCACAATATGGGGCTCCAACGAAGGCTTCTCACTAGCTCTCAACCCCGTTATCAATGAGAACTTGTATAATGAAAATCGTGTTGGCTTACCTCCAATTGAAAACCAGATCTCATTTTATTTTTTGGTTACAATCATTCTCAATACAAGTTGATGGACTAGCTGTGCTGAAAAAGGTATGCGCTTCATTCGATATATTTGTCCAAAACAAGATTCCATCAGCATTTCTTGATGAACATCATCTAACATTTCCCGAACATAGTCAAGTTTTTGAAGGGAAGACTTCTGCGAAGGACTGCCTTTAATTCTATGTTCAGTGGGAATCACATAATCAAATGAGCAGTCCATTTTTGTAATGAAAAACATAAAACAATCATGCTAAGTTATCAGAATTACATAAACGACAGGGTGACATTTTCAAAATTGCATAAACGGTAGGGTGACATTTTCAGAATTATATAAGTTTGGCACAAGATATTAAGGATCAATTTAAGATGAACCCATTTATGAACTGGAATATATATGCCTATTCTATGTGGGACTATAGGACATACATTTTCATATGCACACCATAATTTAATGAATGTACACATGAGACAGAATTGTTGTGTAAAAAGAACAATCTAAATAACCATTTCATAACGAGAAAACTTAAGAAATTAGATTCATATGCACATCAAATTAACATTAATTAAACACCTCAAGATGACATTTTCAGAATGACATAAACGATGAGTTGCCATTTTTAGAACTGGATAAACTACATAAATGGTAACGTGACATGTTCAGTAATGGATTGTAATTGGTCTTGTTAGACTTATTTACTTTTATAGATTTGCTTTTATCCAAATAGGTCCTCCTCCTGCGTAGGCTTAACATAAATGACAGGGTCCTCTTAGACAGATTTGCTTGTATCCAACAATTTGAAACTGCAATCAAATTGGACTGTAACGAAAATCATATGTCTTTAATTCTACTAGGTCAACAAGTAGTGATCCAACATTCTACAAGTAAAGCTGACACTGAAAATATGTTAAAAGAAAAAAAACTAAATGAATAATCTGACATTAAGTGTTCAAGAAAGATGGCCTAATTTAGTTATGTCTAATTCAAATGCAAAATGAAGTATGACGAGAGAAATTAATAGACGACAATTCAAAAGATCACTTAATGAAAATGGCAAGAAAGAAATTACTATCCAAATCCACAAAGATTATAAATTCTACCATAATTATCCCAGTAAAATAGTCGATCATGCACGTTTTCTGCAATTTTGAAGTAATTAAATGTTAAAGTAAAACAGTTATTAGCTAAGATAAACAACCTCATATGAACATAAGCAACTGTGGGTCCAACACATGCCTTAACGACCTAAGTGACCATTCCCTTAATTTATACCTAATTAGTGTTATCTTAACTTGCTATTGTATAAGTCACTAGTTCTTAACTCGAAGACCTATGATAAAGAATCACTTGCCTAATAATACTTTTACAGAACTTACCCTTGAACTTGTACAGTTATAGGCATCGTTAGCGCACATAGAATTCCTATAGTAGTTCTCTATTTTGGTCGAATTCCTACTAAGAGTAAAATTGCATTTATGCATTCAATCATAGTTTTAGCTAACCAAAAACCTTGAAAAATTCAGAGAATGCGAGGGTGGAAAAGCGTTTAATCTCCTTTAACATACATATCAGTTAACTTTAATAAAATCCAAGAAACTTTTTTTCGTTAAATAATTACTTCTTTAATTCATAACTAATTGAATGAGGAAAAAATGAAACTAACCCACAGAAATGAATGCATGCCCAATTCAACCAATAGTCTCATAAATCCTTTCTACCTGTTTTCGTTCAAAATTATATCCAAATATTCATATACCCATTTAAACTATTAGTGTATACAAAAAGTAAAAAAAGAAAAAATCAAAGAGCAACAATACAACGCGAATGGACCAGAAAGATGGTTAAGATATAATACACTCACTTTCAAGAAAAAATAATTAAATGGGATACAATAACAAAATATTAATGTGTTGAGAAGCCGATATTTTTTTACAAAATTCATAGAAAATCTTAGTGACAATGGAAAATTGATGAAACCATTATACCCGAGGATAGACAACTAAAAAATTGGTTCCTTCAATGAGTTGTTCGCGATACTTGTTCGTGGAGTGCGGTGGAACTGCTCGAGGTGGTGGTAGCTTTCCAAATGGAAAAATATCAGGCTCCTCTACCGTTATCTGCAAATGGGGGAGGGGGGGAATATATAGAGGAAGGATGGTGAGGTACGAGAGAGAAGAGACGGATTTGGGGTTAGGGAATTTAGGGTTCAAAGTGTTTTTACGTTCAAAGAGTTTTGGAGAAGGAAAATGAAAAGGAGAAAATTTATTTTGATGGAATGAGGGTAATTCAGGTTGTTTGTTAATTTTAGTTTAAAATATTTATTTTAATACTTTTATTATGGTCAAAGAATTTGCAAAGTGTATTAGAGGATAGACTATTTTACCCAATTTCCACGATCATATATTTGGACATGAATGTTCTCTCTCTATTATTTTATTATTATTATTATTATTATTATTAGCAATCAATTCAATTCCCCACCAAAGCATGACTTGTCATTTTGGTTTGATATATTAGAAATATTGACACATGGACTTTCAAACATGTTGTAGTGGAGTTAATTATTTCAATGGTCACTGAAATTAGATCCATATTTTTGATTGGTCACTGAAATTTAAAATGTTGAGTTTTGATCGTTGAACTTAAGTTCATGTCTTTGATTGCTCATTGTAAAATATTGAGTTTTGGCCACTGAAATTTGAAAAATATTGTACATTTTTCACTAAATTTTGAAAAATATTGTACATTACTCACTTTAAATTCAATATTTTTCAAAGTTCAACAGTTATGCTAGTGAGTAACGTACGACATATTCCAAAGTTCAGTGACCAAAACTCGACATTTTAAATTTCAGTGAGCAATCTAAGACATGAATCTAAGTTCAGTGACCAAAACTCGACATTTTAACTTCGCTGACCAATCAAAGATATGGATCTAATTTTAGTGACCATTGAAACAATTAACTCGTTGTAGTGAATAGGATCATTAGGGGTAAAATCCCTCGATATACGAGCTCAACTAGCATGGAAATGAGCCCAATTTTCAACTTGATTTGGTCTTTTTCTCGTGGACTCCATAGGCCCAGTCAAGCTCGTCCATGTGCCACTCGTATTTTTCACATAAATTAATAAAATAAGTCAAAAAAATGAATCAATCCATAACCTACACCTACTTTTGAAGAAAGTGTTCGACTCGATATGTGACTAGCCTCAAAATGAGCTAAAGCCGCTAATGGAATACTTAGCCCCCATTTGATCCCCATTTTTTGAAAATGAAAATTGGAAGAATAGTATTTTTTTTTTTTGAAAAATGAATGGTTGAAAAAAAGAACAAAATTTCGGTTTACGTGTAATATAATTATATGAGAGATAGTGTGATTGAAAATAGGAGAGAAAAATGTAATGTAATAGGATTTAATGGGGGCCAAACAGGGACTTAATACGTGCCAATAATAAACTATTCCCTAAGAATTTTTTAGAATAATGCTATTTAGTTTCATTGAAATTATAATGTCGATCTATGTGATGTTAGATAATAAGTTAAATGAAAGGTGGAACTCATTATTTATGTCATATTAATGTTGTATAGACTGATCTTATAATTCTAGTTGGATTAAATAACATTATTCGATTTTTTAATCCCCAAATGGTTGAATCTGACCTAATCGGAATAAGAGCCCGTTGGGCATGGCTTTTGAAAAGCCAAAAGAAGTTTTTGAGGTTCAAAAGCTGCTTTTGAATCGATTTGACTAATTTTGTTAAAGTACTTTTGGTGGTTAGAAGAGCTTTTAGAGGAAGCTGGTTCAATGTGACTTCCTCTAAAAGTACTTTCAAAATAGAAAATGCTTTTAAATATTAGTTTTTAAACAAAAATTAAAATAACTTCCTCAAAAAGATCTTCTACTAGAAACAAAAGTAAAAGCAAAAACTATGCCAAACGGCCCTATTTGGCCCCTGATACTACCAAAAATCGTACATGTTGATTTTTCGAGCTTGAGGATTTTGAATGAACACGATCGTAGTCTTCGGTACCAGAAACAAAGGCGACAAGGTATGTTCTCGTCGCCCCTCCGATGCTTAAGTCAGAAAGAAAATATGTGCATGAGGCTATAAATTGAAAATAATGAGAACGTACCTAATCAATGACCCATGGTCCTGTATTTATAGTAGTAAGCGACCTTCTCATAATGGGACTCAACTAGTTGGGTATCTCTATCCAACGGAGTCCTATTAAGTGAAGGAATTGGACCAATGCCATAATTATGTCTAGGATAGAATCCTTGCGGGAGTCAAGTGTTAAGTAATATGGTTGAGTTAGAGTCCCAACTACATAGGAATTCTAAAGGGTCAATAATAACAATCCTAGGCTACGAGGAGATCATATACCCAAGGACTACTCATGCTCGAGGACATGGATCATAAAATGTTGAAGAAGAAAGACTGGAAGTGCTCGAGCATTATACCCCGGGGGAGTATATGCTCGATCATTACATGTGGGATTGCAAAGGAATCCTGAGGAAAGTCCTCGGGAAAATGTGTTCGAGCATACCAAAATTCTGATGTATTACTGGCCCCTGTGCATCCGACCCTGGAATCGGACTAAGAAAGTTATGCCAGGGTGTGAGATGCATAGAGCTCGATTTGCTAATAAGTTATGTCATCGATGTTTTAATGTTCTTGGGGAAACGTCGGTGTGGAAATAGCAAAGCATGAGTTGTTCCAGTAAAAAATGAGGGGTTCCTGGATGAGAGACACGTGGCATAGGTCAAAGGCTGAGATTGATTTGACCCTTGGTCTTCCCCCAAGGTCCTATAAATACCCCTCATTCCTATTCATTTTTCACTTTTTATTCTCTGTGAGTCTTTCAATGCGAGATCGGGGTCGAGCTAAAAACATAGCATTTGTTGTTTGGGCGTCGGGTAACTGAGGTAAGGCTCTGGACTTTTAAGTTATTTTTTTAGTTTTAAATTAAAAGGATATGTCGAGCACTAAGAGTGACCGGAGATCTGAGAGTTCAGGAGATTCTGGGAATTGTAGGACTCAGTTGATACCCATGGCTGTCCCTTTAGATGCTGGAGTTAGGGTACCCGACATTGTCGAGCTTAGGTTCCCCGACATCCCATGTCGATTTAAGGAACACTTAGCTATGCAGGCGACGAGGGAGTATGAACTTATGCCGTATAATGACCGTAGGGCTCCCGACCTCGATGATAGAATGAATAGGGCACATGAAGGTAAGTTTGTGATTTTTAGGGACTCTCTGAAGGTTGGGTTTAGGTGGCCCATGCATCCCTTCTTTGTAGGCTTTTTGGTCGAGCATTCTATGTGCCCAAGGGCAATTAGTGCCAAATGGATGGAGAATGCTCATCTATTTCTTCATCGCCCGTAGATACCTAGGAATCACCCCATATCTTGACCTTTGTAGGATTGTGTTCGAGCTTAAACAGCTCCCTATGTTTACATGTTTTGCCTACCTTTCTTCTCCAGGTTCATTTAGGATCCCGAGGATGCCTAGTTCATTGAAGGGGTGGAAGGATAAGTGGTTTTATGTTATAGCTCGGGATCTCGAGCTCCCTTTTTGGCCTTTGTGGGATATCCCGGACACAGCAAAATTTTGTGAGGGACAGTCCTACTTCAAAACTCTAGAGAGGGATCAGCAGATGCTAGAGGATCTCGAGCCCTTGGTGTATGATATAGATGATATTCTCGGGGATGACATCCTCGACCTTGCATGTGCCAAAGGCCTCAAGGGTAGGATATTTATTCTTCTGTCAATTTATTCATTTTTTCTCGATCATGTGCTCTTGCCTAATACTTGGAAATTTTTGCAAAGATGTCTTTTGATCCATTAGCTCTACGTCGATCAGTAAGCTCAAAATCTAAGGAGCCCCAATTCATGGCTCCAGGCCAAAAGAAGGGGAAGAAAAGACCCTGGGTATATACAATAGATGCCCCCGCACGAGGGCCGGTTGAATCGTCGAGCTCAAGGCCTCGAGCTCTCAGTCCCAGTCCCAATCCTCAACGTCGCCAAGGGAACTCGCCCTGGCCATTGCCTATGCCTCCATTGCCTATGCCTCCATAGCCACTTCCTCATCGGGTTATCCCCGAGGTTGTTGATCTCGAGGACGATTCCGTCCCTCCAGTGGCCTCGATCATTGAGGATTTTGAACGATGCCACCTAATCCCAAGCATCGCGACAAAATATCAAGGAGATGTAGGGTTTGATGAGGGGATGAAAGCCCTCAAGCTCCTTACTCTGAAGGTAAGTCTCCTAGTTCGAGTAATAATTTGTAATGTGATTTTCCCACTCTTATGCTCTTTCTTTTTTGATTATCAGACTCTCAGCGTTGCCCGGGGACTTTCACTACAAGGGATGGACGAGTCCCACAAGGTGGCAGGACTGATTAAGGCTGTTGAGCTTCGAGATAAAAAGCTCTTCGATGCTGGGAATGCTCGAGCTCAACTATTAAAGGAGAGGGATAGTGCAAAGCTCGAGCTTAGGAAAGCCTAGGAAGAGGTGGGCATTGCTAAGGATGGGGCTGAGAAGCTGAAGCTTGAGCTCCAACAGCTGAAGAAGGACATGGATGCCCGGATTGAAGATGCTTGGGCTTCTGCCATCGAGGACTTCAAGAAGTCCGAGGAGATGGATAAGCTGAAGGGTGAGTATGCCTTGGGCTCTTACCTTCATTGTCTTAAGGAAGCTCGAGCTTTCCTTAGAATGACGATGCCCAAGGTCATCCCTGAAGAGCTCAAAATGATCCTCGAGATAGTCGACACCCTCGAGCTATCTGATTCTGACAATAGGTCGATGTAGCGGTCGACGATGAAGATACGTTCGAGAAGGATGACGCTGCTCCCAGGGATGAGGACCAAGAGTAGGATATCCCAAGCCCACCCCTATGAATTTTGTAATGTACATTGCCCGACCATAATTTCGGGCCTTTTTGAAAAGAATTTTTTGAAATGAATGCTCAATTTCACTGCATTGTCTGTTTTCCATTATGCTTGATAACAAACGTTGATATTTCATTAAAGGCGTATCTCAATAGCTTAGTTTAGGAATTTTACCAAGTAATGAACTCGATCATGACAATGATCTCGAGCTTTTAACATGTATCCCCGTCGACTGAATGTGGATTGTAAACTGCTCAAAAATCTTGATGACATAATCCATATGATGTTTCAGATTAAGGCAATAACTCGATCTTAGGGTCGTTCCTTAATATGGAAATTATCTCAAGGAATAAATTGTAAGATAACAATTGTAATTAAAGCTCGATCTTAGGGTCATTCCTTAATATGGAAATTATCTCGAGGACTAAATTGTAAGATAACAATTGTAATTAAAGCTCAATCTTAACCTTGGGTCCTTATCCCGAAGATTTTGTTAAGCAGATCGAGCATGGATCGAACGCTCAAATTAAATAAGCTTGAGCTTATTACCTTTGATGACTGATCTTTGTTCTCTTGCTCTTGAGGTCAAGGGTAGTCTCGACTTATGATGTGTGATTCCCGAGCTAAATTCCTAAGGACAATCCGGGCCTTTTTATAACTTTCATCACCTCCGTGCTCGGGAATTTTACTTGGGATTGTCTGCCCTGATTGGTATCTCACATGTGTTTGCATGGCATAAGGCTTTGATTTTCTTACTCGGGGCAAGGATTGAGTTGCTTGCGCGGGGCAAAGCTTGAGTTGCTTGCTCGGGGCAAGGCTTTGATTTGCTTGCGCGGGGTAAGGCTTGAGTTGCTTGCTCGGGGCAAGTCTTTGATTTGCTTGCGCGGGACAAGGCTTGAGTTGCTTGGGCAAGGCTTTTGTTTGTAGATCATCGAATTTAACTGTAATATACTCTATAAATTATCTTGGCACTCAGGCCTTATTGAAAAAAATTGACTTGGCACGTAGGCCTTATTTCTAAAACATGGTGGAGCGGATTACTTGTAATATACTTTTAAGTTTCCAGCGTTCCACGGCCTTGGGAGTGGTCTTCCCGAAGTATTCTTCAAACTGTTTGCACCTCATGGGAGCTGTCGTATGATTTCAAAAGGTCCTTTCTAAACTGGCCTGAGTTTTCCAAGAGCATGACCAGCGGCTTCAGCCCTTCTCAACACCAAATCTTCGACTCTAAATCTTCATGGTCTTACTTTTCTATTGAAATACTTTGCTATTATGTCCTGGTAAGAGGTCATTCTTAAGGCTACCTGATTACGAACTTCTTCCAAGAGATCGAGATGTTCAGTGGTGCGCCCTGTTTCGTTGAGATCAAGTCTTCTTTGACTGGGTAACCTTATTTCAATGGGAATGGTAGCTTCGATTCTGAAAGCTAACATGAAGGGGATCTCTCCAGTGGCAGTCCTGTGGGATGTTCCGTAAGTCTAAAGTATGAACGGCAATTCCTCGGACCAGGAACCCCTTGCATCTCCAATCCTTGTTCGGAGGTCTTGTAATATAATCTGATTGGTGACCTCAGCTAGACCATTACTTTGAGGATGAGAAACTGATGTCAGACGGTGGTCAACCCTTAGGTTGGAGTTGAAATCCTTGAATTGTGCATTGTCAAACTGTCGGCCATTATCAGTTATGAGGACCTTCGGTATCCTGGACTTGCATTTGATGGACCTCCAAACGAAAGCTCTTATCTTGGGCTCCGAGATCGTCGCCAAAGGCTCGGCCTCTACCCACTTGGTAAAGTACTCAACTGCTATAACTACAAACTTCAATTGCCCCTTTGTTATCAGAAACGGTCTCCGAGGATATATATTCCCCATTGCTTAAACGGGGCCGAGCAGCTGATATTGGTGAGGTCCTCAACGGGAGAGTGGATAACATTGCCAAATCTCTAGCATTTGTCACATTTATTCACATATTCTATGGCATCCTTCTTCATGGTAGGCCAGTAATATCCATACCTTATGAGCTTAAAGGCCAACGCCCGAGCTCCTAGATGGTTCCCACATATTCTTTCATGAACTTCTTCTAGGGCTTGGGAGGATTCTGAGAGCTTAAGGCACCTAAGGTATGGAAGTTTGAAGCTTTTATGAAATAATACCCCATTGATAATGTAATACCTTGGAGCTTTCAAACGGATGCCTCTTGCTGCTCGAGGATCTTCTGGAAGACTGTCATTTGTTATGAAATCCACAATTGGGTCCATCCATGACGGCTCATGGTCAACGTCCATGACCCCAACGGTTGGATTGATGTTGGGCTGGGTCATAAATCTGACATGTACTGTCCTGTCAAGTCCATCTACTCCCATGAACACCAGCCTTGATAAGGCGTCTGCTTTGCGGTTGTTAGCCCGGGCAATCTTCAGAATTTCACAACTCTTTAATTTTCGTCAGAGATCATGAACTTTTAAGTAGAATAAGCTCATTTTTTTCGTCTTTCTTCTCGAATGTACCGTCAATCTGGCCAACCACCAGCTGGGAATCACTAAAGATTTTGATGCTTTCAAGTTCGAGATTAATGGCAAGTTCCATGGCTATGATGACAGTCTCATACTCTGTTTCATTATTGGTTGCCTCGAATTCTAACCTGAGCGCACAGTGAATGTCTATTAGCATGTCCAAGCTCGTGATGATGACGCTGACACCCGAGCCCGAGGAGTTTGATGCTCCATCTACGAAAATTTTCCAAAAATCTGTTGTAGTGCTCAAACTTCCATCTGGCTCCCGAGGCCTTGGGGTGAGTTCTGTAATGAAATCCGCTAAGGATTGGGCTTTGATGGACAAATAGGGTTTGAACTCTATGTCAAACTCTCCAAGTTCAATTGCCCACTTTAGTAACCTACATGAGACATCTGGCCTTTGAAGGATGTGTTTCGGAGGCTGATTAGTGAGCACCACAATGGGATGAGACTGAAAATATTGTCGAAGCTTTCATGTTGCCACTATCAGGGCAAGGGCAAGCTGCTCGGCCAAAGTGTACCTTGTCTCTGCATCAAGAAGGACTTTACTTACATAGTAAACGGGCTGTTGGGGTCTGTTGACCTCTTTCACCAAGACACCGCTCATTGCGTTCTGAGACACGGTTAAGTACAAAAATAAAGTGTCCTCGGGTTCTGGTTTAGTGAGGATAGGAGAGATGCCAATGTCTGTTTGAGCTCCTGAAAAGCCTTCTCACACTCCTCATTCCATTCAAAGGATTGGTTGCCTCTGAGAGCTTTGAAGAAAGGGAAGCATATGTCTACTGCTCGGGACATGAATCTGTTTTGGGCTGCTACCCTACCTGTCAACTTTTGAACCTCTTTCTTAGTCCTGGGCGATTCCATTGCTGCCAAGGCCTGGATCTTATCAGGGTTTGCTTCGATCCCCCGATGAGTGATCATGAAACCTAAAAATTTTCCCGAAGCCACACCGAGTACAGACTTTTCTAGGTTGAGCTTTATCCGATATTTCCATAGGGTGGCGAACACTTCCTCAATGTCGGATATGTGCTGCTCTACCTTCTTACTCTTTATCACCATATCGTCAACATAGGCTGCAATGTTCTTCCCTATCAAATCAGTGAAGACTTTATTGATGAGCCTCTGATATGTTGTCCCAGCATTTTTCAACCTAAATGGCATCACCCTATAGCAGTATATGGCTGAATCAGCCATGAATGAAGTCTTCTCTTGGTCATGAGGATTTGATGATACCCTGAGAATGCATCTAAGAAGCTGTACAACTTATGTTTAGACGTGCTCTCCATAAGATTATCTATCCTGGGGAGCGGGTAACAGTCTTTAGGGCATGCCTTATTGGGATCCGCAAAGTCGATGCAGACCCTCTATTTGCCACTAGCCTTTTTCACAAGAACAACATTAACGAGCCAATCGGGGTAGTGGACTTTCCTTATGAACCCTGTTCTCACCAATTTGTTGATCTCTTCCTGAATGACCACACGTCTTTCTGGAGCAAACTGCCTCTTCATTTGCTTAACAGGTTTGGCCATGGGCTTATGTTGAGCCTATGGACCGCTACTTCGGGGTTGTCTATCCCTGACATATCCTCGACCTTCCATGCAAAAAATCAATGTTGCAGGACAGGCAATTGATGACTTTCTTTCGGAGGCTGGCCTTGAGATCCCGACCAATAGTTACTATTTTTCCATGCTCGAGCTCGACCACTTCCAATTCCTCAACTGGGGCAAGTCTACCTCTTGGCTCGAGCTCGAGCTCGAGGTCTGAAATTTGCATGACGTCTATACTTATTCTTCGAATGCTAGTAACATAGCACTTTTTGGCAGCTGTTTGGTCTCCTCGAACTACTCCGATGCCATGATCTATTAGGAACTTCATGGTCGGGTGGAAAGTTGATACAATGGCTTGGATCTTGTTCAGCAGAAGTCTTCCCAGAATGATGTTGTAAGCCATAGGAGTGTTAACCACTTGGAAGATTGTGATCTCCGTCACTTGCGCATTGTCAGTACCCAAAGTAAGCGGAAGCTCGACGATTCCTTCTGGAATAATGACTCCACCACCAAATCCCTATAAAGGAGTTTTGACTTTTTTGAGCTGTTTGGGAGAGATCTCCATCTTAGCAAAAGCTTTTCGTGACAGTATATTCGCTGCACTCCCATTATTGATCAGAATTCTCTTTACTTCAAAGTTGGCCACAATTGCAGAGACCACCAAGGCATCGTTATGAAGATATGATACTCCTTCCAAATCTCTTGCCCCAAAGATAATGTCTTTGACTTCATCACGGGATTCTCTTGGGGTATGAGCAAGTCGGCGGGCATACTGCTTTCGCCTACTGTTTGCCACTGGCCTTCTTCACAATAACAACATTAGCGAGCCAATCGAGCTAGTGGACTTCTCTTATGAACCCCGCTCTCACCAGTTTGTCGATCTCTTCCTGAATGACCACACGTCTTTCTCGTGCAAACTGCCTCTTCCTTTGCTTAATAGGTTTGGCCCCTGGGTTTATGTTGAGCCTATGGACCGCTACTTCGGGGTCTATCCTTGACATACCCTCGACCTTCCATGAAAAAACATCAATGTTGCGGGACAGGTAATTGATGACTTCCTTCCGGAGGCTGGCCTTGAGATCCTGACCAAAACCATTTTTCCATGCTCGAGCTCGGCCACTTCCAATTTCTCAACCGAGGCAAGTCTACCTCTTGGCTTGAGCTCGAGCTCCGAAAGTTGCATGACGTCTGTACTCATTCTTCGGATGCTAGTAACATAGCACTTTTTGGCAGCTGTTTGGTCTCCTCGACTACTCCGATGCCATGACCTGTTGAGAACTTCATGGCCAGGTGGAAAGTTGATACAATGGCTTGGATCTTGTTCAATAGGGGTCTTCCTAGAATGATGTTGTAAGCTATATGAGTGTTAACCACTTGGAAGGGTGTGATCTCCGTCACTTGCGCATTGTCAAAACCCAAAGTAAGCGGAAGCTTAACAATTCCTTTCGGGAAAATGACTCCACGACTAAATCCCTGTAGAGGAGTTTTGACTGTTTTGAGCTGTTTGGGAAAGATCCCCATCTTAGCAAAAGTTTCATGTGACAGTATATTCGCTACACTCCCATTATCGATCAGAATCCTCATTATTTCGAAGTTAGCCACAATTTTAGAGACCACCAAGGCATCGTCATGAGGATATGATACTCCTTCCAGATCTCTTGTCCCAAAGGTAATGTCTTTGACTTTATCACGGGATTCCCTTGGGGTATGAGCATGTCGACGGGCATACTGCTTTCACCCACTGTTTGTGTCTCCTCCAGATGTTATGCCTCCAATGATAATATAATGGTCCCGGCAGTGGGTTGAGCACTGCTTCCTGCTCCGGGCTCTTTTCGATTGTCACGATCATTCCTCGGGCATTTATCATGACCGATGTAATTTCTTAAGAGCCCTTTTTTATGAGGGCTTCAATCTCCCATTGTAAGGCTTGACAATCCTCCGTGGTATGTCCATGATCTAGGTGAAATTTACAATACTTGCTCCTATCTCTAGTGTCTGGGGGTGACTTCATCCTTAAAGGCCACTTCAACTCTTTCATATCATTGATCTCCATCAAAATGTTTTTCTTGGTTGTGTTCAACCAGGTGAGAGGCCTTGACGGCCCTTCGTTCTTGCGCTTGTCCCGAGGATGCTTGGGTCGGAAGATGATGTCATTCTATCTCTTATTCGCGGCCCTTTCATAAGAAGGACCAGGTCTCCTTGGTTCAGCATTTCTTCCATATTAATGTATTTTTTAGCCCCTGTAAGGAGCTCGGTCACTGTCTGTGGCGGGGTCTTTGATAGGAACATTTTGAAGGCTTCACATCTTATGGCATATGTGAGGGCGAAAACTGCCATCGTAATGTGAAGGTCAGGTATTTGAATTCTTTCCTTGTTAAACCTCGTCATAAATCCTCGTAGGGTTTCATTTGGTCCCTGGCGAAGTTGCATGAGAGAGGCCACAGTTTTTCTGATACTTTTGCTACTTGCAAAAAAGGCTGAGAACTTATCAACCAAATTTGAGAATGAGGCTATAGAGTTAGGCTCTAATGTCGAGAACCAATCCCTAGCAGCATCAGTCAGTGTTTGCGGGAAGGCTTTGCACATAACTTGATCTAGCGTAACTTGCAAATTCATGACATCAGTATATACATTGAGATGATTAATTGGATCAGTCGTCCCATCATACTCCTTAATGCGAGGATATTTGAATTTGTCGGGCAGGGGATATTACAATATCTCTGGCGTGAATGGAGTGTTAGGGGTAAAACATGTTGGCCCCCGAGCATTTCGTTGTAGGCCAGTCGTAATTCCTTCCTAAATGATCTAGGAAATCTCTCCGGAATCCATAGCAACCGATCTCGAGTCCGAGGCCATGTTACGAATACCCGAGGTCCCTACTCCGCATGTTGCGGGGTTTGGTGCTCAGGCTCGAGCATCAACCATAAAACCACCATGCTCTACTTGCATCGGTGACAGATGCGAATTTCTTTAACTTAACAGCTGCGTTAGTGTGACCACCTGCTGACGGAGCTCTTTGAAGGCTTCAGTTGTAACGATCGCCGACTGAGGTGCGGGCACTCCTGACGACTCTTCTTGAGGAGCCGGTTGATCTTCAGCAGGATGAGGACTGGGAGTGGATGAGCTTGCGAGAGGAAGACCTGATCGTGTGTTAACCATAGCATTTGGTAGCGTTTCCCATAGATGGCGCCAATGATGCTACCAAAAATCGTACCTATTGGTTTCCCGAGTTTGAGGATTTTGAATGAGCACGATCGTAGTCTTTCAGTACCCGAAACAAAGGCAACGAGGTATGTTCTCATCGCTTCTCTGATACTTAAGTCAGAAAGAGAATTATGTGCGTGAGGCTATAAGCAGAAAATAATGAGAACGTACCTGATCAATGACCTATGATCCTGTATTTATAATAGTAAGTGACCTTCTTCTAGTGGGACTCAACTAGTTGGGTATCCCTATCCAACAGAGTCCTATTAGGTGAAGGAATTGGACCAATGCCATAATTATGTCTGGGATAGAATCCTTGCGGGAGTCAAGTGTTAAGAAATATGGTTAAGTTAGAGTCCCAACTACATAGGAATTCTAAAGGGTCGATAATAACAATTGTAGGCTATGAGGAGAACATATACCCGAGGACTACTCATGCTCGAGGACATGGATCATAAAGTGTTGAAGAAGCAAAACAGGAAGTGCTCGAGCATTAGACTTGGGGGAGTATATGCTCGATCACTACAGGTGGGATTGCAAAGGAATCCTGAGGAAAGTCCTCGAGATAATGTGTCCGAGCATAGGAATGGTTGAGAAAGAATTAAATTTTTCGATTTATGTATAATATTATTTTATGGAAGATTGTGTGGTTGAAAATATGAGAGAAAAAAATTAAATTGAATGAAAATTAATGAGGGCTAAACGGGGAAATGAGTGGTTGAGAAAATTAATGGGTGGAATAATATTTTTTTTTAAATGAGTGGTTGAGAAAGAATTAAATTTTCGATTTATGTGTAATATTATTTAATGAAAGATTGTGTGATTGAAAATAGGAGAGAAAAAAATTAAATTGAATGAAAATTAATGAGGGCCAAACGGGGAAAAGTCTCGTCTGGTTGTTTCTCAGTGGCTGTCACAATCGACTTCTTCATTGCCATTGACGGTCAGTGGCGGATCTAAGTGGTGGCGAGCTAGGGCGGCCGCTCTAGCTGGATTCGCCGATCATCGGAGCCACAGGGGTGGAGCCAGTTGATTGTTCCAGTTTGTGGTTGCAGAGACGAAGGCTGAAGAGGGAAGAAGGAGAGTTCCATTTTTTTTCTTTGGGGCTTGGGTTGGTGATTGGACCATGGGGGAAAGAAGAAGAAGAGTTGCAGACACGAAGGCGGATTGGACCTTGATTGCAGACACAAAGGCTGAAGGGAGGAAGAAGAAGAAGAGTTCCATTTTTTTTTGTTTGGGCTTGGGCTGGTGATTGGACTATGGGCCTCTTTTTGTTTAAAAAAAATAGCCCATAGAGGAAATCAATGAATGGTTGGTCCATCATCCATGGTATTTCCCCCAATCCAAAGTCCAAATCCCCAACATTTGAAATCGGCAGCAAATTGAGCAAAGACATAAAGACCCAAAATGCAAACCCTTCCTTCCATTTCCATTCGAAGTAGAAGTAGCAGTCGCGACGCTTGCGAAGTGGGAAGTGCAACTATGCGAGTAGTGGACCATGTGCGAACTGGTGCAATGTCAAGGGCGAATCTCCGACGACCGAGGTCGAGCAAGCATCGTGGGTCTCAGGTAGTTAATTTTTTTTTCTTCACTTTCTTGTTTTTTATATTTATAGTTTGGCTTGAATTTTACTTATAATTATTATTAGATTAATTGAATTTATTTTTTTTATGACTGAGTTTTTCATATTATGAGTTTTATTGGCATGGATAATTGGATTTGTGCATTTCCTTTACCAGATTATGGGTTTTTGTTTATTAATTGATATGTGCTGATGGATTATGGATGGTTGGATTAAATCAATAATATTCTTATTTGGGATCCACTAAACTTCTATTTCTCTAAAACTAGTCTTGTAGTAGAAAATGATTGCAGTTTTTGTTGCTCATTAAAGGGTTTTAAGTGATTAATTGAGATTGCTTTTTTTGTCTTGATGTTGTTAGCTTTGTTCCTTAGGTTTATCTTGCTGGTAATTAAATTGCTCATGTAGCTGATCTTAAATTCTTTTAATTCGAATTGCTCTAAACTTGATTAAGTACTTTTGTTGCATTATGTCATGGTAGAAAATCAAACAAGTGTTTGATTGCTTTGTATCATATATTTATTTAGCATTTTAGGTCAAACTATATTTTCATATGTATGTAATTTTTACTTTTTAGTGCATTTACATACATATATATATTGAACCATTTTTAATACTATTTAATCAGATTTTAATAAATGATCGGGCTATTACGATCATTGATTGTCGATGGTTAATGGTCAAAGACAACTTCCGTCCTAGCTGAACATTGATGCTAGATTCGCCCCCGTTGACGATCCCCACATAAGGGAACACAACGAGTAAATATTTCATGGGAAAATTTCATAAGTGAGAAATTAAGTATGGTATATTTCAAAATTAAGAAAATAAGTTTTAAAATTCAAAAATCATATTTTTATTTAAATTTATTTATGATTTAATTATTTAATTAATTTAATATATTTAGATCACGAATCTATATAATTTGGTCACGAATTAACAATTTAATTACTAATTTATTATTTTTTTGTCACAAATCAAAAATTTTATGTCACAAATTATTTTACGATCACAATTCAAAAATTTTGAAGGTCACATTTTGTTCATCGATCACAAATCAAACAATTAATTAGTTACGGATTAATTTCTAGTCAGAACTTATTTTTCGATCACAAATAAAAATTTTTATAGGTCACATATTATTTTTCGATCACGAATAAAAAAATTTTATTAGTCACAAATTACTCACTAGTCACAAAATCAAAAATTTTATTGGTTACGATTTGGTCACAGTTATCTATTTAATTCATATTAATTTTTAGTCACAATTTATCAAATTGTTGGTCACAACTTATTTTTTGATCATAAATCAAAATTTTATAAGTCGCAGATTTTTTTCGATTACGAATGAAAAATTTTGTTGGTCACTGATCAAATTTTTTATTGGTCACAACTCATTTATTCTTTGCAAATTATTATATTAGTTGGTCGCGATTAATTTTTTGGTCACAACTTAATCAATTATAAGTCACAGTCACAATTTTTAGGTCACGGATTAACCAATTTAATGGTCACAGACTCACAGTCAACCAAATCATCTATGACCACCACCGACACTTGTGACCACTACATCACCACTGTCATTAGCCGCAGCCAAATCATCTGTGACTATCACCGACACTTGTGGCCACTACAGCCAGAATCACCATCGCCACACCAACAATGTCACAGTAGCACCATCGCCACTGTCATAGCCTCGACGTCACAGAACCACCACAACACACCACCGTCATACCCACAACATCACAGAACCACCTGCCACCCAAACACCACAACCATAACGCACACCTCCACCTCCACCTCCACCTCCACCTCCACCTCCACATTCACCACACCACTAAGCACTACACCTAGAGAGCTGTTGCACCGACGGGCGAAGCGTACGTCGCCACTGACTGAGAGCACTGCGACACTATCCAACACTGGTGCTCGAACCACAACCTACCAGATCCAACCACAACCACCACATCACCCAGATTGCCGCCACTAGAACCACCACCACAACCACACATCACCACCATCTCAATTGATCCAATCGACTGAGACTACCGCATCACCATCCAATCGACTGAGACCACCATATTACCATCACATCACCGCTTGAGCCACCACCATGCCTCACCACTACACCACCACATCACACACCAACGCACAAATATAGGTCACAGTTTGTCCAACAATACTGCACCTGCGCACCCACCATCACACCGTCAACACCACAGCACACAACATCGCACCATATAGAACCACCGATCACCGCACACAACGACAACATCGCACCACCCACCCACCACACAACCCCAATCAACTTTCCCAAACTTGAAACATCAATCGTACTCTCCATTCCTGGTTCAATTGTCCTGACATCTTCTACCACCAGATGTCCAGATTTGACAAAAAACACTCCATCGCCGTAGCCGTAGTCGCCACTGCGCTGCCACCAGCACCAACACCAAACAGCCACCAGCACCAACACCATTGTGTAACCAAAAATCAGAAGAGTTAGAGCAACGCCGGTAGAGAGTCATCACTATAGACGGCGACATTGCTTAATTTCCACCACCATTGATAGTCAACGGTTGAGAGGTGAGAATCGAAAGAAATGTAGAGAGAGAGAGAGACGAGAAGAAATGTAGAGAGAGAGAGTTTTGGAAATTAATTAGGTTTGTGTAATAGAGTATATATTTTTAATAAAAATTTTATTTTAAAAAATATTAATTAAAATAAAATCTCTAATTATTGAAATGTTGAACTCCTCATCTTATTTTAGAATTGTGATTTTTTAATGTATGAAATCGTGTAATTTCCACGTATTTCATTGGGTATCGCAAGATACTGTATCACAGCTAAGTGACCAGATCCGCTTAAGGATATTTACGTCATTTTGTCCTGTATGCCACAGAAAGAGAGGAGAGTGGGTGATTGAGTGAAAACATTCAATTGTAGCCCTTAGGAACTAGGAAGAGTAAGAAATTTCAGTGTAAACGGTGAAGTGGTCGCAAGTTGGTAATATACAAGGAATGAGTGAGAGCGGTGGAGCACCACCGGAGGCCGACGGTGTTGTGGTAGCATCCGACCAGGAAATAGCGGAGGCTCTGGGTTCTCTCCTCCGCGATTGCACAAATAACAACGCTTTCGCCTCCCTTAACGATGTCGTTCGACAGCTGGAGTCGAAGTTAGGTTTCGATTTAAACCACAAAATAGACTTCATTCGTAGCCAGATCCACAGTTTCCTCCTCCAACAATCCCAGGCCCCTAATTTCCTCGTCCACCAGAATCAGCATAAGGACCATTTTGCCCTTCAACACACCCCTAATTTCCACTCCTCTCCTTCCGCTCAACCAAATTTCGCGATCCATCGCCCGGAGAATTACTCGTACCGCACGCCTCCGTCTCAGCCTCCGCCTACGATGGCGAAGACGAGTAATGCGACCACTGCTAGCGTCGCTACCAGTGAAAATCCCAGAGAGAGGTGAGTCCTTAATTTTTCTATTTTTTGTAAACAAAATATTTTTCTGAAGAGATTGTTTGGTAAGGGAGAAAATTAGAATTTCCTTTGCGCATTGAGCATTATACATTCTTTTTCACGCCAATAACGGGCTTTCATGTTAATTGTGAATTTTTTATTTATTATTATTATTATTTTTTTTTGTTGTTATGATATACTTCAAAGGTTATTACTTTATTGACAAATGACATAAGAATTAACAATCTCTGGATTTGTTGTATACTAATGGCATAAGGTTTTATAACTTGATGGGAAATTTCAATTAAGCTTATATAAATGCTTTTTTTTTTTTTTTTTTTTGTTCTCTTTCCTGTGATTGGGTGATGAATGGAGTTTAAACAAATGTACTATATGGTTTTTAGATATCATACCTTTACCAAATTAACAAATAGGTAAAGTTTAGTTGTTTTCTGGGGAGAGAGGAGTGGGATGTTAGAAAAATGGACCGGGCAGTAACTTTTCAAGCTTCTGGTGTAATGAATTAATTTTGAACTTTGAAAAGAATAAAAAAGTCTTCAGTGTTTTTTATTAGCTGTAGAAAGACAAACACTGCGAGGACAGCATGACTTGAGTGTCTACGTCTTCTCCAAGTCATTGGAGGACAAAAGAACCATATTAAGCATACTTCAATGATCAAAAGAACCACACAAAGCGTTCTTCAATGATTTCATTGATTAGCTACTTCATAATCTTGTTTTGGTATGAAGCAGAAATGTGATGAATGAATTTGGCTAAGGTTTTTCATATTTTCGATGACTTATCAATTGAAAGATATTGGAGAGTTTTCCGGTGACTATTGAGTGTAACTTAATAAGTTGTGATTTTGCAGTTGTAGTGGTTTTTTTTTTTGGTTGGATATGTCGAAATGGAAACTTCACCAGGAATGTGCAGAGTTGTGGTATTGTTTCTAACTGTAAGTAGAACTGATTCTCAGATCGATTAATTTGCAAATGGCTTTTATTGTGCAAATTGACAAATTTTGATCATGGAACTTCAGTGCATATGAATATCTTGGAGTTCAATGCATATGAATGTCTTGAAGCAGTGGATGAAGAAAGAAGAAAATGATTGGTTGAACATGAAAATGAGGGACAGCTTTCATATCCAAGTTCTTTGATAGCTTGTATGTGTGATTATCCATTGAATGAACATTTTTTCATCAAACTCTCGGGATGTTGAAGGCTTATTTGCAGACTGCCTTGCCCTACATCCATTAAAGGGAAGGTTGTCTTGCACTAATCATTTCTTTTGTTGCATGTCATGTCACAATATTTATTTTATTAATTTAAGAAGACGTCTGATAACGGCTCTAGTGAGGGGGAATATAGGTGCCACACTTGTTCTTTTCTTTAACCCTCATATGTAATTTTCCGCAGTTATGCCATAGGTACAGAAAATGTTTGATAGAATTTTTACAGAACCTGTATGATTTCTGTGTGAATTATTCAATTTTCTATCATATCATTTATCTTGATCTATAGTGTAATTATTTCTTCCTTTTGGCTTGATATGTGCCCTTTATTGAGTGTCTTTTCAGTGCTCCAACTGGAAGAAAAAGAAGAGGAGGCCCTGGAGGACTAAACAAACTATGTGGTGTTTCTCCTGAACTACAAACCATTGTAGGGCAGCCAAATCTAGCAAGGACTGAGGTCTGGCTACCTGTATTCTTTTCTTCTTTATTTTTTCCCTATGATATGTACAAATTCCAACCCCCAAAAAGTGCTATTTCAGATCGTGAAGCAGTTGTGGGCTTACATAAGGAAAAACAACCTTCAAGATCCAAATAACAAAAGAAAGATTATTTGCAATGAGGAACTTCGATTGGTTTTCGAGACTGATTGTACTGACATGTTCAAGATGAATAAATTGCTAGCTAAACATATAATCCCTCTCGAGCCTACAAGTATAGATCTTAGTCTGAAAAGTAGTTATGTTTTCCATTATGATGGTGTTGATGCTTATTGTAGATATAAAATCTTGCAGAGCAGACCGTTCAAAATTTGAAGAAACCTAAGGTCGATGTTGAATCCAGGAGTCAAAATGATGACCCTGTTCCAATTGTGATAATATCTGAAGCACTTGCGAATTTCTTTGGTAGTGACGAACGGGAGATGTCACAAGCAGAGGCATTAAGGCAAATCTGGGAATACATAAAGGTCCACCAGCTCGAGGTCTGTAACCAAGTAAATGGTTTTTATTCATCATTCCACTTTATCATAGATTTCGTTTTTCATGGTAAGTTACTTGGTTATTAGTCACTCAATAAGGATTATAAGAGTGCTGCTCAATTTCACTTTTTATCAACTTCCACTTTTACTCCTTAAATTTTAAACACAGTCCGTCTCATTTTCACTAAATTTCTTCAGTCATAATGAATAGAATACAAGACTAGATGCTTCTTGACAAGTTTTGACAAATTTCTAGGTACCCAGACGACTTGCAAGAGCTTGAACTATGTTTTCTCTGTGTAGATGCTCTATTCAATTAAAGATTGCTGGTTACTATGTAAATTGTGTAAAGCATATTCATGCTTTTTGAGAGGTTAATTATGTATATGTCTGCTATTCCTGCATTGCATAGTTAAGGTGATCATATTGTGGTCACTTTCATGATTGTTATTTGGTTTTTCTTTCACTGTTCCGATTTTTGTATTTGTCTCGGCTCATTCTTTCATATCAAAGACATTTATATATTAAGCCCATTTTTGAGCCACATTCAAGGAAAAAATGCATTATTCATGTCAAATTAATGGAAAATGTGGTTAAAAAATAAGGAAAAATTTTAGATTTGCGTGTAATATTATTTTATTGAAGAATGTGTAGTTGAAATGATGTTAAATTACTGTTGAAGAATATATATTTTTTGAAAATAATGTGGCTCAAACAAGCCCTAAGTGCATTCCCTTTATCACTTAATACACTGAGGGAACATTATGATACTCTTTTCTCCAGGGTTTTTCTTATTTTGCTGATTTATTTTACTGAAATGGAGAAAAAAGGCAGTTGGAGCTGGTTTTTAAGATGAATGGAACTAAGTATGTAGTGAGAAACATTTAGTGATTGCTTTATCAGAAGCCAGAGGTAGCTGATCTTCTCAACTACAGGATAAATTTACGTATCACGCTGTTTTCTCAGCCAAAACAGATAGGATGATCTGATTCAACTTGCATGCTCTCGAAAATATTTGTGAAAAATTGGATTACATTGTCAATGATGGAAATGCATAGCAAGGAATATGTGTGGGCTAAAACAGTTGGAAGTGGGCATCAGAACATTATTTAATGTTGACAGGCTCTTTTTTTGAGTACTGACAGATAATCACCCGATGTATCACCTTCACTTACTGGAATCTTTTTTCTTCCTATATGATGTTGCTTTTGATTTTAAATGAAGATATTTTGTTGAAAAACTGCTTGCTTCCTCTTTTGATGTCAAATCACTTAAAAGAACTTGCAATTCTATGATTCAAAGTATTATGTTATGCTACTTTTAGGAACCTTTAAACTCGATGACCATTATATGTGATGCTAAATTGCAAGAGCTTCTTGGATGTGAAAGCATTTCAGCACTGGGGATGCCTGAGATGTTGGCGCGTCGTCATTTGTTCAAGAAATCATGACAGCCGATCACATTGACTGGTTAGTACAAGTTAGGAATATCGTTCTATTTTTCTGTTTGTTACTTTGATCATATTGCTTTGAGCTTATCTGCCGAAGGGTTATGTTATTGTAATATCTGATAAAATATTTTGTTAATTAAAATTGGAGAACTTGTATCAACTCTCCATGCTTTCTTGATATGACCTGTCTCATCTTCTAAATTTCCTTATCCTTGGGTTTTTCTTGTCTGTTGTTTCCTCTATTTCACCTCTCTTTCAACTTATAGTGGTTTCTCCTCTCTTTAACTTTTTGATTATAAAGAACTTTTATGTGAAGATGTCACTAAGAAAGAAGGTTGCCTTTGTCTTCACTTTCCGATATCTTTTACATGCCCTGCATGCAGCGTGTCCTATTTATAAACAAGCAAGCCACTTTTTATCCACTACTACTCAGTTATCCATCACTTGTATCAATCTATTTACAATTCAAATCATTTATAAAACACGTCCCAAAACATGCTTTAAGTAGGTTTTTGGGGGTTTGGAGAGTCATTTTATTGAATTATCTGCAGTTTCCCCCTGTGATGAGCAATTTCTTTGTTACAATCTTGAAATATGTCCTGTGAACATTTCCATTTAAAGGAAAGTGATATCTTTTCTTGGATATTTTGGAAAAATATTAGGACTTGATATTTAGTTGGTGCAAGAATTTTCTTGCAAACAAATGATCGATCAGTGAACACTAATGGGCTATTTTATGCTTTGCAGATACACGCTGTTAATGCTAACCTATTGTGTTCTGACATAATCTCAAATACTTCCGAGATGGCTCCCCTATTTTAGGTGTTTTCGTTTTATGAATAGTGGTAGAGGTTACGAGTAGGTGAGTTAAGGATATAATGTAATCTTGGCTACTTATAAGTTTTGTGTGTGGCCGGCTATAGGTCTAGAGTGTTCTCTTTCCCTCGTTAGTCGTTTCCCTTCCGTGCTGAACATTTCTTTGTCGGAGTTTCCAACACTTGGTAAATATGCCTGACAGTAGAAGCAGATGTATAGATGATTTAAGCTCTTCTCCTAGTTATGTAAAATAATATATCTGCAGATCACGTCTGCAAATGTGCTCTTTCTACCCTGAGTACTTCTGATGTATAAAAATTTATCGAATTTGGTTTTCGGCTTCATATAGTTGGACTACTGGTTCTGCAAAACTGTCTTTGTTGCTTCCTTCCCACTCGTGTTGAGCTAATTGACATGCTATGGAATTGTCACGTGATTATAGGTCCCTTGTTTTCTGTTTGTATTGATGATGCATCTCTCTCATGATGTGACGAGGAGAATATGGAGAGTTGGTGGCTTGCACCGTGGTGCCATAGGATAGTGATGTTAACCAAACATCGATTTTTTAAAGAAACTCAAACCCTCAATTTATTCGACTGACCGCTTCAAAAGAACCATTGTTTGAGTCAGCAATCATTTTTACGGGTCAATGATTTGTTTTGGAATTTTTTTCAATTCCATCTAAGCCGCAGTTGAGCATTGATTTAGGTGGAAGGGAGAAATTCATTGATTCGTGCAAATTGTTGGGTATTCACAATTAAGACTTGTTACTTAGCTCACAAATACTGAAGAACACCGATATTGAGCCATCAAGTATTGGAAAGTATCCAACTTTTGTAGTTTAAATTAATAATCCATCACTTATAATGGTTATACAATTGTAAGAAGTCCAGGGGCATAGTCCAGTGGTGCAAAAGACATGAGCGAGGTTACATCAATCATTGCTGGCAATTGTAGTAGGGGGTTCGATTCTTGAAACATGGAATTGAATTATTTGTAGGCATGATGTGTAGGTAGTTCTTGTTCTCAGGTCAGTTGTGACGCATTCCGTGATTTACCTCTCTTACAAAACTTTAGGGACAGGGCAATGGGGTCTTCAAAGCTGGGATTCAACCTTTTTTAATACAATTGTAAGAAGATCAAAAACCTGTGAGTTTTAAAGACAAGTCAATCACAAATTTCCAAACAATGTGAAAGAAAACTACTAAAATTTACTAGAGATGAATTATGTAATTTGTTGTGTTGACTGTTGAGGTCTCATAACTTGTGATCAAGCCTGTCAGAAAATTTGACAACTTTGTCCTGTTCTCTCTCATTCCATTCTCTATGGGCCCTCAGTTCCTCTTGTTTGGTCGGTCCCCATGTTCCACGGAGAATAGGGTAATTGGATGGATCAAAGAAGAATACGAACTTCTTTATACTCAAAATTGTCTCCATTAAATTAATTTTAATTTTTTTCTATCCTATTTGAAAATTTATTCCTCTTTTCTAACCATTCATTCTTCTAAAAAATACTATTCTATTCATTAAAATTTGAAATAATGGGGATCAAACGGGAGCAAATTATTATAATTGTTGCATCAAGGGGCATCTAGAAGGTTGACCATACAATAAATCTTCTATAGAGATATTAAAATAAAAATAAAACCACCCGACAACAAATATAAAATATTATTCTTAATTATGGATAATAAAATAATTTATCATTAAATCTGAGGGAAAAAAAACCCCTTTGTTCCTTCTTCAGAACAATTCAACGGGACCCACCCACGCGGGCATTAGTGCTCTTCCTCTAATCATCAAAATGTCCCATCATTCCTTTGCTTGTCCTATGAATTTAAATAAATAATAATAATTCAATTATAAAAATAAAGAGAACAAGGGAAAATAATATTAAAAAGTCAATAAATTTGTGTGTATTTTTTTGAGAGTCAAAGTCATGTATTTATATTATAGGAAAGAATCAATGTTGCAAGAAATACAATAGTAATAATAATTACAATGTCATAGGTATAAAGATTATTCACTAATAAAAATATAATTACAATAAATTATATATATAGGTCAATTGTTCATTACGTCGTAAATAAATACAAAACTAAAAAAGAAAAAAAACATCGATTTGACATTGTAAAGTTATTCCATTTTTGTTACGACTTTCACATTGTAGAGTCATTCAAATTTTGTAACAAATATAATATTTGAAAATTTAATAATGAATCTAGTAACCATAATTTTAACCTCTATTTGTTATTATTTAAAAAATTAAATGTTCGCTACAGATCATTTTTCACCAAATATTCATACAATAGAATAATCCACATATAAACTAATAAAGTCTTCTTAATTTTTAATCACATATTCTCCAAAAAATGTTATTCAATAATTTATTATTTCCTAATAAATTCTATAAAACGGGATCTTATTTGGCCAATGTATTAGACAATTTTCTAGCTTAAGAATCAGTCAAAGGTAAATAAATTACTATTATTTTGTTTTGATTGGTCAAATCTTTACCTTTTTTTTTTTTAGTTAGATGCAAGCTTGCTTAAGGCTGCATTTGGCATATTGAAAGGTGGATTAAGATTATATTTTCTATTAAAAGTAGAATTAGACAACATAAAGAAAAATCTAAACGCGTAAATCACTCCATATATTTATAAAAGAGTAATATATATATTTTTTTAAATTGTAATAATAAATGCTTGAGCAATCCATTTATATCGATTTTGCAGTTTATACATTGACTCCGTCGACAGCCGTCCATTCTCACCAATTTCACATCTATCTACAAACATCCAAAATTAGATTCCCGGGTCGGACTCACGTATAATGGGGCCGGTAAGTGACCCGTTTTCACATTTCTGCGAATCCGCGTCATGTAATGCACCAACTATTGTAGTTTGCTTGCTTGCCTGGCTGGCAGTGTACGCTGATCCGTGTCGCGGTTGTTTGCCAGCCTGTCTCCAGTTATAATTCGGCTTAGTCGTTTCACCTCCGGCTTGGACTTACCAGCTTAAGCCGCTGCTACTTATTCATATTTCATTTTATTTTCTATTTTTCGGGGTGAATTCTCAGAGTTTTGGGATTTTGCTACTTTTTTTTTTTTTTTGACATTTATTGCAAAATTTGGCAATTTGGTGAGTTTTATTATGATTGTGTTGAGTTATGACCATTTTCTTGAACATAAATTTCTGCCTATTTTTATTACTCTTACGACATTTCACATAAATAAAAAATATTATATGATATGTCAACAATTTTTTAACAGACAACTGATATCATTAGTAAAGTTGTTTATTACACCTTTATAGAGTCATGCATATATTGTAGTGGATTCTACCATTTTACTATGAGAATATATTCCCTAATCCTTTAACACTTTTCAACATCATCAATTATGTCAATTTTTTTTTTTAACTATTTTCAATACTTATTTCAATTTCCTTCCGCTATAGAACACTTTATTCCTCTAAGTAATAAATTATATAATTGATATCTCCAATATCTTAAATAATTCAAACATAGAAGTAATGAAGACATTGATAATTTAATCTGTAAAATGTTTTATTAGATCTTTTTTTACGTAGATTTTTCGAGAATAAGTTGTTACATATATATATAGTCAAAATGTTAAAAAAAAATTGTAAATCAAAATATATTATTAATTTATTAAAATAACGTGTGAATTGAAAATGAATTTGTGAAAATTTTAAATTAAAATAATATATATCATGTTGACTTTAAAATATACATTAACACATCAACTTATGACTCGGCGCACCGACGGAGCCTCTTCAGTCTTCAGACAAACCTATCGAAACGCGTCAGAAACTACTGGCTTCAATTATTACATAATTTATTTATTAATCAAATTAAAAATTTCTAATTTCGTATCGCACAACAAAAAACAGAAATAAAAAACGCCATAAAACTCTCTCTCAGACAAACGCCTTACACACCACGCTGCCAACTTCAATTAACCCCAAAAAATTTCTCTCTCAACCTTTCTCTCTCCATTCCTTGTACTGTAATAATTAATCTGCTTCACATTTTTTCGATAATAATCTGAAGAAGCTGAAATTGTTCAATCAGAAGTATAATTTGTGCTCGGAGTAAATTTTCAGGCGAAAGTTTTGCCGGCGGTAATGTATAAGCAGCAGTTTCTAGTTTGCCTGTTTTCAGTTGTTCTACTTAGCTCCTTGGCGGCTTTAGTTGCTGCTCAAGGATCTAGGAACAACACAAGTAGATGGCAAACACTTAAGGGTACGAGATCTCTGTCTCTTTCCGCATATGTGCGTGTCTGTGTGTACCCATGTACGTTTTTGTGTTTTCTGCATCCTTTTCAGTGATTTTTCTCGGATATGGAAAAGGAAATATTGAATTAGGATTCGTGGGCTTTTGTGTTGTTTTTGGTGTAAAAAAATGCGAGGGCTAGTGTAAGTAGAATGCTAAAGATTTGGATGATTTATTTTTGTTTACAGCGATTTGACTGATTTCTCCCAAAAGTTTACAAGCATACCAAGTCTTGCTTAAAATTTTATTTTTGTGTCCTCTTGTTTTCTAAAAATTTGTTATTGTTGCCGCCCTATTGCAAAATCCACGATTCCCATTGTAAGGTGTTCGTGTAGACGGTGGGGTATTGTTTTGTGAAGAAGGGTTAGGAAGTCATTTAAACACTAAGATTTGGGTGCTTTATGAAAATATTGATTTTTTTAAGCAAGATATATTTTAACTTCAACCTGAGTTTGTAATGGTCTTACTATGTTTCGTTAGTAATAAGCCAATGGAAAATGCACAAACTTTCAGTAATCCCTACGTAACTGTGAAAGTAAAATTTAGCAAGGTCGAAGTTGGCGATCCCGTCTGACCGAAGAATCCATTGAAGACTTGAATAACTTTCATGTTACTATATTCAATTTTATAGCAGTGCCTTATTTTAATTATTGTTCCGAAATAAAGGATCAAAAGCTAGATATAAAATCTATCTGCTAGAGTCTAGTTTGTAGTCAATTTGTCACATTTAATTCTGTGCAGCTGCAATATCTGAACCTTGACATTCGTCTGTATATGTTGATGAAACTATAGAGATTTATTTCTTATTTATCCACAGTTTTTTTTTTTCCTTATCATAGCTAAATAACTGAATCATATAATTCTGTGTCCCTTCAAGTCTTTAATCACAGTGACTATCTCAGCTTCCTTATTATAAAGAACTTATCTTTTTGTTGCTTTTTCAGGAGACCCACCTTTAGTCATAGCTAGAGGTGGATTTTCGGGCATGTTTCCTGATTCTGGTCAATATGCTTATCAACTAGCAGTTAGTATTGGCTTACCCAATGTAGTTGTATGGTGTGACGTTCAACTTACGAAAGATGGATCTGGAATCTGCTTTCCAGATCTTAGGCTTGAAAATGGCTCTAACATCGATGATATTTTCAAGAACGGGAGCAACGCCTACCCTGTGAACGGGGTTCCTATGCGAGGATGGTTTTCTGTTGATTTTACCTTCAACGACCTTGAACCTGTCAATTGTAAGTTCAGGGGGTGTTTGATAGACATTTTTATGTAAAAATGCATTTTAGAATAGTAAATTGATGTGAAATGTGTGGTTGAGAAATAATGAAAAGTTTTTTATTTACGTGTAATATTATTTTAATGAAGAATGTGTGGTTGAAAAGATGAGAGAGAAAAATGCATTTTCGAAAAAATGGCTATCAAACGGGGCCTCAGTTTATGGGTCCCATCGTAGTATACATTATTTCATCGTTACATCTTAATGCTTGCAAATTTATATGCATCTTTGAATCTTTCAAGGGACATGCTTAGAGTAACGAGTGATTTGCGAAAATAATAGTAATTGGATGTTTTCTTCAAACAGTTTCATAAGCCAATTGAATCTGCCATCGCTTTTTTATAGCTGCCAGTATATTTTTGCTTCTCATGAAATAAAACAAAATTGTCTACTTCGGCAAGCGTTTGGGTTGGTGAAATTGTTCCATCAATTTAATAATATAGAATTTTGCTTTTCATTCGTTGAAAAACCATTGTTTTGAAGATTTTCGTAGGGTAGCTCTGCTTAGTAAATAATTTTTTATAATTGTGATGAAGTTACTCGATATTATATTAATGCTTGCATTCTGACTATCTTTAATACTGGGGACAGTGAAACAGAGAATCTATTCTCGGGCCCCTAATTTTGATGGCACTCCACAGCAGATTCTTGGTGTTGAAGATGTTGTTGGCTTAGTAAAACCGCCGAGTTTGTGGTTGAATGTTCAGGTACTCATATCAAATCATTTTTTATCATATTTAAAATTTTGTACCAGATATTATGATGACTAAATAATGATCCATATTTTTGTCATATCCTTTGCAGCATGATGCCTTCTTCAGCCAACATAATCTGAGTATGAGAACCTTCATTATTTCTCTGTCTAGACGCGTTATCGTTAATTATATTTCATCACCAGAGGTGAACTTCTTGAGAAGTATCATTGCACGATTCAGAACAAGTCGAACAAAACTCATATTTCAGTTTCTGGCACCTGATGAGGTGGAGCCTTTAACCAACCAAACATATGACTCACTTTTGAGGAATCTAACATTTATCAAAACATTTGCCTCAGGAATTCTTGTTCCTAAATATTACATCTGGCCTGTAGACAACAGTCTATATTTACAGCCTCATACTTCTGTTGTTTCTGATGCTCATAAAGCTGGTCTAGAAGTGTTTGCATCAGATTTTTTAAATGATGATGCACATTTACCCTATAACTACAGTTATGACCCTGTTGCTGAGTATCTCAGTTACATTGACAACAGAGACTTTTCTGTTGATGGTGTACTCTCCGACTTCCCAATAACTCCATCTGAAGCCATAGGTAAGCTGCAAGCTATTTGACTAAATTTCATCATTTGTTCCGTTAGTTAAGTTGTCCTATCTAAACTGAATGGAGGAATCATCAATATCTGTAAATTTAGGTTTTGTTTGGCAATTTAGAATGTATTATTTTCACTAGCTAATATTTATAAAACCACGGTGTTTTGACTCTGGATGATATCTTCCAACATCTAATTTATTCTTTGTTGCAGATTGCTTCTCGCACATGGGCAGAAATGGAAAGGAACAAGGTAAGCACTAACATCTGGACTTCCCTGCTTTGAAGTTTGGATATTATTTTCCTTAGTTTCACTTGCTCCGGATATTTTTTCAATCCACTATATTTGTAACGTTTTGAGGTTAACAGATTATTCTGCTCTCTGTTTGGTTCAGTAAACCTTTCGGTTATCTCCTTGGAAGGAGCAAGCGGCGACTATCCTGGCTGTACTGACAAGGCATATAGTAAAGCTATATCAGATGGCGTAGATGTTCTTGATTGTCCTGTTCAAATGACAAACGATGGGATAGCTTTTTGCTTGGGATCTATCAATCTCAGAGAGAGAACTAATGTTGATGAAACAGACTTCAGCAACCTGGCCACAAGTAATCCAGATCTTAGCATTGACGGTGGAATATACACCTATAATCTCACGTGGAGCCAAATTCATAGCACCTTGAGGCGTAAGTGAAACTTATCATCTATACTATGGCTTTCCTAACTTGATATTCACATTATTTTTAGCAAAAATGTATACATGGACTTGCCAATGGAGGGATTGACTTCAAAAGTTGAAAAATGAATAAGCTTATTGCCATGTCCAGCTCAGATTGGGTTTAGGTTGACTGGGGCTTAATTTTGAAAATCATGATCTTTCCGGGGCCTCCTACATACATGGATATCAGGTCTCTGTGACAGAGCTCTTCTGTATTTTATAGTATTTTAAAGATATTGAGGTTTACCGTATGTTGGAAATTCCGGTTAGGGGCATGCCTTTCAACTTTCATCAAGACTATTACCCTCCTTAACTATGCAGTTTCTCCTCTTACTTATTTTCAGATTTGTTATCTTGCTATTTAATTGATGTCTTCTCGGGTGCAGTTTTCATTCCAGAGATGTTAGCTGTATTTGAAAATAGTTATTAAAACTGTAATAATATATTTTTGTTTTCACTGCAGCTGCTATATACAATCCATACGCAAACTTTTCGTTATATCGAAATCCAAAAGCCAGAAATGATGGGAACTTTATGCAGTTGTCTGATTTTTTGGCTTTTGCAAGAAATGCATCTTCTGTCTCTGGTGTCTTAATCAGCATAGAGGTGAGTTTGCTCAATGCAAGTAGTCTGGATTCTTATTTTTAAGAACAGAATCTTGTAAATAATGCATGTGCTTGCCCATTCAACATTTACTTGTGCAGAAGCACCCCGTCCATATTATTTGATCACTAGGTTTGAAAATTCATGACTAACTGCAGTTTGGAAATAAGATGTAGGGAACATGATCTTTTAAACTATCAACTTAATTTCCAATAAAAGAAGTTTTTAGACTAATTCTAAAGCATGATGTACTTCGAAAAATTGAGACAATCTCAATTCAGATGAATGGATCGTTAGAGAGAAGTTTATCTGTGAGAAAATAAGAAAGCGTAATTTTATACAGCTTTTAATTAATTCTCCAATCAGAAATTTACTACCATTTGGTTCAATGAATTTTCTGCCCACTATTATCTATGTAAAAAATTGATGATAGAAGAAATAACAAAGGCTATCATAATATCAGTCTCAGCTCTGTTGATCTCATTGAGAGGAGTATCAATCACAAACGTAGTATAAATTGCATCTAATCGGGTATGTCCTCACTCCTCCCAATAGCCAGTTGCTTTAGTATCTCATTATTAGGTTCTACATAACTTGTTCACCATTTCTCAAAATGGTTCATCAAGCGATACTAAGTAAATAAATTATAGAATAAATATTATGCTGACATAACTTGTTTACTGTTTCTTGTGATGGTTCATTGCGGAATACTTTGTCTAGAATGCACTGACACCCTCCCGGGGCCAGTGAGGCACCGACATGCAGCTGAAATGCCAAGAGGCGTGTCCAAATTTTTTATTCGATTTTGTGCAGTTAGACATGTCGTCGACATATTGCCTGACCGACACTGTGTCCCTGTTGGTGTTTCCTAGCTGTGTGTATTTTTGCTGAGCTTAAAAAGTTTTAATTAAACTAAATAATTAAGTTTTAGAATAAATAATACACTTGACATGTTCACTGACTCATGTAATTAGGCAATATGTCAAGTAAGTTTAGCATGCTCCCCAAGTCTTGTGTGAGATCACGCTCCTTGGCTAAGAATTGCCAAGACGATGAGTCTATTCAAATCAAAACTTAATTCCATGTGTCTTGCTTGCATATTAAATACCAGTGTCTGTTCTAGCTATGATTTACAGTCTTCAAACCATGATCGGACATATTATTAGTTCTTGAAATGTTTTACTTGATCTGTTGGAGGGTTTAAATCACTGCACCTCATTCTGGGTCCTATTTTACAGCATGCTGGTTACCTAGCCGAAAAACAGGGACTAGGTGTAACTGATGCAGTTTTGGATGCTTTGAGCAAAACTGGTTACAATAATCAGACAGCTAAAAAAATTATGGTAAAATCTAGTGATAGTGCTGTTTTGAGAAAGTTCAAGAGTAGAAGCAATTATGAGTTTGTTTACTTGGTCAATGAGGATATCCGTGACATCACAAACTCAACAATTTCGGAGATCAAAAAATTCGCCAGTTCTGTAGTCATCACAAAAAGATCTGTATTTCCTGTGGATAAGGCATTTCTTACTTCGCAAACGGATGTGGTCCCAAAGCTTCAGGCCTTTGGACTCCATGTTTATGTGCAATTATTCAGAAATGAGTTCGTGTCTCAACCCTGGGATTTCTTCTCCGACCCTTACGTGGAGATCAACACACATGTTTCTGTTATGGAAATTAATGGTGTCATTACAGACTTCCCTGCAACAGCAGTTAAGTATAAAAGTAAGTTTATTGCTGTACTTTTTATTTATTTCCTTTTTCATTTATGCAGTGTGTTCTCTTAGGAGTCTGGAAATGATAGTCTAAGCAAGCCATATCTATCCAGTTTTATAGTACCACCGCAATTCTTTAGGCCTTTTGATCTTGAATGTAGTTGATTTCACCTTAACTTCACCTCTGTGTGCTCTCTTAGGCCTGAGCTTAGCATGCACCCATTCACATTTCTGGTCAACTTATAGCCAACATCATTACACGAGAACAGGGACAGAGATTTTGTTTTCTTGTTTCTTAGCCAAAAGTTATTCCTTGCACGTTAGAGTTGAAGTGAATTTTGAATAGGCGTGTCTTTAAACCTTAATTTGACTGGTGATCTATACATATTATTATTGTTGTTGTTATAAAATTATGAATTATGAATCATGCAAATTAATTAATACATTTCATACACTAAAGGCACAAAAGTCAATTATCACCTTCCATTCTGGCTGTACCGATAATATAATTTCATTAAGCTCCATCCGTAAAGTAATTGATACTTTAATTGTAAAATACACCTTTTAGTAGTGTAAGATAATTTTTGTTTTCGTTTTTTTAGGTCGCAACGTGATTGTTGCAACATGTCTTATGCCAACGAATTCTTTTTATATTTAATTTTCGTTTTTACCTATTATTGGATTGGCTCCTCCTAATTGGATGTCATTAACACATCCTCTCTTCACACTTCTAGTGATTATAGCATTTGTCGTTTTGTACTATTCCCAGGGAACCGATGTTTAGGGTATAAAGAAGTACCGCTATACATGAGCCCTGTGCTACCCGGCAGCCTTATTTCACTTATGGCACCTCAATTTTTGCCACCGGCCGAGGCTCCAAACCCGATCCTTTCGGAGAACGATGTGGTTGAACCACCTCTCCCTGCCGTTGTGGAAAAGCCCCCAACCACGGATACTGGCAACAGCTCTACAGCACCAGGTCCCGCACCACGAAATGGACAGCCTACAATTGTTGCAAGCATGATCCTAAGTTGCATTGCTGTCCTTGCGACCCTATTGCTTTGCTGAGACAACCTCGACTACCTTGTTTTTTTCCTCGTTTGCTTATCTGTAATTGACCTCATTGGACATTCTGGAATCAAACATCGGACACTTCGGCCATGATTTTCCGCAGAGGAGATTGGCAGTAAGCTTACGAGATCATTTATGCGATTTATTCTTTACGTTGAATAACATCTCTTGTTCATTTTGTAAATTTTTGTTGGTGCAGTCATCTTGTGTACGAGAACACCATTCTTACATTTCAACGTTTCCAATGTTAATGGGTGAATTCTATAAAATGAATGGTGACGAGATTTGAACTCAAATCTTTTGTTGATACCGTGTTAACTAGGCTTGAATGGTTATATGTATTCATTTAAATTGTTAATTGTATTTATTTAAATTGCGTCTTCAACAATGCTACATGAAATGAAAATCCTTGTTATTTCACACCAAGTATTGAAAATGTTACGCAAGATGATTTAGCTTTCCTCTTTATTAAATAGTATTGAATAATATTGGGCATAGAATATATAAATATTTTTTAGTTTACTGTTTAGCGGTAATTCAAGTTGAGATGAAAAATGTTATTAATTCAAGTCTCGCAACGAAAATATTATGTGTTAGCACAATATATAAAAAATAATAATTAACTCATAAAATTTCAACAGTTGATTCACAGAAAAGAAATTGAAATGGGTTCTCTTTATTTGGTTCAATTTTCCGCTAAATATGACATTAATTTTAACAATTACGATGCCATATGCTCCGACAATCGTTTTCAAATATTTACAAAATATCGAGTTATACACTAGTGATTTGAATAATGCTCTCCTTGTAACATGTTGTACATGGAGTTTCACATCAATTGGAAATTCAAAAATGAACGGACGGGAAAGTGTGTTATTTTAAAATTGGCCACTCATGCTGCGACACATGGCACAATATCAAACTTGATGTCAAATAAAGTGTACATGTAGCATGATTGCAGTTATTTATAAAATTGGGTGCCTAAATTAGTGGTAATTAATGCGAAAACAGATGTTTGGTGGAGAAGGGATGAATTATGAAATTCGAAATAATATGGTTGAAAAGCATGTAAAGAGTAGAAAAAATCACATAATTTTGTACAGAAAATTGAAGCATGGGCAAGATCCATGAACTTTACCCACGAAAAGATGCCAATCATGGTGCTATCTTAATGGGACTTTTATCTCCTTTACATCTCCAAATGCGGTTCTACATGTGACTTGAGGAATCTCAAGTTATGCTCATAAGGACTACTTATCCGTGAATTAATCTTTAGCCCATGTTTGGTTGAGATTAATATCAGATTTTGATAGTTTGACAATGAGAATTTGAATTAAAAAAAATGTTGTCTAAAATTCAGAATTCTTCGAATTACTAATTGTACCCTTTTGTCTCTTAATTGCCACTTCAACATAATTCAATGGCAAAGTCCACAGTTGCAGAGTTTCTCACTGGAATCTATAGTTGGGTATGCTCAATTCTCATTTTCTTGCTCGACCATTCATTTAATGAGCTATTTTGAATGCACGTGAAAATAAGTTACTTAAGGTGCTTACAAGCAATCCCATGTACTCTCTTGTTATTTCAACTCTACAGTTTCATCACTATGTATGATCTTGTATAGTACTGCCTAACAAACATGTGCTCAGTCTTTAAAATTCAAGAAATAAAAATGTTACATTTATCAAAAATAATTGAAGTTGACTTTAAGTGTAGTAGGACTCCCAACGCGATCTCTGCTACACCTCTTTCTTTTCGCCCTAGAATCAACCAAAAAATGGAACTTCTCCAAAAGAGACACAAAGTAATGAGAAAATGCAATCTCTGCTACACCTATTTCTTTTCGCCCTATAATCAACCAAAAAATGGAACTTCTCCCTTAAATGAGAGGCACAAAGTAATGAGAAAATGAGTTTTAACGACCCATTCAAATCTAACCAAAGCTACATTTGCTCTTAGACTTATTAGGAACGAAGAAAGTTCCTTTTTGTGCTGGCCAATGTTGATGTTCAGCTTCTAGGAGATGTTTTGCTCGATCACTCAACTTCTAGCGTGATGATACGTTATGTAAGCTCCAAGGATGACAGGAGGGTTCTAATGAATCTTCTGAGGGTAAATACCTTCTGTTTTTCTATTGAACTTTCATGTTGATTGCCGTCTTGTTTTGTACTTATTTTGAAAGTATTGGTGTTAAGTTTGTGCAATTCCACAATGCTATTTTGCAATATTTTTAAACTTGTCTCGAGCATTGAACTGGAAAAGTAAAAGTTCAAAGTTCAACAGGATATCAACAATAACAGCATATGACGTCAATGTTTCAGAAATGGTGAAATTTAACTCTAAAGATAATGTAGTACATTACCAAGTTATCGATCCAGTTCTTGATTTTTCCACTATAGTAATTTGTGATGGATGTCTTGTAAGGGGTGCCTATTTAGTGTACGTCTGGGAACAATTTTAAGCAACTTTTAATTACAAATTTGACCGTTAGCCATTTTTTTTATTTCAAAGCCTATAGATTTTCCTGACAGTAGCAGACCACATAATGCTCTACTTTTCCAAAATTGACCTTTAATTATATACAACCAACAACCCACCTACCAAAATCAATTTGAGGGCAAATATGAGAATATATTTGAGTAATAAATGCACCATACTCAAGGATTTCAGGATGATTTGACAGGAAAATCACTTGTTGATTTTTGACAATTGCTCCCAAACACACGCTAAACTTATTCAACATTTTTATTAGCCATATCGGGAATGGTATGGGCATCGATATGGGCAGCATAAATTTTGGGTCCGTTCTTGTCCATTATATTGGAGGATTTATTAGCAGCTTTTCAATTTTATTAATTGTGTTTGATTAGGAATAATAAGAAACCTAATTTAGAATTGGCCATTATAATGTTTAGTACAATCTAATACTGAATTCTGTTGAGGAAAAAAGCACGTTACAAACATTTTGTACATATCTTGCCACAAAGCTACTTGCGAAAAACTCTTGTTAAATGATCTGTCTGTTTCTCTGCATGCACGTTATAAAATTGGATAAGGAACTTAGCAATCGATCTCAATTATTTCTCCTGATCCGACTTATTATATTCCTATATTATAAATAATTGAAGATCAATATTTTCTTGTTCACTAAAATGAACTAGGAATAGTTGAGATCTTAATTCTGTTTCCATCAATGCTATCACTGAACGAGAACGAGAACGAGAACAGAAATGAACATAATCCTCCTCGAAAAAATTCACTAGTGTAACAATTAATAGTTCAACCCAACACTAGAAAAGCTCAAACTTACTCATCCCATAGCAGGGAGAACAACAATGACAAAAATAGGGCGAGATTTTGGGAGGGAGAACGTTCACACGAGCAACACAAAAGTTCAAGCGGCACCAGCACCCTTCCCTTTCTTCCTCTGGAGTTTCTTCATGTAAAACTCCAACTCCTTGCCCTCCAAAATATACCTAAAAACAAGATAAGAAGCATATCATAATATCTAACTTCTTAAGATCAGAAGCATACATTATATATAATTCTAACGCTCTAACAAAACTGGATACATTATGATGTTCCCCAGTGATCCCCAATAAAAAAGGTTCTGAGAACTACTACTAAATCTAATTCGAACAAAAGCCTGAATAACTGTAAAATAGAAATGATACTACAGGGTTCATGCCTAGAAAGAGACAGAAAATATTCAGAGGATAAAACATACCCATCGGCACGGCCACACTGGCCAGGACGGGAGGAGATTGCAGCTAACAAACGGCCACTGCCAAATTGCTCCTCCACGTGTGGGTCAAGTTTGCGATCCTGTTGACGTTTTTCAATTTTTCTCTTAACGTGGTTGCTCTTCTTTGCCTCTTCAGTAGCAGCAGTCTCAATCTCCTGAAAACCATTCAATCATTAAAAATCAAAATAATGGATAATAAGTATTGCTCTATTTTACCTGAATTTTTATCCCTTTTGGACACAGGATCCAAACAAAGTTCATAACCATCTCATTTCCTCCCAATATTAGGCAATAAAATCTCATCTCTCAGAGAAATGATACTTTTTTTGTAACCAAACAACACATATACAAGAAAAGTGTGCAATGCTGTATATTACCCACTGTTCTTTGATACTTGTCTAATTTACACACCTCTTTTGCAACTAGTTCCCTGCATCTTAAGAACAAGTATTGAACATTCACTAACATATATTGCTGCAAGCTAGATTCATTGATAGCATCCATTCTGTTACACAGTTCAGTTGCTAATAGGTATCTTAGTACATTAGTCATTTAAGCATAGGGTACAAAGCAATCATAGAGCTATAAAAGAATCACGTATGGCTTACTAACCAAGCATAAAATTATTATCACATAAAAGAGAAAACTATAAAGGTTAAAGCTGGAATAATCTAAGATAGTTCCTACCTCTCCTTCCTTCTTGGCAGCAGCCTTCTTCTTCCTACCAATATCAACTCCATAGTGCTGCAAATACCACTGCTTGAATGGTGCAGCATCCACTTGCACAATAGCGCTCTTTACCAAAGTTTGGGTCCTTACCAGCTCATTATTCGACGCGTTGTAAACCACATCCAGAATACGAGTCTTCCGGGTCACAGCTTCACGTCCCCAAGAGTAGTTCCCTGTATCCAGCCTCAGGGCACGCCACTTCACATTACCTCCTCTGACCCTCACCCTACGGACTGTCTTGTTACTTGACAACTTTGTGTTTGCTGGTTGCCTTCCAAGCTCATACCTTGGAAGAGTCAAATTCAGTTAATAATCAAAAGATATCTTAGAAATCTAACCATACAGTAATAGGGAGCGTTAAAGTAGATCTAAATTGTAATGTCCTAGTCAAACTATTTAATAATCTGACTCTTAATAATATATATTTATCAAACGAGAATAGTTAATGTTTGCATGTATGGATTCATAGCTAGTAATTAAAATGTAAAAAAAATAAACTAATACACAAATTTTATTTTAGAGTTGAGTTCAACCATCTAGACAAGAATCTGATATAACATATGGCACCAATTCAGAAAAGCTGTAGAATACTGACAAAAGACATCATCTTGAAGATGTATACATTTCACACTAATTCATTTCGTAACTTCGTAGTCACCTATCAATCACATAAAGGAACAGAAAACGTCATAAATTTATACGAAACAGCATCAAATCCTAAAGAACATCAATTTACACAAACTCGAAAATGAAATTAAATAGACATTAAAAAGGCACCTCGCTATTTTCACAATCACTTATTCAACAAACTGAATTCAGGATAGGAATGATCTACGTACAAACATGAAATACAGAAAACTAATAAATTATAATAACTGACAATGTGATAAGGGATTTAAAAATATCAGTGTAGTACACGTATGAAACTTACTTTCTCTTTTTCCTCCAGGCCTTCTTCTTGCCTCCGGTGGCACGCCTCTTGTGCATCGAATCTCGTGAAATACCTGTATACAAACACAGTTTCCTTCATGTTTTTCTTCAAAATTGAAATTAATCGTTAACGACATTTGAACTGGATTATTACCCATGGTTGCCGGCTGTAGTCCCTAGGGTTCTGTTGAATCCTAAATTGCCCAAACGGCGGTGCAAATGCAAACCCTACTAGGCGAAAAAAGGGAAATAAGAAGGCGAGAATTGCTTTTATATCTAGCGCTCAAAACCCTAATTGGTTAAGTGACAAGATTGTCCTCCCAACTTTTGTTTGGAATAATGTTTTCTGTCTTTGTTTACCTCATCCAAGCGGTCCTTTGTTTACGTCATATATATATTATTATTATTATTATTTTTAATTTTCTTGCCTACCATCACCATTGGAGAGAACATTTTGTAATTTTCATTTAGAGTAAACACTAACCATATTCAATAGTGACATGCCATATCAAATTTATTATAATTGTATTTTGCAACGTGTTAGATGTATTGTGTTGGTCATGAGTTTGATTTAGCGACATCTTCGCTATTTCAATTTAAATTTTATAATTCATATTGACGCATTGGACACATTCCCTCTATATCACCTAATGTAGGTGGGTGCAAAGATACCACATAATGATCACATAACTTAAATTGAAAATAACATACTAATTTTGAAGCTTAAACCACCATCAAACACTTCATTGCTTCAAGAAACATATAAATATGCTATTATATCTCGAATTCCGTAGGAGATGCTCATAAGCTTGGAGAAACTTTGTAGCCCCATGGCAAGACGTAGTTACGTAATGGAAAACATCCTACTCAATTAGCATAAAAGCAATTCTATAATGTTTGTGATTGTGACCACCTTTTGATGCTAAAAATATGTGATTGTGATTGTGACGATCATTTGATGTCAGCTTCTGTCGAGGACGATTCCCGTTTCAGAGATATATGTTCACTTTAAAAAGTTAAATAATTAATAATCCTCTTTAACGTCTTAAAATTTAGGGTGAAATTGTATAATCTCACCGAAACATTTATAAAATCGCAAAGCTTTTAAACAAGACAATTCAACGAGATACCATTCCCTGCTGCCAGGTGCTGCGTTGGCTAATTTCGAATTAGATTACTCAATTTATAATTTTACTTCAATCAGGTCATTCTGTCCAAACTCGTTAGCTGGTCACCCAATGTTTCCAAGTCAAGCCAACAAACTTAGACAGAGTGACTTTATTGGAATACAATTATGAAATCAATGACTCAAATGTCATCTCAGCAGATGAAATTAGAACTCTTATGGCCTGTTTGGTATTCGTTATTAGACTATATTGGACAACATTAAAAATGAAAAAGAAGTTAAAATCTCGAGATAGTGCATACAAAACATACACGTCATCACAAACATTTAACCCGTGCAAAACTATCGTGCATTAACCCTGGAATGAATCCCTGACATAACTGTGGGAATTCTCGATCAAATTAGAAAGCTCGCAGAATATGACTTAAATCACTTTCGTACTCTATCCCGGGATAATGAACACTATTTTGCAACTGATGTGCATCGATCAAATTAATCTGCGTTCTAAACTGGTCGAAAATCCAGTAAATGAATCATAACTTTCAGTATTTTATTAAAGGGGAACCTAAGCGATCACGCTAGTAAGTGCTTGTTTGGTAGGGATTTTGAAAATTGATTTTTTGACTGTTAGAGATAAAGTAGATCTTATCTGTGAGAAAAGAATTAAAAAATAATGGTTGAAATAGTAAAATAATGGTCAAAAAATTGATTTTAATTAACTAAAAATCTGCACCAAATAAGCACTAAATAAAACAGAACCTCACATACAATCTGAGAGAAATACAAATACCAGAAGCAGGAAAAACTCTGCTAGTCATCAACTCCAACCAATAAAAAAAATTAAAAAAAAAAAAAAAAAAAAACGCAAAAAAAAAAAAAAAAAAAAAAAAAAAAAGAAACGCAAAAAGAAAAAAAAAAATCTCTACCTTTTGATGTTATACGAGTGGTACATTCTTGTCAAAGAGACTCGAGACAAATTAACTAGTATAGATCCTCCAGAGTATATCTTGCGATCTCAAGCAATTACAGAGAAAGGAAACAAAGTTATATGTAGAAATCAAACCCCAAAACTGCATAAAATCCCTCGAAAAACTGCTTGCACTGAACATGTATACTTTGAACTAAGCACCAAGTCAGCTCCATTTACGTAAGAAATTTACAGTCCATGTGTTTTATGGAAGTATCTTCACCTAAAATTTTCTTCAGATATCCAAATACTGAATTTTCCTAAGCAGCAATTCCTGAAGAAGCCATTAAGGAGATTAATTTATCAAATAACACAGATATATTGAAGGATATAAACTAAATTTTACGTGACTTCAGGCATTATTCATCTTCATAACCCTTTCAATTCCCAATGAAAGACGTTTTGTTATAACTATGAAACATGTGCATTTTGTCCCACGTATATGCTTGTTAATGTTTGTTAACACATTACTTCTAGACTACCTTAAAATTTATATACCTAAAACATTTTGCCAAGTACATTAATTCAACACATTCGAGTATTTCTCATAGTTGTTGCAATAATTTCACCCAATAATTTCCAGCCTCTATTTTCTAAAATGTTTCTCTCCTGGAGCATTATGACATTTTGTTTCATAAGGTTGTCATAGGGACCAAAGACTGAAGAACCAATACAGAAGAACAACTCAAAAGATAAAACAGTATCATTAATTTCTTCATGCTCCTCTTAGTAGTTGGATCGATTTTTTTTTTTCTTAATAATATGATAATGAAAGTGGTGACCAGGGTAATTGAATTAAGCTGGCGACTTCAATGATATTTCTGCACACGAGCTAAAAAAGAAAAAAAAAATTAATTACATCCTTGATCTTTATATTCATGGTGTCTCAAACTAAATAAGAATCATATTTGAGACTTTTATGATATCTCCGAAAATCAAGAAAGCTAAAAGATTTGGACTTTCATATTGTCAAACAAAAGACGGCTCCACATGATGCTCCTTTCAAGCTAATGACATGAGGTAAAAATGTTATCACTGTGAGTTACATTATCTGGGAAATTGACTGGTATTCATCAATTAGTTAACTCTTACTTAAACAGTTTCACTTACTTCCCCATCTCTCTCGATCTCATTAGTACAAACCGGGGCTATCATGGAATCTAACATAACTAGAAAAATAATTATAATACTAAAACATTCATCTTAATCATTCGGGTGTATTTTCTATAGCCGGAGCACATATTTTCAGGAGATAAAAATACTAGAAACTTTAGTACAAGACGTAGAAAAACAGGATGACCAGTGTTACCTCTATTGGATTGTCTATTTGTAATGTCATAGCCCACCAAAGGATCCTCAGATTCTTTAGCAGCGACATCTTCTGAATTTCCCAGTCCATATCCAAATGAACCAGAGTTATTCAGCTCAGAAGATGTGGTTTGCCAAGTTGGATCCCCATACACTGAGCTACTTCGGTAAAAGTCCCCATAAGATCCTTCATAACCACCGGTTGATGTGGTAAGTGAAGATGTTGTGGCTACAGATGTTCCAACATTTCTTCCAAATCCTCCGGCTGCTAATGAAAAACTGTTTTCTCCACCTCTGTAGCCAACATTTCCTCCACCAAAGACAGAAGAACTACCCCCAAGGAGAGTGGCAGTATGAGAAGTGCCCCAATTCTCACTGTTATTTCCAAAAACTCCAAAACCGCCACTTCCAGAACCAAAGTCTGATCCTGAGTTTGCATTACTTGGAGAAGAATTCAGGCCAGTATTCCCCCACACATTTCGGGAAGAAGAGTTGAAAAGGGAATCTCCACGGCTACTACCTGTATTGTAACCAATGGGAGTATTATACCTGCTCTGATTACCTCCAAAATAGGGGTTCATAAGGCGCCCATAGCCAAGATTGCTACTTAAGTTCGAACCCCCTCCAAAGCCAGAATTCAAACCTTGATCCATATTCAAGCCCATTCCATAAGCTGGAGAACCGAATTGGGAGAGCCCAGCTCGAGCACCAGCTAATGGACTGTATCTACCATCTGTCCTGACTCCATAGCCCCCCAGTGAGGTCAGATTATATCCTTGTACGTAGCTATTTAGAAAGTTATTGGCTCTACCGAAACTATAGTTGTATCCAACAAGAGGGCTACGGCTGGGTCCTGGAGACAATTCTTTTGGAACTGCCCGCTTCACCTCAACCAACTTACCATTGAGTTCGTGAAACGTTTTATGCAACACCCTATCGACTACATCCTCTGAATCGTATGTTATAAACCCAAAACCGCGTGGTCTTTGAGTATTGTGGTCATACATCACTACAACGTCAGTTATGGTGCCGAATTGATCGAAATAATTTTTGAAGTCACCCTCCGTGACAGTTGATGCTAGTCCTCCTACGAAAATTTTTTTAGTTCGTCCGGGACCTGGTGATCCTTGAATGTTACTACTAGTTCTATACATCAGGTGCTGATCATCCCTGGGTACAGCTTTCTTTGCTTCCACCTGAAATTTGAAATGCAAATAAATTGTCTTTAATGGACACTAAAGAAGAAAATCTTAGACTAGGAAGTCTGAGGAGAAAATTTTATTGTTATCAATTTTCAGCTAAAAAGCTGCAGGGACCTAACATCTTTGCCTCCCTATTAAAACTATAGATTGGTAGACAATGGATTCTACACGGAAGGCATTAAGGCATTTTTTGCTATGAAAAAACGAACACCAGGCAGTGCATACTACATTTTTAATACATGGTGGTCTCGACATGATATACGTGAACAAACTACTCACAGTTCGTCCATCAATCATGTGTTTCTCCTTAATGACTCTTTCAGCAACTGCAGGATCGGTGAAGACTACAAAACCAAAGCCACGAGCACGACCTGTGGTACGATCTCTCATGATCACTGCCTCCATTACTTCTCCATATGATCCAAAATATTCTCTGAGGCGATCCTCATCTGTATCCCAAGAAATCCCACCAATAAATAGCTTACCTTGATCTGATTCCATCTTTCCTGCAATTCACTATTCATTTGTCACGAATTTCAGTAAAACTTCCATCATCATAAACAATTTAGCTACGAGATGAAGGAAAAATAATCCTGGCAAACGAATATGTACTGAGGAGCAAAAAAATTTCTGAGCACATGAAGTGTATGGTTGAATTCAAAAATGAGATTAACAGGCGCAACTTTTGATATCAATTTTCCGGGAACTTAAAACATAAAACATGGATCTACAAGCCAATGAACGAAAAATACCACACCTTATCCAGAAAATCAGATAGGAAGCAGTACCGATACTGATCAATTAGCAAGTGAAAATGCTGGATTTAATTGAAAATCATCGGATCCTACATAATCAAACAGGATTCAATCTCGCCATCCTGAAAATCCATAATTTAGATACATAATCCGATCGATGAAAAATGAAAAGATTGCTAATTTTCTCCAAATTCAATATAAAAACTGACCATTGGAAGGGGGGAGCCCAGACGACAAAATCTGATAAAAAAAAAAACTAAGATCTAAGGAGAGAAATTATACAAAAATGAAAACAGAGGATGTGCTCATCCTCTCATTTTCTTCTCTCTCTAGCTCCCCCAAAGGTCCTTCCCTTCCTTTCTTTTTCTTGGTTATTCCACTCCTTTTAAATAAACAAAAGAAATGGAGTTCCTTAGCTGGGATGAGGGGCAGATATTGTTTATATTTATATTTATATTTAAAAATATATATATGGGTAAGAGAGAGAGGGAGGGGAGAGCGTTTGGCAACATCTGGTGTAAGAACATTTGGAGAGCCTGAGGCAGATGATTAGCTTTGAAATACTATGCATGTTACAGTGAAAAATTACACAAATATTAATTTGGACTTCCAATTTAATTCAATTGACTCATTATATTTATTTAGTCCCATTTGTCATCTTTTAATAAATTAAATTGCTTATTACCGTAACATTCTCCACCACACATTCACACAATAAAATATTATACACACTAGCCAGTAAAGTTTCTTTAAATTTTAATCACACATTCTCTAAAAAATAATATTCAAAACTCCATATTTTCTTTTATAATAGGAGACAAACGTGCTCGTTTTACGTAGTAACTCCATAACTTGAACATATGAAGATAGATGACATAACTGTCAATAAATATTTTTCTCTGATCATTTCAATGAATTCATACTTATTACTTCGACAACTAACATTTATACTTGTCATCGATTGTAATTAGTTGAATTGAAGAAAGTTGCCTTATTTGAAATCAAATTAAAGCACAGTTGTCCTATTGAAATTCAATTAAAGTGTAGTTATTCAATTACAATTAAATTAAAATATAATTACTCAATTAAATAAAACTAAAATACAATTACCTAATTGAAATATAATGAAAAAATAATAATACTAAAGTTACCACGAATGAACTTATTTATCTTTGTAAATATTTTTTTTTTAAATTAAGAACTTGTCCCACCAAACGAACTTATACATTACCATCTGATCGAATTATACAATAAATAAAAATCCGTGTATCTTACCGAACAAACTTTCATAGAATGATGCAAATTGCCAACTAAACCACACTAAGAACAGTTGTTAATTGGTTTCTAGTATAGTGATAGTCCAGTGATTATTGTCAAATCCTAGGGTCCACTAACCTCTTCGGGCAAACCCACCCCACAACAGTTCTTAAAAAAAAAAAAAA
>NC_036246.1:44664610-44702294 GCF_002742605.1 Olea europaea var. sylvestris
CAAAACATTTTAAAAAAAAAAAAAAAAAAAAAAAAAAAAAAAGAGTTGAACCCAATCTTGAGGGTCCCCCACCGCCCCGTCTCTGGAGCATCGTGAAAGAAGTAAATCGCAGAATATGTTCTGGCAGGCCAGGGAACAAGAGTTTGTCTGTACACTAGTACCCACAAAGAGTCCAATTCCATGTTTCAGGAATCGAAACCCTCACACTGTGGCTGCCAGCAAGATTGAGACTACCTCACTTCTGTCTTTTGCACCATTGGACTATGCCCCGAAGGGTCCATAACAGTTCTCAATTTCAGCATTAAGAGCATGTTTGGCTAATCTTAATAAGTCAGCTACAAGTAAATTTGTAAATCCCAAAATAAATAATTTTTTATTAGTAAAAGTTTAAAATGCGAAGGTTAATCGTTACTTCAACCAGTCCCGTGTCATTTCAACCAATGTAATGAACCTGCAAATATAGACACGGTGGTTGGATCAATGAAAGGAGCTCTTCGATACTTCAAATTTAACCTTGTGTGTAGAAGTCAATACAACATGCGTTTTGTTTATTTTTATTTATTTTTTGAAGTCATTTGTTTTTTATTTTAACAGTAAAGTAGAGTAAGAATTGCTTTAAAAAAAATTAACTATTTCACCTAAAAGTAAAAAAGAAAAAGCAAATTATCCAAATGTGTTTATAAAAAAATAATTAATTAAAAGTAGCTTTATTTTATTTTACAAAAATGGGTGTATACGGTATATTACACCCCCCTCACATGGAGGGGGCCCATGTGAGAGGAGTATAATGCTATGTGTACACTATTATGTACACATAGCATTTTCCTTTATTTTAAGTAGCATATCATCTTCGTGAAAAACAAAACTTGAATGGTTAGAACATAAAGTCCAACTACAGAATTTTTTTCTTTTAATTACTTCCATGATCCGTGCCTCATTTTTTATGTAGGCTTTTTTTTTTATTTACTAATGACCACCCAACTTTATACTTAGGGTGCGATTAATTGCAAGCATGAAAATAAAATAAATTTTACGTAATTCAATTGTCTAGAACTTATTTTTATGAAAATTATCAATTAAATATGTTTGATTAATTGAATTTTCAACTGAGATAATATTATACTTATTCCTTTTTTTGTTGGTGTGTAAATGAGAGAGGGAGTGAGTGAATTCCCTGAAACATAAAATCTTATTCCTTGTAAAGAATATATTTTTCTTGAACTTGATATAAATATGGTTACGTGACTAAAAGTATGAAAATATTTTTCATAAAAAAAATGGCAATCAAACAGCAAAAAAATAGGGAATTGGATGAAAAAAAAATACATTTTTAATGAAAAATATTGAAAATCAAACGAGCACTTAGTGTCACTATAGTCATCCAATTTGATTTTATTTTATCATGGTCACCCAACTTTATACTTCGTGTCATCATAACTACCTAATTTGATTTTATTTAATTATGGCTATTCAATTTTATAAAACGTTTCACCATGTCCATCCAATTTCTTTTCACAATTTTTACTAATTTTAAAATATGTGAAATGATAACTTTGCATTATACGAGGGTGTTTGAGCCCCGTTCTTATAAAAAACGCATTTTTGAAAAGTAGATTGATGAAAAATGTGTGATTGAAAAGAAGAGAGGGAAAAACGTATTTTGGAGAAAATGGAAATCAAACGAAGCCTACATAAAAAATGAATTTAAAAAACAAAAATAAAAGTTTTTTTTTTAAATAAGTTTTTATTTTATTTTTTCTAAGTAATTTTTTTAAATAAAGTTTTTATTTTATTTAAATAAAAATCTTTTAAAATAAGTTTCTATTTTTTTTTTTTTTTAAGTGACTTTCTTGAAAATAATTTTTTGTTTTATTTTATTTTTTTAAGTAACGTTTTTTAAAATAAATTTTTATTTTACTTTATCTTTTATTTTAAAACCTTTTTTTAAACAAAAAATATAAGTTTTTATTTTATTTTTTAATTAACTATTTTAAAAATAAGTTTTTGTTTTATTTTTTTAAGTAATTTTTTTTAAATAAGTTCATATTTTATTTAATTTTTTTAGAATAAAGTTGCGTGGCCTTCGGTGGACTTTATCCCTTGTAGCTCGATGTGTGAGAGGAAGGGCCAACGCTCATTTAATGCACGGACCCCACGCCAAGCAAAAGGACTGTACACCAACACACCGAGCTATACATATAGCAGGGCCGTCTATTCTTTACCCAATTTCTCATTGACCTAGACCTATTGTTGAACATACTTCCAGTACACCTTTTCGTTGAATGGTCAGGCTCAGATAGACATGTTCACATAGGAAGCACTTAGGTGACATCTAGGAGTTACATGATTGTGTTCTCTTACCTTTATTCTAGTTAGTTGGTTGTGAGTCACTCATTAATAGTTTGAGTCCCATTATTTGTAGATTATAATGAGATAAATAGTATTTATTTGAAAAATGAGTGATTGAAAAGTTTTTTATTTACGTATAATATTATTCTATTGAAAATTGTGTGGTTAAATGTAAGAGAGAGAAAAATTTAATTTAATATAATGAGAAATAATGGTGCTCAAACGGGGCTAATGCATAATTGTTTCAAACGAGGCAATTTAATGTGATATTTAATTGAATTCGTTTATTCTTTCTGACAATTTAAAATTTAGATTTTGTTTGTCTTCTTTTATTTCACATTTTTATCACATTATTTTTTCTACAGTACTCATTTTCAATCTCACATTCTTTATTAAAATAATATTACACGTAAATAAAAAAATTCTTTCTTTTTCAACCACACATTTCAACATCAATCACTATTTCATAATACATTACTCACAAATAATAAGACACAAACAAGCACTTGGATGGTTCAACGTAGCATTTAAGTACAAAGCATCTTGATAGTATTCCAATGACACTCAAATTGACAAGCCTTATCTCTACCATAGTTGTGGCATGTAAATCACATATTCATTCAAGAGAGTACTTGGGGATATAGAAAGTGAAGTCCCTTATATCCCATGCGTTTCTTTTTGAAGGGCACGTGCTTGATACAATTTATTTGATATATACACTTATTTACCAATTAATTAACGTGTCGTGTCGTGTCATGTCATCGATACTCATTAGATCATTTCTACGATATATATCTCTATGTCTTATTTATCTTTTCATACCATGGAACATAAGAAAATACAAAACAATAAAGAAATTGATTGCAACAAAACTGGAACAGCCTGTTGAATTCCACCAACTACTCCCACCAAATATACTCGGCCAACTGGCCGAACGACTTTTTATTTTTCAACTGTTTAAAATAATAAGTTGAAAAATATTTCTTTCTCAACAAACATTTGAGGGGTCACAACTTGGCTGAGAATAAACTTACTTTGTCAGCCGTTTCTAGCACACGAAAGTCACAAACTGACCAACCAAATAAACATTCTTTGCTTCTTCCTAAAGTAAAAAGGTTTTTTGGCTACCCACTCAATCTCAATCCAAGTCATCGTTAAAAACTTTTGACTTCGATTTTTTTTTTCTTGATCTCCCACTCCTTACTTCTGACTTTCAATACATGAAAATGCATCACAACTCTAATGAGCAATTAATTAAGAAGCTATATCACATAAACTGCTGATGGATCGTGATACAGACATTTTCCAACATATTCCAAGCATAATAATCCCCGAGCCCTTTGGTGGACCTTTTTCACAATTTGAAGCTCACATATGCTTCGGATACTAATGAATCCTCAGGATAGACCCTATGCCCAATCACATTTATCCAACTAAGGATCCCAAAACACATGGATATCTACAAGAATATAACTCGAGCAAATCCCCTTGAGCATCTCGACTACCATCCTGTTCATGCTAAGGAGAGACCAATCTCCTAAGAACTCTGATCTAACACAAACGCTTCAACCCACATCTCTTGAACCCAAGACAAACCTCCTGGAGATAGTAATTGATCTTCTAATCATTGTATAATTATAACACTACTTTCTTATAGGACTCTATCGAATAAGATCACCTAGCTAGTTGAATCCTATCAGAAAAGCACCACATACCTCTATAAATGCCGAACCTTGGACCATTGCACAGATACGTTTTCATTACTTCCAGCACATAACCTCACGCATATAATTTCCTTTCTAACTTAAGCGTCGGAGGGGCGACGAGAACATACCTCGTTGCCTTTGTTTGAGGTACCGGAAGACTATGATCGTGCTCATTCAAAGTTCTCAAGTTCGGTAAATCAACAGGTACGATTTTTTGTAGCATCAGATCGTATTAACCATTTTTTATGTATCAGCATAATCATGCATAAAAAATAAGTAATTCGAACGAAAAGTTGCCTGGCTTTATCCACAAATTCAATCTTACATTAATTAAAAGTATTTTGGCAAATTCGAACTCTATTCACAATACCTACCAAATTAATCAAATTTCAATACCAGGAGTTTAAGAAAGAAACTGTTAATGTCCTAAACCCCCTGAATCCATAACACACGAAAACAAAGGGGAAAAGAAACAAAACCAACGTTCGGATGTTAGCTAATACTATGATCACCAGCATTATTTTCGTCATCGTCAATTCCATCAAAAAAGGGGTCCTTGAGGAGATTAGCAGCTGATGGCCGAGCCCTAGGCTGAGCAAGACACTTCTCGATGAACTCCTTGACCTCGGGGTCCTTAACCTTGTTCATAGCTTGTGGCCTCACACCAGATGTCACCTTTTTGTATATCTTTGCAACATTGTCGCACTCGCTATATGGTAATTCAAGAGTTACCATCTCAAGCAAACACATTCCAAATGAATAGATATCTATCAGCTCGGTATAGTTCTCATCATATAACTCTGGTGCCATGAATTCGGGTGTCCCAAGTAATGAATGAGCCGAGTGGTTCTTCCCAACCGTTGCTGCCAAGCCCAAATCACCAATTTTCACCTATTTAGACAAACAAGGTGATAAAAATTACGAGTCATCAGAAAATCTGAAAAAAAAATAAAATAAAATAAAATAAAATAAAATAAAATAAAATTCTGTGCAGGACGAAAAGAATATAAAAACCCAAACGTTCATTTTCTTTACAACAACAACATCAACAAACAAATTAAGCCTTATTCCCAAAAATTGGATTGGCTACATGGAATTTTTTCGCCAATGTGCTATGTTCGTTGCTATTTAAAAGTTAAAAATAAAAAACAAAAGATATTATAACAAGATACAACATTGAAGCATAAATACTGCATATCAGTGTGTGTCATACATATCAACGCTTGATCTTGGCTAGTGCAGCAGAAGAAACGAGAAAGAATAATTTAATATGATCACAATTCATTTCACTTTTTCGAGTACTTCAAATCTTGATATACTATTTCTTCAGTTATACCTGACCAACATTGCCATTGATGAACACATTGCTACAATTTAGATCCCTATGAATGACACAAGGCTCGTGAGTATGTAAATAGTCCAATCCCTTCAGAATTTGCTTAGACCATTTCTTCAACGCCTTCATTGATACGTGCCTGTGCTTCTTTCTATACTCCCTCAAGTTCCCAGAAGTACACACCTCAGTAATGAAATTCAGCGTGTTTTTCTCCTCATCCCGCCAAACTGAGTACAACGTAATAATATTCTTGTTTTTCAATGTCCTCAGCAACCGAACCTCAGAGTACAACCGATTGATCATAGCGTCGTCTCCGAGGAAGCTTCTCAATTTGACTAGGTTCCAAGCCACCTCAATCCCTTCTTCTTGATCAAAGGCTCTATACACTTTTTTCACAGCCCCTGATCCGAGCAGCTCACCATACCGGCCATACCGGCCAGTAGGGTCAACCTCTACGAACGCCTCGCTATCTCGATCCACCAGATCAGAACCCATTCTAGGCATCTACATTAAAAACAGCAATAACAACAAACTAAGCCTTTTCTCAATAAATTTGGGCTCAACTCTATCTCAATAAAATCAAAGTAAACAAGGAACTCTAAGGAAAAGTACATTACAAACTCAGATAATGAAACTCTACTATTTCCCACGTGCCCACTTTACCAAAGAAATAACAATCGATTCTTTTCTCTTTTTTTGTCACCATAAATTAAGTACCTAATGTCTAAAATCAGATAATATGAATTTTCCACCATAATCGAGATCAAGAACAATATTTCCATTTACTAAAAAAGACTCAGATAATGAAACTCTACTATTTCCCACGTGCCCACTTTACCAAAGAAATAACAATCGATTCTTTTCTCTTTTTTTGTCACCATAAATTAAGTACCTAATGTCTAAAATCAGATAATATGAATTTTCCACCATAATCGAGATCAAGAACAATATTTCCATTTACTAAAAAAGAAAAAATTGAAAAAAAAAAAAAAAAAAAAATTATTGACCAAATAATAAATCGAAAAATACTGGGAAAAAAAGGATGGGAAGGAAGTTAGAATTTACCAAGAAATGGAACTGGGAAATCTTGAAATGATTTGCTTCTTCCCCTCCGAACAAATCAGTCCTTAAAGTATCCCAAAATTGGCGGAACAACAGGAGGTGCGGGAGACAATTAGGGTTTGAAGATTTTGTGAGTTATATAGGGTTTAGACCGTTTCCCAAATTGAAAAGTCATTCTTGGACTCGGATTGCGCAGATTGACTATGATTCAGGTAACTAGTAAATAAATGAGAACCAAAATTTGATCTTTATTTTCAAAATTTGAAGAGAATACGTTCACATTAATAAGCTCTTCTGCTACTATTTGATTATGATAAATGAAGGATCCTAGCTCCAATTTGAAATTTGAGAACAAGTGGCCGTGCCGAGCTTAGTGGGTCCACTATGGGTGGCTTATGGGGTCAGCATGACTCATTATTCTTCGTAGTTGAGCTGACCTTGTCCATTGGACTGAGTCCAAATTGCCGTGTCGAGTTGGTGGGACCAATACTTGTGGCTCATGGGTTCAGCACATGGCCGATTTTGCATAGAGACAAGCGAGATCTATGCCTCAAGCCCAACATTAGAGAGGGCCTCAAACTTAACTTCTTTCATTCATTTGTTCGTTTTTTATTTTTTATTTTTTTTGGGTAAATTACGTTTATTACAACTTTTTGTTAAAAACTCGATAAATTAGAGCAATTTCATTTCATTTGTAAATAAATCTTAATAATATTTTTCATTGTGGGAATTTCTTTTCCTTAGAAAATTAGGCTCATTTCAAATAGAACAAAAGGGGAAAACAGCTTGGGATTTCTTAAACTCATGTTACAGCAATTTCTAAATTCTACTCAACTTGTTCATCACATAGGCAGTATCCAATTTATTTGTTTAAAATAAAAGACAGTTGACTGTAATTAATGAATATCCAAAAACAAAAAGTGAAATCGAGTTCGTAGCGATATGAACTTCAGAATTTTGAGTTCTTGCTTAACATGGTAATCTAGTACAGATTGTTGTATACAGACAATAGTATGAGTAAATTTCTTTAAATAAAAAATAGGGATAATTGCAGCAAACCTTTAAAAATTTAGTAGACTTTTTTCAAACTTTTAATTTGTTGCAACCATTACCCCAAACCTTTTGAAACGTTGCGACGGAAGCCCTTTTGGATGGTTTCCATCCATAATCCAGTTAGTTGACCAAAATTTTAACTTTGACCACAGTTTTAATATTTTGAAAAGGGGTAAAAAAGTCACTTTCTATTTATAACATTAATTGAATAAATAAATCAGAAATAAAAAAAAATACACACACACACTGTCATATTCTTCCTCTCGTGTCACCCATCTCCACCTCAAATCCAAAGTCTACCCGACCACCGCCACCTACACATCCACCTTCATCCTAACTTGGCCAACGCTTAAGTTAAAGCAACAAGGAGAGCGAGGGAGATGGAATTGAATGTGAGGGAGAGGAAGGAGCTAAAGAAGAAGGTTATTTGAGTAAAAAATAGGGTAAACCAGACTATGAAGAACGAATCAGGGTTAAAATTGATAGAATCAAAGATACAGGCTATCATGAGGCCAACGGTGAGAATAGTGACAATCGAAGTTCCACCAAGTTCTAGAAGGAAGACATCGGATGGTATCAGGACAATAGTGATTCTGGCGTTGTAAAAGAAAGAAGACAGCGAGTATCGGGAATATCTAGCGGAAGAGATGCGGCTACTGTTGGTGGTGCCATGATAGATGGAGTAGAAAAAGCTAGGGCTGGGGTTAAGGTTTTGTTCGCCATTGTAGGAGGTAGTGGGAAAAGAATGGCGTCCAAAAAGGAAGATATGTGTGGACGGAAGGCCCTCGGCTGCTATGGCGACGGCTGAGGATGTGGCAGAAATGGGTGTTTGGAAAGGATAGGTTGGGGGAAGAAGATACAGGGTTTTTCTCCCTTTTTTTTCCTTTTTTTAATTAATTAATTAATCATGTAATATTTAATTTCGTAAATTGAAAGTTACTATTTTGTCCTTTATAAGAATATTAAAAATGTGGTCAAACTCAAGTTTTTGATCAACTAACGAAATTATGGATGAAAACCATATAAAAGGGCTTCCGCCACAACATTTCGAAAGGTTTTGGGATGATGATTGCAACAAATCAAAAGTTTGAAAAAAGTCTGCTAATGTTTTAAAATTTTGGGACCTCTACTATAATTATCCCTAAAAAAATATTGATATTAATAGTGGTATCGACCTCTTACAAGGAAATGTTTCATTTCTCGAAAATTATAGACAAATTGAATTTGTTATTGTCATGGATGAAATGATAAAAAAGGCAAGTACAATGGAAATTAAAACTGTATTCTAAGAAAAATGTATACTTCGAGGATAGAAGCAATTTGATGAAAGTAATGGTAATGAGTTAAAACAATAGGCTGAAGAATTTTTTAGAGTTAAAATCTCCTTTTTATAATTAATTAAAGAACAAGTTAAACTATATGAAAAGATATTTCAATTTTCGTTAAATTTAGAGATGTTAAGGTGTGCAACTTTTTTCAATTTGTTGAAACCTTGAGAAGTATTTGGAACATAATGGACATTCAAGCATTCACGTAGATGATTCATGTTCTATGTTACATGTCTTGATGTACTATATACCAAGTGAAGCAACGAGAACAATTAAAGTGCTACAATATTTGAAGACATCACAAATATTTATAGTACTTACAAAATTTTGTTAATCATACATTATCTCCGATCACCTATATTACAAGAAAGATTGAATGATTTAATTATGTTATCAATTGAGAAAGAAAATGATTGAACAAGTATGTTTATTCAAATTTGATTAATGCTGTGGCTTGGCTCGAACATTTTAGTTCGAACCTTGTCAAGCCGGCTCATTTTTTTATTCGTACAACTATAGATGCCTAGCTGCTTGCTGTAGGTAGTGCACGAGCTTGTGACACACCCGGGCCCGTATGGCTTGCCAGGCTCAAGGTGTTGCCCGAAAATTGGGCTTAGTCCGAGCTAGCTGGTTTGAGCAATTTGCGAGTCTGGTCGAGGGTCGTCAAGCCCACAAGTCAATTCGACGTCCCTAATTCAACATGACTTATACTATTGTACCTATTTAAGATGACAATGTCTTTTTGATTGAACCCAATTGGTCATGCCGAGCTAGATGAAGTCAATGTGGGTAACTTATTTTGTCAAGTCAAGATGTCCTCGTACATTGGAAATTTTAATTTTCTTCAAACTTATTTTCAATCATATATTCTTCCAATAAAATAATTTTACATGTAAATTCAAAAAATTTACCTATTTTTTAATCATTCATTTTTCCAACAAAAATCACTATATGAGGTCTATTTCTCGAAATAGGGGCTAATTTTTTAACTAGGTCCAATAGTTTTTAAAAGGCATAATTGCAGCAGAAACTCTAAACCTTTGAAACACTAGCAGGCTTTTTCTAAACTTTTGATTTATTGTAGACGTCACCTCTAAACTTTCCAATAGTTACTTGTGAGGCCCATTTGGACGATTCTCATCCAAAATTCCATTAGTTAACCAAAAAAATGATTTTGACCACATTTTAACAATTTTTAAAAGGACAGGGTAATTTTACATTAAAATCAAAAATAAAATTGGTCTTCTTCCCACCCCCACCCCACCCCATCCCATTCCATCCCGGGGGTACTTTTTAAAATAGCTTGGTCAAACAACCAATTTTTCATTTTGACCATTTTTTTTTGTATTCACCACATTGGCCTATTGACATTAAAAAGACAATTCTACCCTTATTCATGTTTAATAATTACAAAAGTATATCAATTGTTTAAAAGACAATAATACCCTTAATAGTTTAAATAAATTCTGTTACTTCCATACGTAAATTTCAAAATCAGTTTTGATTATCAGTTTCTCCAATACAGTAAAAAAGATTTTTTTCCTTCCATCTGCTAAAATATTGAAATCTTCCAAAATTATCAAAGGTTGAAAGAAAGAAACAATACTCACAGTCGGCACTAGAAATTGGTAAGTGTAAATACGTATTTTGAATTTTGTTTTAGTTAAATTTACTGTTTGAATCTGTAAATAATTATTTTGAGAAAGACAGATGAATTTTACAGTATTTAAACACAGATTTATAATTTTTTTATAGCAAAAACAACAAAAAATTCATCTCTGTATGCATATATTTTACAGAAAAAATTTATAGGTGTCTGTAAAATAAATATTTAAACATTATTTCGTTGAAAAAGGGAAAAAATAAAAAATTCAAGCGTAAATTTCAGATGAAACGGACGAAAAAAGTTGGGCCAAATGTTTCCAGCCGACTCAGATAACTGGGCCGGCTGTTTTCCTTTTTTTTTTATTTTTTTCCCTTTAGATTTTAGAATTTATTTGTTGAAATAAATATTAATGAATATTTAAATACTAATTGAAATAAATATTTTTGAAACAATTAAAATAATCAATGAATTATTTAAAGTATTAAATAAAATTAAATATGAAATGAACAATTTAAAAAATTATATATTAATTCCTTATTTTTAATTTGTGGCAGATATGGCATCAGCATGTGTCCCAATTTGTTACTTTGGTGAATTTCAAATGAATGAAAATGCTCAGTGGGAATGGAAATGGACAAGTGAAGGAGATGGGGTTAAAGCAATTTTTATAACAAAGAGTACATCGTTCGCAGAAATGTACAGTGATTTACAAAACATGCTTAACGTCGATCCCTCTCAGTACGATATGGAATTGGGATTTTTGTTTCATAAGCATTCAACCATTTCAATTCCACCTATGAAAGTTACTTCTGAAGTGGAAATGAAACATCTAATTAAATTGAACCAAGGTCGGAAGTCGACTCCTATTTGCGTAACTTTATTGGGGAAGAATGTCCACGAGGGGGAACACGAAGTTTCAAATGAAGAGAATCGTAATGTAAATGATGTTTGGGATACAATTCAGATTGTTCGTGAAGATGATGTGGTTATTCCCGAGACCACTGCTACTCACCATGGTCACACTGTTACGCATAGAATTCCATCGATAGTTGAAGACAACGAGAATGAAAATGCATTTACGAACGAGGATTTGATTGCTTTATCTCGTAGGAGACATGAGTCTGGTGGGAGCTCACAGACCGGACCGAGTACACGGTCCTCTAATTGTTCGCATGTGGTTCCCGATGATGAAGATGTATATGTCGAGCAACTATTCGAATCAAAGAAAGAATTGCAAGAAGCTGTGCACCGGATTGCTTTAAAACATAACTTCGAGTTTAAAGTGAAGAAATCAAACAAGTCGTTATACACAATTATCTGTGTTGACGACAATTGCCATTGGCGTTTGCGAGCGACTAAGATGGATACGAATGAATTTTTTGTAGTCCGTAAGTATGCACGGGAACATATTTGCGAAGTGGGTATTCGTCGAAATGATCACAGGCAGGCCCGATCATGGTTCATTGGTCGAGAAATAATGCACAAGTTTCAGGATCCACGAACGATTTACAGACCTTCGGACATCATTAATGATATTCGACGAGAGTACGGGGTGGTCATGAGCTATCAGAAGGCTTGGAAGGCTAAAGAATGTGCATTGGAGGATTTGATGGGTTCAGCTGAGGAGAGTTATGCTAAATTAGCCAGGTATTTCATTGTTTAAGTGTTTATTTCTTTGTTATTGTAAATTTTAATTATTTAATTTCAATTGTTTATTTATATGTAATTAATTATTTAATTGATTGTTTATTTTTCTATTTATTTAATATTTAATATATTATCTAAATTATGATTATTTTTATTTACATTGGCCAGGTATTGCTATAACATGGGAAGAATTAATACTGGGTCGGCATTTTTTATTGAGAAGGATGACGAAAATCACTTCAAATATTTCTTTATGGCCCTTGGACAATGTGTTCGAGGATTTCGAAATGCAATGCGACCCCTAATCTTAGTCGACGGTACAACCTTTAAGGCGAGATACGGGGGCAAGTTGATTATTGCAACATGCCAAGATGCGAACATCCAAATTTACTCTCTTGCGTTTGGCATAGTCGACGGAGAAAATGATGTAGCAATGAGTTGGTTTTTCACGAAGTTGAGGGAAGTAATTGGAGATGTCGAAAATCTTGCATTCGTAACCAATCGAGGGCAGTCAATAATAAATGGTCTCGCCGAAGTCTTCCCTGAGGCACATCATGGTTATTGTATGTACCATATACAGGGAAACTTGAAGACCAGGTATCAAGGCAATGGCGTTGTTGCGTTGTTTAGGAGAGCTGCAGAGGCTTACAGTTTTGAAGAGTTTGATAAGTTCATGGTCGAAATAGACAGTAAATCGCATGCTGCATGGGAGTATCTAACAAAGATGGGGATTGAACATTGGGCACGATCACATTTTCCAGGACGCCGATACAACATGATGACGTCGAACAATGCGGAGTCGTTTAACGCTTTATTCAAGAAAGATCGAGAGTTACCAATTCTTGCAATGATTGAGAACATTCGTGACAAGTTACAACAGTGGTTTCATGATCGACGTGAGGAATCACAGAGTTGTGCAAGTGTGCTAACCCCGGCTCAAGAAGATAAGCTCTTCAAGACTCTAGATGTGGCAAGAAAGGTATATGTAGAACCACTGGATCAATTTCGCTTCTCCGTGAGATGTGCACGTAATTTCGGATACATTGTGGACTTGAATGATAACACGTGCACGTGTAGACGGTTTCAGTTGGAGAGTTTTCCATGTACACATGCAGTGGCAGTGGCTATGCATAGAGGATTACCACCACACACCTTATGCAGTGTGTATTACATGACTGATTATTGGAGAGCAGCATATGCGGAAACAATATTTCCTGTACCAAATGAAGTCGAGTGGGAAGTGCCCGACCACATTCTCCCACTAAATAACTTGTTGCCACCAGCAGTTGGACCACGTACTCCTGGACGTACACGTACGTCTAGAATACCATCTACCGGAGAGTTTTCCCAGCCTCGTAAGTGCAGTAGGTACGGTGCAACAGGGCATACTAGAAGATATTGTACAAGTCAGATTCCTCTACATGACAATGTAACGGATGTGTAATTTTAATAACTATTGGCAATGTAATTATTTATAACATTGACGTTAATTATTTATGCATATTATTTATGCGAATTATTAGATTTAGTATTTTTTTCAAATATTTCATTCATTACATTCATTTGTTATGCATATTATTTATGTTAATTATTTGAAATCGAAACTTTTTCTAAAAACTGCATTATACGGTAGGCTACATTGTAAAATAAATATTTAAATATTACATATGCAATCAACATTTTACAATTTTTTCGTAATTACAAATAAATGAATGAATTGTACAATGTTTAAATAAATGTAAAAATATGTACAATTATTTACGGATCCCCATTAAATTCAAATAAATCACATGCTAGTTTATTTCTCCAATTTTGTATCCATGAATGGTTGATTGCATCAACCTTATGTGCCACACTCAAAAATTCTATGTACTTGATGACGAAAATGCCGCAATCACCCCTACAATTAAACAATGTTGTATTAGTACATCGAAATTTAGTTAGAAACTAAGATGTAAATGACAGAAAGAAAATTACAAACACTTACGATATTTGTTGCCTCGTCGTCGTCGTGTTCCGCATGGTGGCCAATCTGTCTTGTACAGTGATGTTAGCTCGTCTAGCCATCATGGGAACGATCACAGACAGCGACTCTAGATTTTGCTCGAGCTGGCCTTGTGTCAGGCATGAATGATCGGGGTAGTACACATACATCGTGGAGTCGGCGAATACGATTTCCACTGCAATGTAGTGATGATTCAGACATACTGGTACGTACATATGCGTACAGCCATCCCATGGCTTCCCACCGACACTCGGCCACATCCCTACGACCCATTCCATCATATATTCCGGCATCGTGTACTCACTACCCATAGCCTGGAACGACTGGTACTCAATGTCAACGGCACGGATGAACTCGGTGTTCAATATGAGTCTGCCAGGAATGTTGAACGATTTTGGATGTCTTTCAGCACGATCCCGTAGCAAATCCATGCTCAAGTCGATGTGCTACATCAAGAAACACCAATAAAGAAAGGAGTTAATCTATGAATTTCATTCAAAAAATTGATTTTGAACGTACGTAATAAATAACAATATTTTCATTTCACTTACATCGTCGGCGAGCCAAGCCACCGAAGTGGTGATGTCGTGGAACCACTTGTAAGCATTTGAGATCGTCTTCTCAGCAATCGTGCGGCTGGCCCTGAAAAAATAAGAACGGAATTTTTAGTTATATGAAGTATACATGTGTCAGCGATTGCGTACTATAGTAATTACATAAAATACAAAACTGACCCAGGCTGCAGTGCTCTCCACTCTGTCTCAAAGGCTTTCCACTTGGCGTGGTCCACCTCCCTGAATAAATTCTGGTGCGTCCCGTCGACGAACCTTCTCCTCTTCGCCTCCGCGGTAAAGGGAGAAAGAACGTACTGTGATGGCACCCTTGGCCTCTTGTCGACCACCCGCTCCTCATGATCCTCGGGAATCTCCATCTCCCCAGCCATCGAGACGACCCCCTCGCCCGCTGTCGGGACCACCTCCTCCGACACAAAGACCACGACCGGCGAGTCTGGCGTCTTCTCCTCCGGTGCCCCCTCGACATCCCCGGGTATCCCGTGCACGGATACCACCTCCAGCTCCAGTACCCTATCCTCCTCCGGTACCCCCTCGGCATCCCCGGGTATCCCCTGCACGGGTACCACCTCCACCTCCACCTCCGATGCCCCCTCGACGACCTCGGGTATCCCCTGCACGGGCACCCCCACCTCCGATACCACCTCCACCTCCATCTCCGGTACCCTCTCCTCCTTGGGCACCCCCTCCACGTCCTCAGGTATATCCTGCGCGGGCACCCCCTCCACCACAGGTATCCTCTCTCGCTCCTCCATCCCCATCGTGTCATCTAAAAATGAATCAAATGCAGCAACTGATGGCCACGATGAGTCAACATACCCCATCTGACCCCCTCCCCCCCTCCGTCACCCCCTCCGTCCCGATAACCGCCAGTCCCTCCGTCTCGATAGCCACCAGTCGCTCCGTCACCCCCTCCGTCCCGATAGTGACCTGTCCCTCCGCTACCTCCTCCATCTCGATAATCGCTCGTCCCACGCAGGCTTGCTATGTCACCCCGTATCGCTGCAACCTCAGCATAGAGGTCTCCTAACCCAGCTCGTAACATCGCGACATCATATCGTAAATGTGCCATGTCCCCGAACTCAGCTCGTAGTGTCACGACATTCTCCCGTAACTCTGCCATGTCTCCTCTCATCTCCATCAGGAGGTCGAACAAATCAATCGTCGAAGCACGGGGACTAGGTGCAGGAGGCGATACTGGACGGCCCTCCTGAAAAAATAACTATTACAAATGAATAACCTAACAAATACAATAAAACGACAATCGAATAATAATTTTTAAGTAACATACTCTATCTCGATCAACGCTGGACTCAGGCATCTGAACCTCTGGCGTAGCTGGACGTGATCTTCTCAGCGGAGGTGACATCCTCGCTGGACGTGCTCTCCTCGGTGGAGGTGATATCCTCAACGGAGGTAATACTGAACAATCCTCCTGAAAAAATAAATATTACAAGTGAGGCACTTAGTTACAAGATCGAAGCGATATTCAATAAATCCTGCACAGTGACATACCCTATCTCGATCCATCCTGGACTCAGGCATCTGATCGTCATGCGCAGTACGAAGAGGCAATTCGCGAATATAAAACTGACTCTCCTCCTCGATCGACGGTGCCAACTCAGTGAGAACTTCAAGCTGTCATTTTCATATGTCACAGTTAATGACTATGTATTCAGATTGTAAAAGGACGTACAACATAAATAGCAATTGTATAATACATACCTCAGGATCGTCGAGGAGAGCCGATAACTGTCTGGCAAGCGGCTTGTCTTGTGCTCGCCAGTGATGCATCCGAGGATAGTGTGTCTCTCCTCTCCTCGCATACCGACTGGCCAAGATAGGGACAGTCTCGTACACCCATATTTGAAACAATTACAATTATTGTGTATAGAATTCAATAAAAAAAGTGTAGGTAATTCATTAACTTAAACATATACCTGCAGCGCCAACGGCAGTCCATATGCATCGTACTTGCGCTCGGGCTTATCCCCCTTTGGCATTGAAAACCCCCTCCTAAACACGCGTAATGTATCAAGAAAACATCTCCAACCCCATGGGTAGTTGTTGAAGGCATCAATATCTTCAACAACCTCCAAATGAAAAATGTCAATCGATGGCTTCTTGTAATGACACCGGAGTATGCTCTCGATGATAAGCACCAATCTTAACTTCAACCTATCAGACATCCGATTACATCTCCTTAATGCATCTCCTAGCTGCGCTAGAGTAACCGTCGTCTGTCCATGAAAATATTCGTTCAACAGCCTCCTGTTCCTCGAAACACAGGCCCTCGCCTCTGCATCATCCGTACATCACAGTCCAGTGACGAGAGCAAACTCAAATATAGAGAACGTGGCTACCTTAGCCCCAAGATAAAAATGGAGGGCGTCTCCGTCAACTGGCTTCAGCAAGTGACATAATAGGGCATCCAGCAGCTGCCCAGACCACAGTACGTCACGCAACGAATACAATGGCCATAAGCATGATCGACGTAATATATCTGCGTGATCGTCGTCCAGCAAATTCAATACCAAAGCGAACCTGGTAAAATTACAATTCGAGGTAACTTTACCAGGGATCTGTCTGACAGCGTCGTCCAGATGATATTCCATCCTGCAAAATTTCAAATATTAGAACCCTATGCAAATAACGTTCGATAAACAAAAATATTAAAAAAAATATACTAACACACTGCTACTAGATGCAATAACCAACCGATAACAGAATAAACAAAATGAACGTAAATTACTATTTTCCATATACTTAATTTGCTAATTTGATCGTTTATTTTAATATTTTAATTGCTTATTTTAATTATTTATCTAACACTAAATTAACTTTTTCATTTTTATTTAATGTTTAGACACTTATTTTAATTCTTTAAGCATATCGCTTATTTCATATTTACAAATTTATTTCATATTTCTTTTAATAATTTTAATAACACTTATTTTGATCGTTTATTTTAATATTTTAATTATTTTTCTAACACTTAATATACTTTTTCATTTTTTACGAATGTTTAAATATATATATCTTATTTAATATTTCATTTTTTAACATAAATTTAGTAACACTTGTTTTGAAACTTCTTTAATTATTTTACTATCACTTATTTTGATATTTTAATTGCTTATTTTAATTTTTTTTTCTAACAGTTAATTTACTTATTTATTTTTAATGAAGTTTTAAAACTTATTTTAATTATTTACAAATGTTTAATTATGTATTTAAATTCTTTATATATATCTTATTTAATATTTCATTTTTTAACATAAATTTAGTAACACTTGTTTTGAAATGCTTATTTTAATATTTTAATTATCTTTCTAACACTTAATTTAGTTTTTTAATTTTAATGAATGTTTAAATACTAATTTTAATTCTTTACGCATAATGCTTATTTCATATTTACAAATTTATTTTAATTGCTTTTCAAAAAATAAATTTTTTTGCTAATTTACTTTTCAAATTTAATTGCTTATTTTTATTATTTTACAAATGTTTAAATATTTTTTTCAATTCTTTAGATATATTAATTATTTAATATTATATTATTTCTTTTCATTTTTTTACTATTACTTAATATAAAATAATTAATTAATCTAAATTAGCAACTAATAAATAATTCGATAAATAATATAACATTTACATCTTATATTTACTAATAATTTTAAATACATAATAAACATTCAAATTAAGTAATTCAAATAAATAATTACACAACATAAGCCATTAATAATTATTTAATTAACTTCAATAATTACCGAAAAAAATAAAGAAAAAAAAACAGACGGCCCAGCTTCCCAGTTGACTGGGCGCCCGGGTGCCCAGTTGGGCACAGGCGCGCAGTCAACTGGGCAACCCAGTTGACTGGGAGGGGCGCCGAGACGTCCCAGTTAACTGGGCCGTCTGGGCGGCTGGGCGCGCCCAGACGGCGTGCCCAGTCGCCATTTCCATTGTCTGCTGTCCGGTAGGAGATCGCCGGAAAACTCCATTTCCGGCAATCTCCACTGCTTCCCAAGTAATAACAATCCAAAATTCCACATTTACACAAGTATTTCTCAAGAAATATGTATAAAACCATACTTTTTTCCAAAAATAAAAATATAAACATGATTTTTTTGGTATACATTTCTTACCTTCTTCAGAGGGATTTTGGCCAAGTGGGTCTCCTGTTTTTCCTTATTTGTCGGTGACTGGGTCGACTGTGCTACAGTATTTTCCCGTCTCCTTCGGCTTCTCCTTCGTTTTCAAGTGAGGGTAAAATTGGAATTCTCTTCATTTTTTTTTGTTTTCACGATTTTTTATAATTTTGCCTTTTTTTTTCATTGGTCAAAGGCCAGTTTGAAAAATTGGCCGGGTCAACTGGCCAACAGCCACTAATTCCTCTTCCATCCCATCCCATCCCATCCCATCAATATCTGGCGCACAAGTACACAGCTTCTTCCGAGATCCGTTGAGAAAGCCATACGTATTGACTGCAAGCAGCAATGAATGATGAGAATTTAAACACCACAGCTTCATCAGTTCAGTCATTGCTTTCATTAACCTTCATTCTATCATCCCAACCATCGACAAACGCCTTTCCCATGCGATTCTCTTTCTCTAACTCCTTAACCTTCTCCAACTCCATGTCTGTCAACCTAGCCTCCGAATACCAATTCCCAGTTTGATTCTCTCTCGAGCCTCTGCCACTGGTTCGACCTCAATCCGAACCAGGTTCCACCTGTTGCCCAACAACTGCACTGTTAAAGTGCTCCTTTGTTAGACTAGTAGACCACGAGGACGGACCCAAATCCCATCCCAATCGATCGGAGTCGAACGACCCTGTCCCATCGAAATGGGCCGTCCAATTAGGTTCTTTCTTATCATTGTTATTAATGCCGCTTCCATTTTCAGTGGAAAAACGTTTTGTTAAATCGGATAAAACCCTAAGGTTTGGGGTTTTGACGTAGGTTTTAAAGGAGAGTTGGGTAAACACGCGTTGAAAGGATTGCATTTCTTCCTCTTCTAAAACCTATCTTTCTAATTGAACAGTAAACTAGGGAAGTACGTAGAGATTCATAGACCAATTTTATTTTTCCCTTTTTTTGATTTTTCAATGTAAAATTACTATTTCTACCCCTTTAAAAAAATGTTAAAATATGGTCAAAATCATTATTTTGATCAATCGACAGAATTTTGGATAAAAACCGTCCAAAAAGGGCCTCACATGCAACATTTGAAAATGTTAGGTTAACGGCTGCAACAAATCAAAAGTTTGGGGAATGTCTGCTAGTGTTTTAAAGGTTTAGAGCTTCTATTGCAATTATCATCTTTTAAAATTATATTTTCTTTTTTCAATTCATATTTTGGGAAAGGAAAAACAAAAATATAAAAAGTACTCGAGTCAAGAGTTTGGCCAAATCCAAGACCGTTGAATTCAAATGACATTTAGCACCTGTTTATCTTAGCTTAAAATAAAAACTCTTTATTTCTTATATATAATTTCAACCATACATTTATATAATAAAATATTTTGCATGTAAAAATAAAAAAAATTCCCTAATTTTTAATCACACGTTATCCAAAAAATTACTATTCAAAACTCAATTTTTTTTCAAAATAATGGTAGCAAAAAGAGACTTACCTCCTCTTTGGCCATATCTTTTAAAAGTTCATTTTTCACTCACACATTTTATAAGATTCACAAATTTTATTTAGTTTTCAATCACACATTTTGTCAATTTTATCAAAATTATTAAAAATCTAAGGTGCATTTGGGTTGCTTTTTTTAGTTTTCAGTTTTGCAAAACACTGAAAACGAGTTTGATATGATATTTTTGAAAATGCTTTTTCAAAAACAAGTTAAATTTATAACATAAAACTCAAAACACATATTTGATATTTTGAGTGAAATTGCTGAAAACATTCAAAACACAAAAAACGAGCTTTTAAATAAAATTAAGAATTTCTAAAAAATGAAAATATAAAATTCTACAAAACAAAAATAAAAATAGTTCAAACTCTTAATGATGATTTAAATAAAAATTCTAAAAATATATTTAAATTAAAAATGGATAAAAAAATTATCTCCCCTCCAATTTTATTTTAATTTTCCATATTTTGAATGCAATTTATTATTTGGTTTTATTTTACTTTTATAGTGAGAAAAAATATTGTAAAAATCACTAACTTAAAAATGTATATAATACTTGATAATATATTAACAAAAAATTATTCTATTTTTATTGAATAATCAAATTTCATATAATAAAATGTTATAAACCAAATTTTCAAAATTTCAAACTAATTATGTTTTCTAGTTTTCTGTTTTAAAAGATAATTTTTCAAAATGACAAATCAAACGCATTTTTAGCAATCGTAAAAAAGACACTCAAAACATAATATTGAAAATGTACTCAAAACTTAAAACTAAAACGCAACATAATTGGGCCCCTAATTTTTAACAAAATCATACATGGAATAAGTGATAAATCGGTGTAAATTGCACCTAAGATTTCAGACCTTTCAAAAAAAGTTCAGTACAGTCCCAAACCTTTATCTCAATCTATTTCTTATTAGGATCTGATGCTACCAAATCATACTTGTATATTTCCCGAGCTTGATGATTCGGATTGAACACAATCGTAGTCTTCCGGTACCTGAAACAAAGGCAACGAGGTGGTGTTCTTGTCCCCGTCCGATGCTTAAGTCAGAAAGGGAATTATATGCGTGAGGCTATAGACTGAAGAATAATGAAAAACATACCTGAATAATGGCTCAAGGTTCTGTATTTATAGTAGTAAGCGACATTCTCCTAGTGGGACTCAACTAGCTAGGTGTCCTTATCTGTTGGAGTCCTGTATAGTTAAGGAGTTGGTCGAATACCATAATTATATGTGGGATAGAATCCTTACGGGAGTCAAGTATATGGTTGAGTTAGAGTCCTAATTGCATAGGAGTTCTAAAAGGTCAACAATCGTAGATTATGAGGGGAGGGTATGCTCGAGGACTACTAATGCTCAAGCACAAGAATCGCAATATGTAAAGCAGCAAGATAGTGAGTGCTCGAGAATAACCCTCGGGTTGAGCATATGCTCAAGCACTCCATATGTGGAATTTGCGGGTTTATCCAAGATTTGTGGTCGAGATAAAATGATCGAGCATTCATGTATATCATAAAAGGATAGCGTAATCCTCGGGATAATATGGTGGTCAGGTTATCCGGAATGTCAGTATCATTGGCCCCCGTGCACATATGCTCGAAGCCTTTGCTCGAGGATATGATGCAAAGAGGCTTGAAACAAAAGCTTGGGTGTTTTAGCTCGAGGAAGTTTTTGAAGACAGGTGTTCAAAAGGGTTGACGTGTACTAAGGTAAGCCCTAAATAAGAAAATGCGGTAAAAATGGTAGGGGTGGATATAGGACACGTGGCCAGATCTGACGGTCAGGGTAGTGACTTTTGGACTACCCGCTCCTGTTGCCTATAAATAGCCTCTCCATATTTCATTTTTCACTTTTTACTCTCAGTAAACTTCTCTCGCTAATCATCGGGATCAGAACTTTGAGTTTTTAGGCGTCAACTTTAAGGTAAGACCTCGAGTTCTTAAGTTAATCTTTACGCAATTTTTTACCTTGGTCAGGATGTCTAGTAGTAGTAGTACTGAGTCTTCGTCCTCTTCCTCGAGGAGTACTCCCGAGGACATAGGATGCTCGATCATACCTATGGTCGTGCCTATTAATGCCCAACCTCGGGCACAAAGTATCCCGACCCCATTTAGGTACCCCGAGGTTCCTTGTAAGTTTAAAGAGCATTTAGCAATATCGACGGCTAGGGAGCACGGGCTCATGCCGAAGTGTGATATTAGGACGCCAGGGGGAGAGGGTAGGATGGCCTTTGCTCGAGATGGAGAGTTTGTAATTTTTAGGGACTCGCTAAAGGGTGGATTTAGATGGCCTCTGCACCCCTTTTTTGTGGCTTTATTGGTCGAGCACAACATGAGCCCTGGACAGCTCGTACCAAATGGGTGGAGAATGCTCACCTATTTTTTTATAGCCTGTAGATACCTAGAAATTGACCCATACATCGATCTTTGTAGAATGGTCTTCGATTTAAAAAAGCTACCTCAATATACTTGTTTCGCCTACCTTTCATCTCGAGGAGGTTTTAGATTACTGAGGATGCCCAGTTCATTGAAAGGATGGAAATAAAAGTGGTTTTATGTCGTACCTTAGGATAGTGACCTTCCTTTTAGTCCTAGGTGGGTTTTGCCCGACACTACCAGGTTTTGTGAAGGCCAGGCCTATTTTGAGTCTTTAGAAAGGCATAGGGTGATGTTAGAGAACTTTCAGCCTCTTGTTTATGATATAGATGACATCCTCGGGGATGACGTTCTCGATCTTGTGAATGTGAAAAGCACTGAGGGTAAGGATCATCTTTTTGCCTTCTTCCTCATTGATCTGTCTTTGAATGTAAAATTGTGCTCATGTCAATGACTTGTTTTTGCAGAGATGACTTTCGATCCTTTAGCCCTTAAACAGGCCGTGAACAAAAAGTCAAAGGCCCTCAAGCTCGACCTATGGGTCAAAAGAAAGGGAAGAAGAGAGCTCGTGATTCAGGCCCCGAGAATATTAGGAGTGGGCCAGGCGAACCTTCTGCCCGGGGACAATCCCCAATGGCTCATGAAACTTCAACTACCCCTCCTCGGTCACGTCTTCGGTCAAGGAGTACCCCCGAGGTTGTTGACCTCAAGGATGAGGTCCCTCCTATGCCTTCATTCCAAAATCAAGATCCTGATTAGTGTCCCCTGGTGTCGAGCATCATGGACAAATATCGAAAGGACCTCGACTTTGACGAGGGCATGAAAGCTCTTGAAACCCTTACGCTAAAGGTAAGCTCGCTCAACTTACTTGGCATAATTTATGTTTATATGATGTGATCGTTTAAGGGTTTATATGATGTAGACTCTGAGTATTGCCCGAGGCCTCTCTCTAAAGGGAAAAGACGAGGCACAGAAAACTACTGAGCTCGAGGATACTTCTCGAGCACATGAGAAGAGGATAGCTAACATGGAAGTTGAGCGCTTTCTTCTCCAAAGGGAGATCGATGACGCGAAGAACGACCTTCAGAGAGCTCGGGAAGAGGCTGGAGCGGCCAAGGGCGAGGCCAAGGATTTAAAGCTCGAGATCGAGCGTTTGAAGAGGGATTTTAAAACTCGCCTGACTGAAGCTCGAGGCATTGCGATCGAAGATTTTAAAACGTCTGAAGAGTTCAGCGGGCTGAAGGGAGAGTACGCCATGGGCTCGTATTTCCACGCTTTGAAAGAGGCTCTGGCATTTTTGAGGTCGAGGCCTAATGCAAAGCCCGAGGATTTAAAGAGCATCCCTGAGGTTGCTGAAGACCTCGAGCTTTCAGAGTCCGAGGAAATCGTCGAGGACCCGGAGGTCGATATTGACGGCGAGGACGTGGCGAAAGAGCAAGGAAGCACGGCCTCGAGAGAAAGAGCCGAGGACCTAGATTAGTTTATGTTTTTCTTCTGTTTTTGGATACTCAACTCTTGTACTTGATTAATCAGTTTTGTGTTCTTCCTAAGCTTGACTTGCGTTTCTGGCTATGTTTGTGTTTGCTCGAGCTTTAAGTTCATTTGAGAACTATACTAAGTGATGTGACCTAGCCTGACTTTAAGAGAATCCATAGCTCGACGCCTAGACTAATTATATAACTCGACGCCTAAGATGTATAAAATAGCTCGACGCCTAAGATGTATTAATATCACGACGCCTAGACAAATTAAATAACTCGACCGCCTAAGATGTATTAAACAGCTCGACGCCTAAGATGTATTAATATCTCGACGCCTAAGTGAAGTTCTAGCCTTGACGTACTTATTCACCAACAACAAAGATTTATTTTTGTCATGCTCGATAAATAATACTCTTGAGGACTGAATTTTATAAAATCATTTTTGAAATTATGTGTTGAGCTCGAGCATGTAGACAAATTGTCTCGAGGACTTAATTTGTAAAATTATTTTTGAACACTATGCGTTGAGCTCGAGCATGTACACAAGTATCCCGAGGGGTCAATTTGTAAAATCATTATGAGTTCAGCTCGGGCATGTATACAAATTATCTCGAGGACTCAATTTGTAAAATCATTTTTTGCCATTGAGTTGAGCTCGAGCATAATATGCATGTTTATCTCGAGGACTCCATGACAACATAATTGTATCGACCTATAGCGTGATTCTCGAGGACAGTAATGGCCTTTTTATAAGATCCTCACACCATTGATCGGGCACTGTGTAATCGGGAATGTTACTTGATGTGCTTGCTCAAGGCAATGCTTTTTGATTGCTTGCGCGGGGTAATACTTTTTGATTGCTTGCGCGGGCAAGGCTTTTTAATTGCTTGCTCAGGGCAAGGCTTTTAGATTGCTTGCGCGGGGCAAGGCTTTTTGATTGCTTGCGCGGGGCAAAACTTTTTGATTGCTTGCATAGGGCAAGGCTTGAATGGCTTACGCGACGCAAGACTTTTTGTAGCTACATCATATTTTGACGAATAGCTTAATTCTTATTATACTTTAAAAATAGACTTGGCATGCAGGGCTGACGACTAAAAACGTGAACCTTGGCACGCAGGCCTGACTACCGAAAAATAAAACTTGGCACGCAGGCCTGAGAATTGAAAACGTGAACCTTGACGTACAGGCCTGACTACTGATAACTGGAAGACCAAGTTACTTGTAATATATCTTTAAATTCTCGGCGTTCTATAGTCTTGGAAGTGGTCTTCCTGATGTATCCCTTAAACTGTATGCACCTCGTTGGAGTTGTCGTATGACTTTAAAGGGCCCTTCCCAAATCGGTCCTAGCTTGCCCGGGGCATGACCCGCTGCTTCGACCCTTCTTAACACAAGGTCTCCGGCTCTGAATCTCCACGTCCTCACTTTTTTATTGAAGTATTTGCTGTTTTATCTTGGTAGGAGGCCATTCTTAAAGTTGCCTGATCACGAACTTCTTCCAAGAGGTCGAGGTGTTCAGTGGTGCGCCATGCATCTTCGGGATCGAGCCTCCTTTGGCTGGGCAACCTGACTTCAACAGGGATGGTGGCCTCAATACCAAAAGCCAACATGAAGGGGGTTTCCCCTGTAGCAGTTCTGTGGGACGTTCTATACGTCCAAGGTATGGAAGGTAACTCGTCAGACTATGAACCTTTTGCATTCCCCGATCCTTGTACGGAGGTCTTGCAATATAATCCAATTGGTCACTTCGACGAGACCATTACTTTGAGGATGGGAAACCGATGTCAAACGGTGATAACCCCTAGGTTGGAACAAAAGTTTTTAAATTGTGCATTATCGAACTGCCTGCCATTATCAGTTATGAGGACTTTCGGTATTTCGAACCTACATATGATAGATCTCCAAATGAAACTTCTCAACTTCATCTCTTAAATTGTTGCTAAAGGCTCGGCCTCCACCCACATAGTGAAATACTCTACAACCATGGCCACAAACTTTAATTGTCCCCTACTTATTGGAAAGGGACCAAGGATGTCAATTTCCCACTGCTCAAATAGGGCTGTGCAACTAATGTTAGTGAGGTCCTCTGCGGGAGGGTGGATGACATTGCCAAATCTTTGGCACTTGTCACACTTCTTGACATATTCTTGGGCGTCTTTCTTCACGGTTGGCCAATAATATCCATACCTTATGAGCTTGAAGGCTAATGCCCGAGCTCCTTGATGGTTCCCACATACTCCTTCATGAACTTTTTCTAGGGCCTGGGATGATTCGGAAGGCCTAAGGCATCACAGGTATGGAAGTGTGAGGCTCCTGGGAAATAAAACTCCTTCAATCATGCAATAGCTCGGAGCTTTGGACCGGATGCTTCTCGCTGCTCGAGGATCTTCTGGAAGACTGCCATGTTCTATGAAGTCCACTATGGGGTCCATCCACGACAGCTCATTATCAATATCCATGACGCCTATGGTCTGATTGATGCTTGGCTCAGTTACAATATTGACGTGAACTGTCCTGTCAAGCCCATCCATTCCCATGAACACCAATCTTGACAAGGCATCGGCCTTACAATTCTCAGCCCTAGAAATTTTCACAATTTCACAACTCTTGAACTTTCTCTGGAGATCATGCACTTTCAAGCAGTATAAGCTCATCTTCCCGTCCTTCCTATCGAACATCCCTTCGATTTGTCCAACTACCGATTGGGAATCACTGTAAATTTTGATATTTTCAAGCTTGAGATTTATGGCGAGATCCATGGCTATGATGACAGCCTCATACTCTGCCTCATTATTGGTCGCCTCAAATTCGAACATAAGTGCGCACTGAATGTTTATGAGCATGTCCAGGCTTATGATTATGACTCCTGTGCCCGAGCTCGAGGAGTTTGATGCTCCATCTACGAAAATTTTCCACACACATATGGTCGAGCTCGAGCTACCATCTGGCCCCCGAGGCCTTGGGGTGAGTTTTGCAATGAAGTCAGCTAAGGCCTGAGCTTTGATAGATAGATGGGGCTTGAACTCTATGTCAAATTCTCCAAGTTCAATTGCCCACCTTAGTAATCTTCCTGAGACGTCTGGTTTCTGAAGAATGTGTTTTAGAGGCTGATTGGTGAGCAGTACAATAGGATGGGACTAAAAATATTGTCGAAGTTTTCGTGCTGCCACTATCAGTGCAAGAGCAAGTTGTTCTGCCGAAGTGTATCTTGTTTCTGCATCAAGTAGAACTTTACTTACATAATAAATGGGTTGCTGGGCCCTGTTAACCTCTTTCACCAAGATACCACTCGCTGCATTCTGAGATACGGTTAAGTATAAATACAAAGTATGCCCGGGCTCGGATTTGGTGAGGATAGGAAGAGATTCCAATGTCTGCTTGAGCTCTTGAAAGCCTTCTCGCACTCCTCATTCCATTCAAAGTAATGATTCCCCCTGAAGGCTTTGAAGAAGGGGAAGCACCTGACTGCTGCTCGGGACATGAACCTGTTTAAGGCAGCTACCATGCCTGTCAACTTTTGAACCTCTTTCTTGGTCCTTGGTGATTTCATTGCTGCCAGAGCCTGAATCTTGTTGGGGTTCGCCTCAATCCCCCGATGAGTGATCATAAAACCCAAAAACTTTCCTGAAACTACGCCGAATACACACTTCTCTGGGTTGAGCTTCATCTTATATTTTCGTAGGATGACGAACACCTCATCTAGGTCGGATATGTGTTCCTCCACCCTCTTACTCTTTACAACCATATCGTCCACATAGGCCTCGATGTTCTTTCCTATCAAATCAGACAGCTACTTCTGGGTCTATCCCTGGCATATCCCCTACCTTCCATGCAAAAACATCAATGTTGTGGGACAGACAATTGATAACTTCCTCCTGGAGGTTGGCCTTGAGATTCCGACCAATAGTGACGGCTTTTTCGTGCTCGAGCTCGACCACTTCCAATTCCTCAACAGGGGCTAATCTATCCCTTGGCTCGAGCTAGAGCTCGAGGTCTGCGAGTTGCATGACGTTAACACTCATTCCTCGGATGCTAGTAACATAGCACTGTCTAGCCACTGTTTGGTCTTCTTGAACTACTCCGATGCCATGACCTGTGGGGAACTTCATGGCGAGGTGCAAAGTTGACACAATAGCCTGGATCTTGTTCAGTAGGGGTCTTCCCAGAATGATGTTGTAGGCCATTGGGGTATTAACCACTTGGAATAGTGTGATCTCTGTCACTTGTGTACTACCAGTTCTTAATGTAAGCGGGCGCTCGACGATACCTTCAGGGATAATGACTCCACCACCAAATCCCTGTAGGGGAGTTTTTACTGCTTTGAGCTGTTTGGGAGAGATTTCGATTTTGGTGAAAGCCTCTTGCTACAGTATATTCGTTGCACTCCCATTATTAACCAGAATCCTCATTACTTCGAAGTTAGCCACAACCACAGAGACGACCAAGGCATCGTCATGAGAATATGATATTCCTTCCAAATCTCTTACTCCAAAAGTGATGTATTTGACTTCATTACGGGATTCTCTTGGGGTATGAGCATGTTGGTGGGCATACTGCTTTCGCCCACTACTTGTGTCTCTGCCAGATGCTATGCCCCCAACGATAATATTAATGGTTCCGACAGTGGGTTGAGCACTGCTTCCAGTCCCAGGCTCTTTCCGATTGTCACGGTCACTCCTTGGTCGCTTATCATGACGAATGTAATTCTTTAAAAATCCTCTTTTGATAAGGGCTTCAATTTCTCGATGTAAAGCATGACAATCCTCTGTAGTATGCCCATGATCCCGGTGAAATTCGCAATACTTGCTCCTATCTCTTGTGTCAGGGGGCGAATTCATCCTTGAAGGCCACTTTAATTCTTTCATATCCTTAACCTCCATCAAAATGCTTGTCTTAGAGGTGTTCAACCGAGTAAGAGGTGTTGATGGCGCCTCATTCCTGCGCTTATCCCAGGGAACCTCATGCCGGGGGATGGGATCATGTTACCTCTTGTTCTCGATCTTTTCATGGGAAGGACCAGGTCTCCTTGGATTTAGTGTTTCCTCCATATTAATGTATTTTTCAGCTCGGGTGAGGAGCTCGGTCACTGTCTGCAATGGGGTCTTTGATAAGGACATCTTGAAAACTTCACATCTTACGGCGTAAGTGAGGGCGGAGACAGCTGTTGTGATGTGAAGGTCGGGTATTTGAAGCCTTTCCTTGTTAAACCTTGTCATAAATTCTCGTAGGGTTTCAGTTGGTCCCTGGCGAAGTTGCATGAGAGAGGTCGCGGTCTTCCTGATTCGCTAGCTACTTGTAAAGAAGGCTGAGAACTTATCAGCCAAATCTGAGAATGAGGCTCTTGCAAGTTTATGACATTAGTGTATACATTGAGATGGTTGATGGGGTCGGTCGTCCCATCATACTCTTTAATATGAGGATATTTGAATCTATCGGGCAAGGGATATGACAATATCTCTGGCGTGAATGGAGTGTTAGGGGTGAAACCTGTTGACCCCCGAGCATTCCGTTGCAGGCCAGCTGTAATTCCTTCTTGAATGATTCGGGCAATTTCACCGGAATCCATGGCGACCGATCTCGAGCCCGAGGCCATATTGTGAATACCCAAGGTTCCTACTCCGCCATTTGCGGGGTTTGGTGGTCGTGCTCGAGCATCGGCTATAAAACCGCCATGCTCCGCCTGCGTTGGCGACGAATGTGAATTTCTTTGACTTAACAGTTGTGTGAGCGTGGCCACCTGCTGACAGAGCTCTTCAAAAGCTTCAGTTATGATGACCGCTGGCAAAGGTGCGGGCACTCCTGAGGATTCTTCATGAAGAGTCGGTTAATCTTTGCCAGGATGAGGGATGGGAGTGGATGAGCTTGCGGAGGAAGACCTGATCGTGTGTTAACCATGGCTTCTGGTAGTGTTTCCCACAGACTGCGCCAATGATGCTACCAAAAATCGTACCTGTATATTTCCCGAGCTTGATGATTCGGATTGAACACGATCGTAGTCTTCCGGTACCTGAAACAAAGGCAATGAGGTGGTGTTCTCGTCGTCCCTCCGATACTTTAGTCAGAAAGGGAATTATATGCATGAGGCTATAGACTGGAGAATAATAAAAAACGTACTTGAATAATGGCTCAAGGTTCTGTATTTATAGTAGTAAGCAACATTCTCCTAGTGGGATTCAACTAGGTAGGTGTCCTTATCTGTTGGAGTCCTGTATAGTTAAGGAGTTGGTCAAATACCATAATTATATGTGGGATAGAATCCTTGCCGGAGTCAAGTATATGGTTGAGTTAGAGTCCTAATTGCATAGGAATTCTAAAAGGTCAACAATCGTAGATTGTGATGGGAGGGTATGCTCGAGGACTACTAATGCTCGAGCACAAGAATCGCAATATGTAAAGTAGCAAGACAGTGAGTGCTCGAGAATAACCCTCGGGTTGAGCATATGCTCGAGCACTCCATATGTGGAATTTGCGGGTTTATCCAAGATTTGTGGTCGGGATAAAATGATCGAGCATTCATGTATATCATGAAAGGATAGCGTAATCCTCGGGATAATATGGTGGTCAGGTTATTCGGAATGTCAGTATCAGGATCCTTGAATGATTTTTGTCTAAAATCCTACCAATTGTCCCAGAAGTCCCTAATTGATCACTATCTGACCAATATGAAGTATATTTTTGGAGTTATTAATAATCAATTTAAATTATAAATAGATAAAAAGGAGTAGTGGAATTGTGGAAAGCAAATATGAATCTCAATAATCATTTGAATAAAAAGTGAGTTTAACCAATTATCATTTTTTATTTATCAATTTTTATTCTATATCTGACCAATATGAAGTATATTTTCGGAGTTATTTATAATCAATTTAAATTATAAAATAGATAAAAATGAGTGATAATTAAGTGATTGTGAATCCCCATTATAAATGGTTTTCTAATCATTAGCCAAACTAGCATTTAAAAAATTGGCAAGAGGGTCTTCACATAGTATCTCATCTAAAATTTCATTTTTAAATGAGTGGTGCCCAATGGGGTAGGTCGAGAAGAAGAATTATTATTTTTTCTTTCTTTTTGTCAAATTATTTTATTTATCAATTTTTATTGTATATATTGACCAATATAAAGCATATTTTTTTTGAGTTATTGATAATCTATTTAAAATATAAATAGATTAAAATGAATAGTGAATAAATGATTATGAATCTCAAGAATTGTTTGAATAAAAAGTGACTTAACCAATTCCAACTGGTTCATAATTAGGATTAAATCCATCCATGGTCACTGTACTTTATGCTTAGTGTCAATATGGCCACTCAAATTAATTTTGAATCACCATGGTCATCCAACTTTACTTAACGTTGGGTCTAGCCACTCTATGATTTTGATTGAAATAAATTAAGTTTGATTACCAATATGAAACAAACTTATAAGTTGGACAACCTCTAGCAAAATCCTCTCCCCCTTCAACACTCAAGATATCCTCCTCCTTCCGTCGCCGCTCTCCGCCACTGTACTGCCACTTCCAGTCCGCCAATGCGATGGTGGGAGTTAGTGTAATACTAGAAACCCAAGGAAGTTTTCCAATCTGTGTAATAGTTTAATCTGAAACGCATGGCGTTAAAATGAGTAAAGGCTGACGGAAAAGCTTCGAGGAAGTGGTAGACGAAGGATTTTGCGTTTGCAAATCTCGTTGGATCTCTATCAAATGGGAGGATTTCAGATATTTCTTCTGTTGTCATAGAAATTTTTGTCAACTTTTCAAGATTATCTGCATTTAGGCCATCTCCATTGACAAGGGCATCCTTGATTTCTTTGTGCAAAACGCCAAGTGATTTGAGTACAATTGCTGTGTTTTGGGACTCTCTGGTGTCGAGAATGAAAATCTGGGAGGCTGGACGGATCTATCCCTTATCCTGATTGTTGAATTAATGTCTTCTCAAGGAGATTTTCGATTGATGGCAACATATCCAAAGAGAGCTTCAATAAGATGACCATCAAACTAGAATTCATGTCAGAAGAAAAATTCTGAAAAGAAATATATCAAAACAGAGAATTTTTGAGACAAAAGCAATAAAGAATCAATAGTTGAAAGAGCCTTGATCAATTTTATCCCCCACCATCGAATGTTTTGCATTTGGATTCACTTTATCCCAGTGCAGGGGCTTGAGTTTCACCTTTCCATTCCCATTGCAAGACCTCGACGCGCCTTCTCCCAACGAGGACGAGCGCTTACTGTCACTAGGCATTCTCGATGTCGGGGTTTCAATAATGAAACCGCACCACTTGCTTTAGGTGGTGGTGGTAGTGATGGCGGTGGAGAAGGACGTAAATTTGATGGAATGATTTCTTGGGTTCGTAGTAGGAAAATGCTATTTGTACATGATACGTTGCAAATCACGTTCCAATTAATTTTCATTACTTAATTTAAATGTGTCGTCTTAAATATCATTATGGCAAGTAAGGGTCATTTCCCACAGAGGATTGATTCAATTATGTCAATTGCGCACTAAAAAATAAAATTAATAATAATATACGAAATAGATTAAATGAGGATCGGGGGTGAGGTTTGGTTTGTTGAACTAAGGAAAGCGATAAATTTAAACTAGAAAAGACTTGAAATTTGAAATAAACAAATTGGTTCTTGATTGAATGTAAGAAAATGTGATTGGGGGGATATTTCGTCGCCACGAGAATGATTTTCAAATCAATTATCACAATAGATTTTCGTTCTCAAGATTAACAACAATTCGAGAATAATTACAAGCTCAATTACCTCAATCTCTTCTTACATGTTAGTCGAATAAAACAAGCTCTTTACTCAACCCTATTCATTAAACAACCTAGAAAAAGCTCTCTAAATTTAATTTAACAAACGCATTACAACAAAAGAGATGAATTGAATTAAGGGTAAACTTCCAAACTCAGTTTACTTAACTTAAGTATTAATCCACATACATTCAATTGAAATTTTTTCATAATCTATCGAAATGTAATTGCTACAAGATTTTAGAATCAATAGCTATTACGTACTACTAATCCCTAAATAACATTCATCGAAACAACTTAATCATTTAGTTGTGCACCTAAACAATCAAAAAGAACAAAATAAACATTTAACACAATGGATTAATCATTTTGTTTATTTTTATTATATATATATATAGAAACATCATCTTTCAACGTTTTCATGCTTTCTTTATTTTTTTCATCTTTTTCCGCATAATACCATCTAATCATCGTTCAAAATCGGGTTTTCACCTACACAATAAAAATAACTAAATTAAGTAATAAATCGCTAATGAAACTCACAAATATCTAAATTTAATTGTCCGGAATAGTGCAAAAATCTGTACTTATCAATGTACCGAAATTAACACTCCGGTGTACACTCCCCTTACATAAGGGGATGACCCACGACAATAAATAAATCGTAGGATTCTCCCATGTGAGGGGAGTGTACACCGAAGTGTCAACCCCGATGTACGTGTAGGAAAACTCTTTTTAGTATTACACTTAGTCTGACCATCTCATCAACTGTGGTGGTACGACAGCGGAATGTAGGGGTAGGGGAAGATTATGTTAGAGGTCATCCAACTTATAAGTTTTTTTCACATTGTTCATCAAACTTTAATATATTTCAATCAAAATCATCGGGTGGCTTGATTGAAACGTTATATGAAGTTGGGTGGCTATAGTGAGTTTTTAATCAATTTAGAAGATGACGTGACGCTAATTATAAGGTACAATGACCATTGATAAGTTTAATCCCATGTAGCTGCTAGCCAAACGTGCATTTAAAGTAGGACAAGAGGGTTTTTGCATATTATTATATCATTTAAATATATTTTCTTTAAATGAACGGTCGTCAGCGGTATAGATGGAGAATAAGAATTAGTTTTTCCTTTTTTTTTTTGTCGAATCTTTTTACTTATCAATTTTTATTTCTTTTTTTTTTTAATTTTTTTAATCATTTTAATTATTTGAAATGAGATAATATGTGAAGACGTTTTTGTCTTTCTTTAAATTGATCAAATATGGGTCAATAAGTGGAGTTGAGATCTGCAGTCCAATTTACACTTTACCCAATTAATTATTTATATGTCATTTTAAATCAACACGCCATCAACTTGGTAAGTTATTGGTGAAGTTGATGAGGGTAAACTTAAGATGAAATGTTAATTTAAAAATAATTTGTCGATAATTAACTGGGTAAAACAACAAATTGGACAATACATCTCAAAAGCAATAAACGACTTCTAAGACGTATAATTATTTCAATTTCCATTTTGTATAAAATTGGCCTATTTCTGCCGATGTTTCATCTATTACTTCTAACACAGTAACAAATTTATTAATTTTAAGAATTTTATATAAATTTACTAAAATCACAAAAGATTAAGAAGGGAAAAAATGGAGGAGGATTGCAAGGGAAAAGCCAAACGACTCGCGCTGTTGACACTCTGGGTGACCGCACCCTCACATGGCCGACGTGAGTCTTTCATGAATAAAATAATCTCAACCTTCCATGTGTGTATTATGTCAACCATGTGGTCACTAACATGGGCTATGTAGCTCGATCCGGATTGCAATGCCCCAAAAGGAGAACAGCAAATGGATAATTTTGTCAATCAATCTTCGTCCTTTAGAGAATATCAAATGTCAATTGTCTGTTGGTGAATTGAAGGATCACATGGTAAAGTTGTTTGCTAAATGAGATAAAAGTCTTCATAGATATCGTTTCACGTGAATGATTTTCAATAACATGACTACTACTTTTGGTGACTTGGCAAAATAGAAATTCGAAAAAGGAAAATTTCATAGCTATAATAGTAAGTATATATCTTTGAAATTAATAAGTTTGTAAAAAAAAAAAAAAATTGAAAAAATAGTTGATATGTGATTGTGATCCATTCTGATAAATGATTGTGATTTATAAATTGTGTGATTGTGACTTCGTATAGATGTATGATTTTGATATAATTTATATGTGACTTGTTAGTTACATTCATGTGAGCATCTGATTTTTTACAAGAATATGTTTGACACGTGTTTATTGTTATATTCAAATCAATCTGTATTCATCGGTTTTTCAGTTTTACAAGTACTATTTACTTATTCATCAATTTATCAAATATTTTAAAATTGACAAATATTTATTCAATTTGGCTACGAATATCAACTCTGTTACAATATTTAACATCTTTTCAACGTGGTAAGCAAATTTTTTAACATGAACTTGCTATGATGTTGATCTGCTAAATTGACTGATCAACGATTTATATTTGTGCTTGGGAAAATTTTGATGTTGAAATGGAATTTTCAATCAGGATCCGTTTGATTGTAAAGATGGAATTGAATTGAATTTAAAACGAATTCCAGTGAATTCAATTACCTAAAAATTGTTTTTTTGGAAATTGTAAATTATTGTGTTTCATTGGTATAATTTTCCACGTGGAAAATGTTGAAATAAAAAGTATTTTTGATATTCGTTTGGTTTTGTTTTACATGAAAATTGTCAATTAAAGTGATAAATTTTACTGGTATTGGTGATGAAATTTATTTCCATTGCCAAAAAAATAAAAATTCAAGAAATTCAAGAAAATCATCTATTTTTTGGTGTTCGTTTGGCTTTATTTTATATGAAAATTGTTAATTAAAGGGAAATAACTTTTTACAATAATTCTTAAATTTTGTTTTCATTGCCAACTAAAAAAAAAGTGTTCGTTTGGCTTTATTTTATATGAAAATTGTTAATTAAAGGGAAAAAACTTTTTTCAATAATTTTTAAATTTTGTTTTTATTGCCAAAAAAAAAAAAAAAAAAAAATCACTACGGTGGCCTGGAATTCAAATTCTCACCATGTGACGAGAATTCGAATTCCATGAAAACATGGAAAATTGCTAGTTCCCAAGAAAAATAAGAAAACTAATTCCTTGAAAAAAAAATGCTATCAAACAGCAAAAAAGATGGAAAATGAAATTGATTTTTCATTTTCCATGAAAAACTTGGTACAATCAAATAGGGCCTTAGTGAATTTTTATTCATACACAACTTTCTGCATGCCAAAACGCACAATTAAAGCACAACTACACAAATAATAAGGTATCCTCAATGTATATGTAACTTTCATCTCTCATGTAACATATTGTGCTTATTTACGTGACAGAATAGTTATTGGCGACCAATATGAATTTTGAACTTTGGCCCCTTTTTGGTTGGAATCAAAATTAATTTTTTATTGATTTTGATATATTTTGATAAAATATATGATTGAAAAATTATGAATATCATAAAATATGTAGTTAAGATTAATTGCTGACTTTGACTTAAATCTCTAGGGGTTTGGAAGCAAAAAAAGTTTAATAACTAAAATGAAACCTCACTCAAAGTTAGGTGACTTTTAGCGTTATTTACCCTTCATCTTTGACAAATTTGCCTGCAATCCGTAATACCCAAAGTACCCCTACCGCTTCCCATTCACAAAAGCTGGAAAGCAACCTTCCATTGAATAGACTCCTAACATTCTCTCAATCTCTCTTTAATGGATGAAGGAGCTCAGTCACTAGCTCAATCTCAATCACCCTCCAATAATTGTAGCAGTCACGTGACCTCAACTCCCGAGCACGTGTCAGATAGCGGATTCTCAGCTCCGGTAGAGGCGATTTTCTCCGGCGGATCGAGCTACGGAGCGAAGTACAGGCTTATGTCTCCGGCGAAGCTTCCGATCTCCAGGTCAACTTGTATTACTATTCCTCCTGGACTCAGTCCGACGTCGTTTCTCGAATCGCCCGTTCTTCTCTCGAACATCAAGGTCGCTGTTGCCTTTTTACTAATCGAGATTAATTTTTACACCTTTTTCTTTTTGTTTGCTGATTTATGGAGAAATTGTTCGAGTAGTTTCTTGGAAGATTCAGATTCGGTTTCGATACCCAGTCTGTGTATCAAGGTACTGCTGCGTTAAATGTTGGGAACAAAGCTGCTAAAGTAGCAAAAAGATTAGGAAATTCCAACCTTTTCTGTTACAGCCGTGCTTGGTAGACCCATCCTTGTAATCAGCTCGTAATGCATTTCTAAGGAGAGAATAACCATGTACTTATAAGGAAAAAAAAAAAAAAAGCTTCTACCGGAGTTAGCTCTCCCCAGGTAGCTTCATCCATAGCGAGTTATGGGAATGTCTAATTATCACTAATTGACTACATTGCGTATAGTTCAGTTTTAATACTGGCTTGTATCGAGCTGGCGTTCCGCCAGTTATAACCTCACAAGCTATACTTTTATCTTAACGTCCATGTGGGATGCAATTAGAGTTGTTACATTTTTTTCAATGGAATTGTTAATTATTGATAGGTGGACTATTTTGGAATAAATTATCTGGTGTGTTGTTCACTTGTTCTTTATTTAGTGAAATGCAGATTTACAGTATTTGTAATTTAAGGTGCAAATTCAGAGCCAGTACTCGAAACCTATGGAGGCAGAATATAACATGGGGAAAAAATTTTCAAACACAAAA
>NC_036246.1:44702529-44789035 GCF_002742605.1 Olea europaea var. sylvestris
AAAAAAAAAAAAAAAAAAAAAAAAAAAAAAAAAAAAAAAAAAAATCATTTAGACAAATTTATTTTGGATTTCAGTCCTCTGGCACTAGTATCAACTGGTCATTTTGATGACATCGGAGTATTTGTAGGGGGAATTTCGATGATGTGTTGACTTAATAGTGGATTTCATATTGATTTGATGTTAGGTTCTTTTTCAGCAAATGCAGTTAATTGTCTGTTTCTTTTTCATTTAAGTGCTCATTTGGAGAATATTTAAATGTCATGTATTTGAGACCATTGGTTTCTGATGCTTGCATTAGGTATTATATTGTTTTCTTTATGGAATCAACTTCAGCACCTTTAAACCTTTTTCTAATTTACACTTTAGAAAAGATTAATAAGTTCCACTCGTGTTTCTTCACACAATAAATCTTCCTTTCTTTGTTGGTTCTTTTTATTTTTCCTTTGTGCTCTTCCCTGTTGAAGAAGACATTGCACTCAAATAATGAGCTTTATGAATGCAGCACCAGAAGAATTTATGCCGTCCTTATTGTTAGGAGTGACATCTTTCGCAATTGAGCATGTCATTCAAAGGTTTCACATTGTCGTTGGAACTTGAAAAATTAATGACCTTTGAGGTTTCATCGTATAAATTTGATTGCCCATACACAGAGAGGGTAAAATTCTCATCCAGACATTAAAGGAAAAAAGAGAGAGCCTATTTGAAGTAGAATAGAAAGTCAATTTTTTTGAACTTGTGTCTGGGAGAAATTTTTCCCCAAGTCCATAACTTTCTTTTGCAATTTTGCAGGCAGAACCTTCTCCCACCACAGGTTCCTTTTTCAAGCCCCATTTGATGCAAGGAAATGGTGAAACTTCAGTCTTGCCATTGGAAAATAATTGTTCTGGTGGCAATAGTATTGATGAAAGAATGCCCAGCAATTTCGAGTTTAATTTTCACACTGGATCTAGTTGTGCATCAGGATTATCATCCAAAGGACCAATGGTAATACCCTAGAATTTGCTACTTGGTTGATAGGATGCCCTTGTCATTGACATAATTTTCCTTTTCCAAAAAATCCTCTCGAGGGAAAAATGATTAAAAGCAAAATAGGTTTGAATGAAATAGTGAAATGATACCAGTATTTATAGTGCTGAATGTTGGGCCAATCATGGACGTAATATTTATAAGATAAATTTAGGGCAAATTAGGATGTTAAGATGGCTGTATTGTCAGGCTAGAACGGATAAGATAAGAAGCGATAATACACCCCCAACAAACTGGAAGTAGCACCAATTGAGAATTAATTAGGGGAATGATGAGTTAGATACGGAGTGGTTGAGTTTTGTTAGTGATTCTAAAGAATATCCCCTGCACAAGACAAGAGCGATGTGATATCACTAGAACAAGTTATTAGAGGCTGGATAAAGCTTCATTTTTTCTGTTCCTTTTTTCAAGATAAATTCAAATCCACTTTTACATTTTTGGATAGATTTTCTGGACGTTCAACTCAGAGCCCTTTTAACCATGCATTATTTGCTTCATCTCCCAATTCTTAATTCTTGATGATCATAGCTAAAATGCAAATTTTGAACCTTGTTTTACGAATATTTGCGCTGATTTCGGCCTTTGGGTTTCATTCTACTGTGTCAAAGATTCCTGCAGGTTTGAATGGGACGCAGACTGGACCCTACAGTCGAGTTCACGATCCTTGCTTTCTGCAGAATCCAGCACCTTCACATATGGCTACACGTGAGCTGCCAAGTTCAATAGTATTTGGACCATCTACACTTAAGAACACACATGGTTCATCGTCTTGTGGAACTGTTGATGAATTGAACCAGGGAGGTTACTTCAATACAGACATCCAAGTGTCGCCTTCTGATCATAAAGATGGCATCTCAATAACATCTGAGAGAACATTAGATGATGGGTACAACTGGAGAAAATACGGGCAGAAACTCGTTAAAGGAAGCGAATTTCCTCGAAGCTATTATAAATGTACATATCCAAGCTGTGAGGTGAAAAAGATTTTTGAACGTTCGACAAATGGACAGATAACAGAAATTGTCTATAAGGGTTCACATGATCATCCGAAACCTCAACCTGCCCGCAGACACAATCCTGGTGCCCTTATGTCCATTCAAGAGGATAAAATGGACAATGATGTATCAGGGATTGGTCACGAGGGTAACTAAACTAGCTCTTATGATGATTTTTACTTTGTTATAGTGCAAATTTTTGGTAGTCTTATCGTGCTTTATTTTTTTACACGTGCAAAAATGTTCACTCTTAATACTATTACTTATTTCTGAACTTTGTTGAAGACAAGCAGAGCACCAATAGTCTGACTGGTAACATGGACCCAAATATCTCCCCAGTGCTGTCTCCTCAGCTATTAAATGAGGATGGTCTAAAAGGTGCAGGTTCACGACTTCAAGGCACTAATGATGACATTGATGAAGATGATACCTTTTCAAAGCGAAGGTAATACAATTTTACAAATGCCTTAAATCTATTAAACTTATTTTAAAAATAATATCTATTGCTTAAAAATCTGAGCAGGAAGATAGAGGATGGTCTTGATCTGAAAACAATTGTTAAGCCCATTCGTGAACCACGAGTTGTTGTTCAAACTGTGAGTGAGGTTGATATATTGGATGATGGGTATCGATGGCGGAAGTATGGGCAGAAAGTAGTCCGAGGCAATCCAAATCCCAGGTGTGTGAATATATGTTAAATCATATTGCAGAAGTTTGAATATCAAGTAATATCCCATTTTGGACACGATTTATTCAATATTACCCCCTCCAGTTTTGACATAAAATGCCTATGCTTTATTGATTAGGCAGTAGGTAGTTCACCGCTTCTGTTTCAGTCTGTTCACAGTTTTAATTGCTGACCTAGATGACTCGTCCAAATTTCAAGAGAATTCACTTATTTACCATCGGTATCAACTGTGCCATGTATTTGTGGTAATTTTCGAAGACGCCCACCCCCATTTTCTAAAATTACAAATCAATATCATGGGGATAATTGTAGAAAATGGAAAGGAAATGGGTCTCTATCCATTAGTTATCTCAGGTCTCCTGGAATTGACTCTACTTTCCAACTGCATATGAAATATTTGATCTAGACATTATTAGGTACTGTAGGTTTCCTTATTTTACTTCGATAGAGCTTTGGATCTTTCATTGCCTCTCCTTCAAAGCGTGAGAGAGTTTTCCTTGTTGAATTGCGTCCTTCATCTTAGTTCTACTTTTTTAGCAAATCTGCAACGTATTCGGATTGAGACAAGCATAATCAAGAGCATCCTTGTGAGCTTTCAATCCAAGGAAGTTGTGTAATGATCCAAACTCTTTCAATATTACTATGAACTGTCTAATAGGGTTATTAGGATGTCTGACCTTGAGCCTTTAGTTTTCCCATATCATCGCTGAGACGCCATAAATATGGCAATACTCTAGTCACTGCTGTATCTTTTTCAAGAACAATTCCATCCCAGCAATATCGAACTAGGAAGAAAGAAAGTAAAATGCCTGTGCAATTTTCCATATTGAGAAAGCATCACTTCTCCCTAAACTGGGAACGCCTTAAGATGGTCTGTTGCTGTTAGCTGAATCATGGCTTTAATTCTCTTTATGATTAATACTAGCATATAGAATGGCCTTTTTCATTTGTAGCAACCTGTTGCTCGTAGCCATGTCAAGCCTGCTTTACTAATTCGCACGTTGACCAGAAGTCGCGATAGGATCAGCTTTGCTTAAATTTTTTCTGTACATATACGTGCAATCAAACCTGCAATATTTTGTAGCACAAGAAATGCAGTTATACTTAAATCTACCATGCAGGAGTTATTACAAGTGCACTAGTACTGGTTGCCCAGTCAGGAAACACGTCGAAAGGGCTTCCCACGACCCCAAAGCAGTTATAACTACATATGAGGGTAAGCACAATCACAATGTTCCAAATGTCAAGACCAGCAACCATGAATTTTCTTCACACCCAGGCTAGTGTAACCTCATGAACCAGGCCAGAAGATAATTCGACCGGCCTTAATCTTGGTGTTGGATATAACAGCATAGTAGAGAATAGAACTAATGAACAAAACCCAGCATGCTATGGTATTGTAAATGGTGGCTTGAATCTGCATGGAAATAGAGAAAATGCTGTTGAAGCTCATAAGTTTCAGACACACCCTATATACCCTTTTCATCAATGTCCTCAAAATCTGGGAAGAGTAGTCATGGGCCTACAATTGTAAACCGACTTTTTAGAAAATATATATTATACAGAAATTCAACTTTTATTTTTCAGTTGTTTGGTTAGTGAAAGTCTGTAGCTCAAGGTAAATTACTAATGCTTCAATAGCTTGCACATTAGACTGTATTGGGTAATACAATGAATACGATAATAGCCATTGATGGCAATTATTTGTTACTCTCTTGCTTTAGTTTAATCCGAACAAGCTTCACAAAAGAAGAGTCTCATTCGAAACATCAGGAGGACATGATCACCGAGAAAAATCATTTTGTATCCATATGCTTCAAGTCAACAAATGTGTAGTGCCCTTCAATGCAACTAAGAAAACATTTATTCCTCCAATACAATTTTAGTCCATTCGTCCTCATGGATGACCTATCTCAAAACTATTTCCTCTAAAAAAAAGTTCAGAATGTTAAATGAGAATATCGACATTCTATCCAACAAATGCATCCACTGTCCAGTTAAGAGCTTTACATTCTCCTATAAGCCTTGAGAGACCAAAGTACTTCTCACATACAAGATGGTTTCAGCAATTGCAGAACATAAAGCAATTCTCTAGAACAATCTTTAAACTTTTCAAGTTTCTTTTTATCTAGAAGAGGTATTCTCACTGGTAATGGGCTGTACACAAGATTATATGGACCTAGCTCATGACATTCTTCGGCAATTACTCTCTGGATAATCAATTTTGTCATTCATTTTATCCACAAATATATATAAACAAAGCGACCTCGACCAGTACGAATGCCTCATCAAGAAAATACAGCTATCTTTGTCAACTATTACAATAAAACCACTATACAAGAAAATGGTCATCAGAGAGCAGTAACTATGTCACAGATCCAGATTCATCAAGTCGAGATTAATATTCTAACAGAAAGGTGTAGCAGTCATTGATACAGAATTCTATTATCATTCCCAATGTTGAAAGGATCAATAGCCAAACCTTAGGCAATAGATTCAAGAAAGTAACCATTGGTGTTCTAACAAGGCGCAATTTAATCAAAGAGTAAACAAGAATTAAAGAGGCCAAGTAGTTCAGCGATTACACATTGAAATAACTAGCCTTTCAAAAAAAAGCAATTCAGAACACGATTTGGTTATTGGGAGTAACATGAAAACATGCAAATGCTCTTACGAAATAGCATAAGATTAAAGTAACTTGCCAAAGTTTTCTAAGCTTCTCATTGAATTTATGTAAAGAGGAAGCATCAGATAAACCCTAGATAGCATGTTTCTTGTACTTGGCAACATCGCCTTCATTTGGGAAAAATCCCATAAGCCTTCCAGCCGAATTTTGGTATGCGTACATGAAACCTCCCATCGCCCCTATCAAACCACCTGTCACCATTGATGGCCCCCTTATCCCCGGCTTAATTCCTAGTATCAATTTCAAAAGAAAAAAGACAATCAACACACACTTCTTTTTCAACTAATCGAGAAGAAAAAGGCGGAGGTAAGTGCAAAAGCTCAACCTTTTTCTTTTAATTTCAAACTCATCACCAGAGTTTCAATTTTGATTCAGTTCGATCATCAATAACATTCTGCCTCAAATGAGGACCTCCTTTTCTACTTGGCAAACATATTTTCTTACTAGAGAAATATGGAAGTCAATAGAGCTTGTTATCCTCTTGACCGTTTGTTCGATGATCACACCTTTTAACTTGTGAAATTCCCTGCTTAGAGCCTATAGATAAATTTGCCTTCCTATAGCACGAATTTCAAGTAAAAGGCGGGAGTTTGCATCGGCATCTAGCCGCAGACCGTTAAGAAGAGTTGACATAACAAAACCTATCTTGTGGAAAATGTCAAAACAAAATTGAAACTTTACTGGCGAATCTAGAAAAAGTAACTAGAATCGAATTTCCAACAGATCTAAATGGATAGGAATCGATAAAACATTCCTAGAAACAGAATTCCGGCACTTAGACTAATTAAGGTATAAGGTTTTGTAAATTTCGCTAAAAGTTGAGTGACATCCAGTATTTTTTTCTCCCCAATTGATTACGAATTGGAAATGAGGAATGAGTAGTTAAAAGTACCGGAGAGGTACCCAACGACGACGGAGACGCCGGTGATGGTGGTGAGACGGAGGTAATCGAGGGTGTTGAAATTAGCCACCGTCTTCGTAAAGGGAGGATTCCGATCTATAACTGGATACTCCGGCTTTGCCGATGCCGTAATGTCTGTATTCATCTTCTTACTCTCGATCGAATGGGATTTAGGTTTTAGAAAATGGGAGTTGAATCCGCCATTTTTGTTCAGTATCAAACGTACTGAGCTTAGCTGTGAATATGGGCTGGGCTAATTTCGGTTAACGTTGTTTAGATTTAGATTTTGCCTTTGGGCCGTATGGTATGTTTGGCTAACGTTGAAAATGAGAAAGTTGTTTCCAACTTTCGGCACATTTTCATTTTGTCGGGTTATCATTCATCTCCACCCGGCTTGACACTATATAGAGGAAAACAAATGACCTTACATCCGAAAGATTACATCAACGACATACTTCAGATATTTCCATACAAAGAATTAAGAAATGTATTATAAAATCTTAGACAGGGACGAATCAAGGTTTGAATTCAAGACTGGGCTAAAAACATTTCAAGCCGAGCTAATACGTGAAAAAAAATTGAGAAAATTACCCAATAATAGGTGTTTAAAGATTGTAAATCAAAAATCAGGGTAGAAGTTTTATTTTTCACAAATCAGGTATGCCAAACCCCACCCCACCCTCTCTCTCTCTCTTCTAACCCCCGCCGCACTCACCCCACTCTCTCTCCTCACTTCCTCAAGCAGAGTCGGAACCACCGCCTCCGTTAGCAGCGGCGACAAACCACCTCTTCATTCGTTCACCCCATTCACTCATCCCTTCATCCACCCCATTTTTCCCCATGAACTGGTTCATGCCGATGACGAACCACCTCCATTCACAACACCAGATCGTCACTTCTCTCAGAGCTAGCACATTTTTCCCCATTTTCCCATTCAATAGAGGCTGGCGGCGAATACCACCGGAAGTTGGAAGCACAGATCGTCGCTTCCCCGTCTTCTGACGATGAGTGGCGAACTACCTCTACTCCCAACAACCGCTTTTTCGATGTTCGTGGCTGAGAGTAGACAACGTTTGTGGTTGAATGTAGTTTATGGGTTCTGATTTGAGGCGGTGGTGGTGGTGCCGACCGACAGATTTGGAGGCCGGCTTTGCCGATGCCGTAATGTCTGTATTCATCTTCTTACTCTCGATCGAATGGGATTTAGGTTTTAGAAAATGGGAGTTGAATCCGCCATTTTTGTTCAGTATCAAACGTACTGAGCTTAGCTGTGAATATGGGCTGGGCTAATTTCGGTTAACGTTGTTTAGATTTAGATTTTGCCTTTGGGCCGTATGGTATGTTTGGCTAACGTTGAAAATGAGAAAGTTGTTTCCAACTTTCGGCACATTTTCATTTTGTCGGGTTATCATTCATCTCCACCCGGCTTGACACTATATAGAGGAAAACAAATGACCTTACATCCGAAAGATTACATCAACGACATACTTCAGATATTTCCATACAAAGAATTAAGAAATGTATTATAAAATCTTAGACAGGGACGAATCAAGGTTTGAATTCAAGACTGGGCTAAAAACATTTCAAGCCGAGCTAATACGTGAAAAAAAATTGAGAAAATTACCCAATAATAGGTGTTTAAAGATTGTAAATCAAAAATCAGGGTAGAAGTTTTATTTTTCACAAATCAGGTATGCCAAACCCCACCCCACCCTCTCTCTCTCTCTTCTAACCCCCGCCGCACTCACCCCACTCTCTCTCCTCACTTCCTCAAGCAGAGTCGGAACCACCGCCTCCGTTAGCAGCGGCGACAAACCACCTCTTCATTCGTTCACCCCATTCACTCATCCCTTCATCCACCCCATTTTTCCCCATGAACTGGTTCATGCCGATGACGAACCACCTCCATTCACAACACCAGATCGTCACTTCTCTCAGAGCTAGCACATTTTTCCCCATTTTCCCATTCAATAGAGGCTGGCGGCGAATACCACCGGAAGTTGGAAGCACAGATCGTCGCTTCCCCGTCTTCTGACGATGAGTGGCGAACTACCTCTACTCCCAACAACCGCTTTTTCGATGTTCGTGGCTGAGAGTAGACAACGTTTGTGGTTGAATGTAGTTTATGGGTTCTGATTTGAGGCGGTGGTGGTGGTGCCGACCGACAGATTTGGAGGTTTTTTTTTTTTTTTTTTTTTTTTTTGGAATTTGAGGTGGTGGCAGTGTTTTTGTTGGATGTGGTGGTGGCGATGATGGTGGATCTAACGGTTGGCTGTGATTTTTGTTGGTGGTGGCGGTAGTGGTGAATCTAACTGCTGCGGTGGTTTTTGTTGAATCTGGTTGCTGTGATGGTTTTCGACGGTGGTCCTGATTTTTTTTAGTGTTGGTGTTCGCATCGATGACGGGGTGAGGGTGGTTGCAAGTGGCCGTAATGGCAGTGGCTGTGCGATAGTGTTGGTGGTAGTGGTTAGTAACCATATGTGACCAACCATTTAGTTATCTGTGACCATATGACCTAAACGTTTGGTAATCTGTGACCACCATGATGGTAGTGACGGTGCGATAGTGTTGGTGGTAGTGGTCTGTGACCACTATTTGACGTATGTGACCAACCATTTAATTATTTATGACGACGTGACCTAAAAATTTTATAATTTGTGATCAATTAATGTGATCTCAAAATAATTTTTGACCCATAAATTTTTAGATCTGTGATCAAAGAAATAAATTGTGACCTATAAAATTTTTGATTTGTGACCTCGAAATAATATGCGACTAATTAATTTGACGATTTGTGATCTATAAACCTTTTAATTTGTGGCCTATAATGATGTCTCTGTGACATCATTATTTTTTAATTAACTAAATATATACTTGATTTTTGAATTTTTAAACAATCTACCTCATTCTTGAATTGGTATAAAGAATACTCCTGAATTATGAACTTTTTCCAAAAAAATTTTACTCATTAAAAATCTATTTTTACAAAAAAAAAAAAAATTAAAGAAAATTACCCTAAACAAAAATTAATTGGACTTGGTGGGTGCGTGTGGGGGGGGGGGGAACAGCCCAACCAATCCCCCCCCTAAATCCGTCCCTGAATTCTTATGGAAACATTAGAGAACAATATTACATTTTTAAAGTGGATTACCCATTTTGGACACTCTTATATAAGGGCTTATGTGCCCGAAGAGTAATTCTTTTTAAGTTGAAGAGTTCCCATTTTGTCCATTCTTATTCGCCTTTTAATTTTCCTTGTGAGGTCTTGTGAATATAGCCTGATTTGATTTTGCTAAAAATCGAATTCTTAGTAGATTTTAATAAATCGTACGGTTGAAAAGTCGTGGATCTCAGGAATTGTATAATTACAATTAATTGTTGACTTTAACTTAAATTTTCGTACGATAATAATTAATTGTATGGTCTTCAATTTGCCCCACATATGCCGACTACATTAATTTTTTTATAAAAAGGGAATTGACACATTCACAAGTTTTACAAATTGTAGCCGGCAATATTTGAATATATGACCTTTGTGTACTGCTCTAATACCATTTTAACCCATACCCCGGAGAAATACTTCGGTAAGACAGTTGCACCGCTCACGTGGTGGTGCAACTGTCCTATAAGGGAGGGCCACCCGTTGAGGTGGCGCTTCGGCATTTACTGAAGTATTTCTCCATACTCTGAGGCGTTTCCTCATAGCCCCTCGGTTCAAAAAAATTGTGCTACTTCATCAGATAAAAACCAAAAACCATCACTGTTATATTTCAACATATGAAGGCAAAAACCAAATCAGCGAAGACATCAAAGATTTTCTTCATATTAAAAACCTCGCTGAACAATGTAAGAGTTTCCTAATACATAATCCAGTGTACCACAATCATACAATGCCATGGTACAAGAAAACGTAAAATTGCAGCCCTCTAGATTCTGATTAAAAAATGAATAAGAGATTATCCAGTAGCAACAAATATTTACATCGGTATATAAAGAAGTATTTCGATATGAATTCAATTTGTTATGTGAAAGTACTAGTAATCACTGTCATGAAGTTACTTAGTCTATTATCGACAAATTCTTATATTACTAGACATTAAGATATCTATCCTCCTTCTGTAAGCGAAATTTCAAAAAGAAAAGGCAAATTTCGGAGATTCCTTCTATGTCATATTCTTCGGATGTCTCTTTCTATACCAATATGTACTTGCAGAATAAATTTTGATTCCTCGGAAAAGCAGAAAAAGAGCCATGATCTGTCAAACTAAAGATGTTGCCTTTTAAAACCCAAACTTCATAAACTCTATAGTTCTTGAGTATTTATTCTGGATCTATATGACTGCAGAAATGCTACTAGCAACTGCAGATGCAAAAGGGCTGTCAGGAAGATGCAGTCCGCGATTGCTGCAATAATTAAAAAACCAAGAATAAGGAGATGGCAAATGTGAGAAAATAAAAAACTACGTGATTTCTACATCTTCCACAAAATTTTTAATTGTCAAGTTTCGAAAGGAAGCATAAAATACTAGTTCTATAAAACTTAGTATTTTACTAAATAAGTAACTTTTACTTATAAGCCCAACCATATTTAGAAAAAGAGGCTTCCGTACCTCTCTTGATCACTGTAATTTGCAATCGAGGGCTTGGGGTTATCATCACCCGTAGAGCCACTGTTTACAACATCAAACAGATAATTGAAACGCTCAGACGAGAACTTGGAATTATCTGCAAAATTTTGATTTACAATCATTAAGGAACGATGTCGAATGAATAATGTTGATGGAAAGCTAATCAACTTTTGACAGATGCTTATGCTTGTAAATTAAGAAATGACCTTCAGGCATTTTTGGCACATCCACCAAATAACCCGAGCAGGGTTGGTTGATCAGAGGTTTTTGTGCTACCTGGAGCTGTGAGAGATGTAATGCCTCGCGTTCAAGGGCCCATTCACGCTCTTCCATTAGTTGCCTCCTGAGCAGCCTAGAGGATTCCCATCCTGTATTAAATAGAACAAAAACATATGAGATGAGAAATAGCTTCAGCCTGTGGCAGAAAATTATACAAAAAAAGAAAAGCACAACGAGAAGAAAGAGCGCAATTATTAGGAATCAACATATTATTTTAAAAACCAGCCCGAGCATCGGCCCGGAAAAAGTAAAGGTTGAACTTAGGTTGAACAAGTGGTAAAAAAATATCAAAAAATTAGAAACGAAGAAAGTAGAGTTGAACTCAGTGGTTCTTGGTTTGGTTTCAAAATTTTCAACCTTCCAATTTTTACCTAAAACCGGTATGTTTTTGGACCCTGTTCCCAGTTGTTCTGGTTGGACTAGCTAGTCAAGTCCAGTTTTGACAACTTTGACTATATCGGAAAAATGGGAGGATCATTGTGTAAGTACTTTAAGGCATATTTCGGTAAGGTAGATTACATATGATAGGACAATATTCAAGAAGAAAAGAAGCTGCTATTTGGTCGATTATAGTGTCCAATAAGATCTTGTGCTATGTATCAAACATGTAGTTAAAAATTAAGACAGCGAAGTTAAGAATTGCTTTACAAGCATGTACTTCTGAAGTTTGATTCACAAAACTTTATCTTTCCCGTCACTTGAACATACAAAGAAATAGTATGACTTCGTATTTCATAATTATTGCAGTCTCAAAGCTAGTAATGAGGAAGTAAACAAGGCTCGCAGTTAGGTAAAAGCAAATGTCTCACTCTCTAGAAGCTCAGAGTCGATATCTATTGGCTGCGAGTGATAATACATAGGATGCTCAAGTTTTACTTCGTATTTCCTGCATTTTATAAAAAAAAAAAAAGAAATTGTTAAGCAGTAATAGAAGCTACACAATTATCTTAATTTGAGCCTTGTCTAAAATACAGTCACTTCCAATAAAGTAGAGCAGGCGGCATGTAACTGGAAGATCCATAAGTGAATAGAGACCTTGTAGTCTATTAGATCAAGAAATTATTTTGAAGTAGAAAATATACCTATCAACAAGCTTGGACTTTTCTCTATAAGGTTTCACAAGAACACGAGCCCCACAGACATAATGTGGATTTCCCTTGGACAAAATTAACTTAACAGTATCTGCATCCACAAAAGTTACAAAACCAAACATCCTTTTCTGCTGGCAGGGAATTCTCACGTCTTGAACTGGACCAAAAGTACTACAAGAGAATGCAGAACAAGAAGAGAACATTATAATTATGAAAGTTGAGGACAATAAAATAAGCAACAATGCAGATTTAGATAAAATTACTTGAAGTAATTGGATACATCTTCCTCAGTAAAAGTGCTCTCGGCTGGAAATGTTAGATAAATTTGTCGAGAACAGCTAATAGTCAGACCAGGATCATTTCTTTCACCCTGGATGTCAAAGTACTTTGGAGCATCTTCAGCCAGTATTATTGCATGCTGTCCATGAGGCCTGCATATCAAAATTTGAAGACTAGATTATTTATCAACATTGGATATACTAATACACGAATAACGAATGTCAGTAAAGATCTAAATTACACCTGTCAATGAGCCGAATACTATTCTTCAACCTAGCAAGAAGTTTAGTCAAACTATAACCAGCTTTTCCGTGTCTTTGGCTTTCAGTCAAATATCCTTCGGCTTGTAGAGTTTTACCAAATTTCTCGTAGTATATCATCGGCAGGGATGCAATGGAAACAGGATGACCTCTTCTGGATTTCAATAGCTCCGTGATTTCCAGTTCTAATTTCTCAAGGGACCCAGGCGGGAACACTTGATCTTCGTCGTCAAATTGATAAGAATTAGGACCAAATATATGTTGATAGCTCTCTGGAAAATATTCTCCGTGAAAATACCTACAGTTACTTCCATGCTTACAAAAGCCCTTGTTGAAATAGTGACAAGCCTTAACCGGATAATTCACTAAAATTGGAGAATTCCTCAAACATCTATTACTCGGATTATGGAATGCGGCGGCTTCTGAACAATAATAATCACTTAGAAAACCTGATGGCCCAGAGCTGGCTAGGTCTAGCTGATCCTCCAAACCCCGGAATTGGTTTTGAAAACAGTATTCTTCAGGATTTGAATCAGAGTAAGACAATACTTTGAAAGGTGAAGTATGCACTCGCTGCTGCTTAGCAACTACCTGAGGATGCAAATAAGGATCTACCCTCCGAAGTGAAGACAAAGATGGAAATGAGCGTGGTGAAGCTGGCAGAGGGAGGGTCATGTGAAGGGACGGATCTGATATAGGGTTCGGGTTAATGGATGGAGAAATGGGAGGTGAAACAACTGGTGCTAACCTAAGTGCAGTTTTTGCTTTCTGTATCAATGTGTGGATTAAGCTATCTGGCCCTAAAGCTAACCGAATCATTTCCTGGTCAGGAAGGTCTTGTAAATAAATATATCCAATAATCTTTCGTGCAACATTTTCTGGTTCCAACAATAAGATTCTGCCATGAACAGTTTTAACAGCCTCGAAAGAATCCATTTCATAACTTGCCACTGCACACGTAAACAATAGAATGAAATGATTGAAAATGATATGCAGATATATCGAAAAATAAATAAAACTTACTAGAATTAGAGTGGTATATCTACTGAAGAAACCAAAAATAATGATAAGCTCAAATATAGATTTTCTACAGCAGGAACAGTCCATTCAGGCTCCTACTTTCTCGTCATCCAAACGAGGACTACAGGAATCTCATGTCAATTGCAAACCAAGAAAAGACAAACCTTTTAGCATGTTCGTTAATACTACTCGACAAATATTAATTACAATAAAATCTTTGTCAATTATACCAAACAGGCCCTTTAGGTACCATAATTTTTCTTATCCATCATAAATTGCATCAAAAAATAAAAATAAATGGCATTAACATCTCATAAACAAAACTTATGTACCCAGAAAAGATTATTCTAAACCAGAGAACGCAGAAAGAGAAACCATGATGACGCCTTATTTTATTCTATTGTAGTGAAAACAAAATAATTAGTCTAAAGCCACAAATAAAACATTGTTTTCAAAATAATCCACTCATGAAAAAAAACAGATTCAGCGTACACTTGTAATCTTAAAGTAAGAGGAAGAAAATGAAAATACCAGAATCAAAATGAAACAAGAACGCTAATCAAATTCCATCTCCCTACATTCACTTCTTCACTTCACTGTTTTTTTCACTGATTTTCAACTCTCTGCAGAAACTTCTGAGCATTAAAAACAGAAGGGGAACCGTTTAAGCCACATAGCAAATCACAAGAACCGATGCTTTAAAGAGTCCTCAAATTTTGGTAATTAATTTATTTACTTTGAACACCCTTTTTTATCACTTTATAATAAATTGTGAGAAAGGAAGTTTGGGAAGTTTTTGAATTTCCAGCTGGCATCTTTAATTTCTTAACAAACAAAATAAAAATCCCTGTATTTACGATGTGGTTGATGAAAGGTTGCATGTGTTCTTACAAAAGTGCCCTTGTAATTTAGCAAATTCCCATCTAATATTTAAATACATGTTAAAAAAGCAAAAAACAACATCGAAAATTCCAATATAAGGAAATTACATAGGGCCCCCCCCCCCCCGCCACCCCCCCTTTTGATGGTGATGGGGAAGTAGAAATTGTGCAATCTATATTACTTTAGGTTGTCATTAACTACTTTTCAATAAAATTCTCAATTTCGTCCAATTATCTTTGCTTATATATAAATATTAGGACTGTGCTACCTGCACAGACCCCTTTATACAGGGTCTATATAGGTGCACACACATAGAGTTCACCCCAATGTGACGGTCCTTGTACAGGCTCTGTGCAAAGGAACCTGTGCAGAGAGTTTTTTCCTAAATATTATAATATATGTGTTATATGGAACACTCGTATTAGGCAAGCTGAATTATTTTATTTTATTTTTTCATTCTTTTATTTTGAATATATCATATATATTAGGGTTAGGGTAATTTTTTCAATATATAATTATAATATCAAAATAAAAAAGGATCCAATAGTAAGCTTATATTAGATGTAGTTAAACATAAGATTTTAGTGCATCTTGATAATAGTTGATGAATTTTGTAGTTGGAAAATTAATAAAAATTACGAGTTTCATGAAATGTATAGCTATAATTAATCATTGATTTTGACTTTTATTTTTATCAAATTTTATATTCACACCAAAAAGGATATAAGTACAAACGATGAAATTATTTAGGGAAATAAATTAATATATAAATAATAAACTATGGGTATTTTAGGAAAACTGAAGGTACACTCTTGAAAGAAGAGGACGGTTTCAACCGGCAAAAAGGTTGGGCGTAACACGTCACCTTTAGAGGGAATTAGTTTTATTTTCCTTTGTTTCTTCAGATTTTTTATTTTAATTTTATTTCTTGTTAAAATAAAAGGAGGGAATGGAATTTGAAATATAGATAAAACGGTCAAATTTAGATATCATGCTCATATTGCGGGTCGGATCCGCTTTTGAAGCGGGCCATTAGTTATAAGAATCTCCACCTATTTCGCACAGAATCTTTTTATTTCGTTTTGACCATGAAGTTTCGTACTTTGTTCATCTTTGTCCCGCGTTTACTGTACAAGTACTTGAAGTTGAGGTTGACTGTTGATAAATTGTTTAAATTAAAAAAAAATGAAAATGTATTGTGTAATTGATGTCGTGTATTTATATATAACGAGAATAAAGGTTTGTTTGGCAGAGCTTTTGTCAATAAAGCTTTTTTGAAAAGAATTGTTAGTAAAACTAAAAAGTTTAATTATTTGATTGTCAATCCATAAGTGTTATCAACATATAATTAAATGTAACTCACATGACTGGTAATATTGCAAGACTAGTGTGTGTTTATCTCTATTTATGTATATGATATTCATGCTTTGGCTAAGCTTGAAGAGCTTTTCATTTGAGGAAATGTAAGCAATATTTGATTAAGGGTCGAACTCATACTATAAATGATCAAATTATAGCCTCAATGGTAGATATGATGTGATACTAATGAAATTAGGATAAATGTCATGGGCTAGATATTGAGTGTACCACGTCTGCAAGTGATCACGACCATTGATTCATCGATCTGTGTCCAAACCCATGAAAGCAAGCCAACTGATAGAGGGATAAAAGAGGACAACCTCAGTGCCTCGACTCATTCAGTCATTACATGATCTTAGATGGTCAATGATGATCCACTAGATGATCGTTGGACGATGGGACGAATAAATCATTAGGTGAATGTCAATGCTGCTAGAAAGATCCGAATGAGTTGTCTAGTCTTCAAATCCCTACGATTTCTATCGAATATCAAGGAAATCCTATGACACTTATTCCACACGAGCATAACTAATTTTTGACATGTAAGCATAATTCAAATTATACATAGAGGGAGTTCCTAAAAGTAAAATGGTACTTTTTACCATTCAATATACTTTAATTCACAAGTACATTTTACTCTTTTCACATATGAGCTTGTTTGATACAAATTTTAAGTCAATTAAAATCAACTTTTTAACCGTTATTTCACTATTATAGTCGTCATTTTTTAATTATTCTCTCACAGATAGGGCCTACTTTATTTCCAACGGTCAAAAAATCAATTAACAAAATTCCTACCAAACAAGCACTATATAAAGAATTATCAAAGAATTCTCACATTAAAGGAGCATTAGGATCGAGGAACCACAATCCTTTTTACGAATTTTCGCGAATTGATCGAGTGTCAATAAGATCGACAAGTCGATCAACATCATTAAGTACTGTAACTCTATTTATGAAATTCCCCTAACCAGTCTTCTAAGATTCTACTAAATTCGAAATAAATTAGATTTGAGTTGAGGTTAAGATTTGGAATGATGTGTTCTATAACTAAATTTAAGTCAAGATTGTAGAAAATGAAGATTTATATTCGAATTCATGTTAAGATTTGGAACGATGTATTCTATAACTAAATTTAAGTCAATATTGTATGAATTTTGTCTAATTTTGACCACTCAAAGTCTTATCCAACAAGCGTTAAAATGCCTGCATTAGGTTGCTCTTGGTGAGGTCTCGATTAGCTATACTTTCAGGCTGTATCGACCAAACAGAAGTAGCAAATGATTGCTCGATTCTACTCTTTGTTTTTTGTACTTGGTGAAACAATGAAAAAGAAATTGCACAAATTGAATTGAGTGGGTCACAATTCAATAAAAGCCAAACTCGATCACTGACAGAGTATAGTCTATGGAATTATACTAACGTATAGCATATTTACACCATATTTGACAACCCTTTCAAATCACACGAGTGGGTCCTAAGATTATTTTAAGGGGAAAATTCATAAATAGGAGTTTAAATATAGTACATTTCAAAATTAAAAAACAAAGTTTCAAATTTCAAAAACCAGATATTTCAAAATTTTATTTATAGATTAATTTATTAAACATATATTTTACTAATTAAATATATTAAGGTTACAATTCTATATAATTTGGTCACAGTTATCTAATTAATTAGTCACAAATCATCAAATTATTGATCACAACTTATTTATCGATCAAAAATCAAAAAATTTATAGGTCACAAATTATTTTTCAGTCACGAATCAAAAAATTTATAAGTCACGGATTATTTATCGATCACAGAATCAAAATATTTATTGGTCACAATTCATTTATTCATTGCAAATTATTAGATTAAATGATCACGATTAATTTTCTGGTCACGACTTAATCAATTGTGAGTCATAATCACAGTTACAGTCATAATTTTTTTAGGTCACATATTATAAATTAACTAATTATTAGTTACAATCAACCAAATAATTGGTCACGAACATTCAATACCGTCTCATTCCACCCACGACCACCACAATCACTATCACCATCACAATTACCGCCACCACCCTAATAGAACACCACCACCTCATTACAACTTGTCAACACCACAACACACGAAAAGATTCACCACTACAACTGAGCACCGCTACAATCGAAGCCACACATGAACAGATTCACTATTACAATAGAGCACCGCCACAATCAAAGCCACCACTACTTCACAACAAACTAGTCAACACAACACACCAACAAATTCACCATCGCAAAGAGCCGCTACCATCGAACAGAGCCACCAACAACAAAACTGAGTCGCCGCACCAACGCCAGATCTAACGCAATGGAGCTACCACCGAATTGCAGAAACAACCACCACAACCGTAGGCTCACACACTCCATACCCAACCACCGAACCACTATGTCACCGCTAGAACCACCACTACTAATAGCGTCGCGAACAACCAAATTCATTGCACAACTACACCACAACAAAATACCACCACTTTACCAAAAAAAAAAAAAAAAAAAACATATCCAAAAAAATCCAGATCCAAAATTATTGTCACCACCACCCCACCGCAACCACCCCACCACACCCCAAGTAGATTCACCAAAACCATCGCAAAGTAGATCGAATCAGAATTAGAAATGATGCATCCCCTACTTAAAACCACAACTTGCTTTCGTCTGTGATTTGCAATGTGAAAGAGGGTGTTTGATAGTCATTTTTGAATAGTAAATTGATGTGAAAAAAAAAAAAAAAAAAAAAAAAAAAACATATCCAAAAAAATCCAGATCCAAAATTATTGTCACCACCACCCCACCGCAACCACCCCACCACACCCCAAGTAGATTCACCAAAACCATCGCAAAGTAGATCGAATCAGAATTAGAAATGATGCATCCCCTACTTAAAACCACAACTTGCTTTCGTCTGTGATTTGCAATGTGAAAGAGGGTGTTTGATAGTCATTTTTGAATAGTAAATTGATGTGAAATGTGTGGTTGAAAAATAAGGAAGAGTTTTTGATTTACGTATAATATTATTTTAATAAAGAATGTGTAGTTGAAAAGGAGAGAGAGAAAAAAGCATTTGGAAAAAAATGACTACCAAACGGGGCCATAGAGAGAGAGCGACTATCGGCAGAGTGGTGAGAATAGAGAAAGAGGGATTTGAGGGTACAAAAAATGTAGGGTTTGAAATTGTGTAGGTAACTTAATATAAATATATATATAAATAGTTAAAAAATCTAATTTTTGAAAGAGTAAACTTAGGTATTGTTTGAGCCCCATTATTTTCTTATTAAAATGAAAAATATGATCGTTATCCATCACATCAAATCACCATATTTGAATTTTTATCTCTTGTGTGGTGCCCATAAGGCTATATTTTTTATTCTCATTTTTACAATAATGTGGCTCAAACAGAGACTTAGTATATGATTTATGAAATGGAATCTTTAAATGTATTAGTTTATGTAATTTTCACTTATTTTAATTGTAGGGCTTACTCTTGGGAGTGGGCTGTCATAATCTATATTTTCAAGCTAAACTTGATCATTGACGGAGTATAAACATAGTACTCGTTTGATCCCCATTAATTTTCATTCCATTACATTTCATTTTTCACTCTTATATTTTCAACCATACAATTTTTAATAAAATAATATTACATATAAATAAATAAATAATTATTCTTTTCCAATCACTCATTTTTCAAAAAAATACTATTCCACTTATTTTCATTTCTCCAAAATGGGGGCTAAACGAGGGCACTACTATTCAAAACATTCCACACATTCATCTTGACGCTACATGCGCCCAACATATTCATTTGACATTACAATTTTGAAAGCTAGCATAACACCTTTCTAGTTACATTAAAAGTCACAATCATGCTTAGTGGAATCAATGTCTACATCATTTTTTATACTTAATCACGTGACATTATTTAATTGGACAATTTTAATGGGAAAAAACAAAATTTTTCAATCAATAATTTGTTGACAACAATGCAAATATCAATAAAAAGGTAAAAAATGAGTGTACAAAGACATAATTATGATTGAAAATCATATCCCCATCATAGTCAATGCATCAATGCATCTAGGAATTGTTCTAAAAGGTTTGCTTTACCGATAATGCGTGATGGGCGATGAAAACGCCAAGCCACTTGACTTGGTGCTTTATTTAATGGTTAACAACAATTGTTGACCGCTAATGAGTGCCTATGTGCGCACCTAGGCGTGCATAATTATTTTTTTCTTTAAAAAAATATATTTATTTATTTATTATTATTATTATTACAACTCTTCTAAGTTAAAACTTAATTGATTTCTTCACTTTATCGGTTCTGAATTCAAAATAGTCGCTTGAGACCTCAAATGAAGGGAATCTCCCCAAAATTTCTATTTATTTACTATTTAATATTTACAATTGAAACATATCTTTTAGTTGAAAACTTTGGAAAATGTATAAATTTCTTATAAATTTATTCTGGATGTTTGACTGGTATTATTCTTAATTATTAAAAAAATGTTCGTTTGATTAAAAATTAAAATAATATTAAAATTAGAAAGCGTCGTTTTACACTTTTTACGTCTAAACTCGTTGAACCCGTAGCTTGTCCTTCACGTATTACCACACTTTTTAGCCCTCGTTTGACCACTATTTATTTGAAATGAAACTGGATGGTATAATGTTTTTTTGAAAAATGAGTGGTTGAAAAAAAATTTATTTATTTACATGTAATATTATTTTATGAAAGATTATGTTGTTAAAAATAGGGAAGAGAAGAATAAAATATAATTTAATGAGATTCAAATAGTGGCTTAGAACATTGCATCCACTCCTCCGGCCCGCATTCTGAATTATTTGGGCGGGTCAGGTTCGATCAAGTTAATCGGGTCAATGCTCGATCCACCTTCTAAGAAATAAATGATCAGTCGAGGTTGGATTATGTTGATACCATCATCTTCCCCTTGGCGGTGCAAAAAGTGATGCAAATTTCTGCAATCGAAGGCAAGTTTCTCTCTCCCTCTGGATTTTTTGAACGCAAAATAATATTTTATTTCATTTTGTTGATATAATCATTTGATTTTGCGGAGATTGTAACAATTTTTTAATTTTCTTTTCTTTTTTCAGTTTTCCGTGAAAATTCTAACATTTCAAAAAAAAAAGTTCGATATTTAAAGTGAATTTTCAATAATTGCCTCCTAGATCGTCCTCGTCGTACTAGCTTAAGTCAGTATGCAATTATAGAATAGTTTACCTTAGAGATGTAAGTATTCAAGGCTCTTTATTACTCAATAACTTCTTTCCCATTTATTGTTTGCTTTCTGTTATTTTGCTGCTGTATTTTTATTATAACATACTAGGTATAGCTTGGAAGCATTTGTGGAATACGGATGAAGTGATCAAAGCCAAATTGTGGTTTTGAATTTTATATGAAACCTTCTTTTTCCAGTCTATGCTACCATCAATTTAGTAGTATGGTATACTAGTTAAGCCCTTCTTTGACAACCATTATTTTTAAAAATAATGTTTTGAATACTGTGTTTTAGGAGAATTTGTGGTAAAAAAGGAGGGAAAAGTTTCAAATTTAAGTGCAAAATATATTATTGAGTAAGTACGTAGAAAAAAGAGTTTGAAAATAATGGTTGTCAAACATGGGCTAAATGGTTTGTAACAGTGTACAGTGCTTAATATTAACCAAATTAATGTCGTAGAACTCTGAAGAGTGGCTAAAAGGAATGGCAATCTTTTAAACTAGCTTTAGTGGTGCTTGTGAAATACATTTTACAGTCCTTGATTTGAATTATACTATTACTATTTCTAGCAGATCACTGGGTTGAGTATTGAAGAACCTGTCGAAGCTGTGGGTTTCACAACTATTTCATGACTTCAAATTTTTGCAGATTGTTTCTGATTCTTTGGCAAGTTTCATTTCCACAGAGCATATTGAAAATCATATAACCAGATTCTATACCATTTGATGGAAAATACAGAGCAAAAGCAAGCTGAGCATATCAACTGGGATGAAGCATTTCATCTCTATGCTAATGTGATTGCACATGAGAATGATGCATTGCGGGTTAAGGTCACAATCAAGCTAGCAAGGATGTGCAACCATGTCCCTGAAAATATTTTGTCACGCACTGTGCCAATCCTAGTGGAGCTTCTTGAAAGCCCATCTCGCAATCCGAGTCCACCAGTTCAGGAAGCCTCTGCTTACTGCTTGAAATGCATCGCTTGTATAGGAGAAGGCCAACTAGCCATTCTTATTGGGCAATCAGGTGCCATACCAATCCTTCTGAGATTATTACAAAATTCTGATGGGAGTTTTCAGAAAGGTTTATTAAAATGCCTCCGAAATGCTGTTACATTTGGGGAACCAAATCGCTTGATTGTAGCTAGTAATGGTGGAACTGAGATTGTTCTTAAAATGCTGGGTTCCTGCTCAGATGATTCAATGTTAATTTTGTTAGAAATCTTGAGTGCATTAGCTCTTAAAAGAGAGGTTAGAAAGCTCATTCTCAATTCAGGTGGTGTCTGGTTTCTTGTTGAATCTGCTAGGCTAGGCAGCTTGATTTCTAGAAGTCGAGCTGCTCAAGCAATTGGCTTACTTGGATTAATTAAAAGAGCAAGACGAGAACTTGTCAATGCTGCTGCAATACCAGTGCTCATGGAATTAATAAACGACGGAGACATGTCAATGAAATTGGCGGCTGCTAATGCACTTGGTGTGATCTTAACTGATGCTGATAACATTTGGCCCATTGCTGAATCAGGAGTCGTTCCTCTGTACACCGAGCTACTTGGGTCGTCGGATCCCATTGGTAGGGAGATTGCTGGGGATGTATTGTATACATTAGCTACTGTTGGAGAAAATGCGTTTGCAATTGTGAAACACCTGTCTGGTATCCTTACCGGAGATAACGAAGAAGCAAAATCTGTAGCAGTTGATATTTTGCGTCATCTCTTAAATTGTCACAAGCATTTTCTACCCTTCCTATCTAGAAGCCCTTTCTGGCAGGCACTTGTTATAAGATAGGATAGCACGGGGCAGAATTATAGCAAAAAAATGTTTAAAATCGTGCTGTTCAGCCATTTTCGATACTTTATACCAAACGTGTTCTTTGCATTTTGGTCAAAGCATTTGAAGGATGAGAACACATTTGATGAAATAAGCTGTAGGAGCTATTGCTTGGGTGCAATATCAAGTATCCCTTGCCGAAAGATATGTTTCGGGGACTGAAAGATGTGTTGCATAAGCTAGATTTAGAGCACTTTTAGAAGATTCTTTATTTTTTAAGAGCATTTTATGTATATTAGATAGTTAGACTTTAGACACGTCAATAATACTATTCATCTTGTGGCCTATTGAGTGAGCTTTAGAAGTACTTCACGCCAAAATCTCAAGTCTCAAGACATCACATGTCAGTCACAAAAAGTTGCAATTTCTAATGACATACATAGAAGTATCGTCATCAATGAACTTGTCGTAATAATATGATCAAAAAGTTAATGGGTAACTTACAAAAATACCTTTAAAATTAGGGGTCTTTTAAAAAATTATATGAAAAGTATTTTAAAACTAAAAAATACTGTGTAAAATTAACTATCACTTTTTTATTAAAAAATGATTTTATCACTAAAAAAGTGGCAGAAATTCTTAAAAATGGCACACTAAAAAATGTCACAAAATTTCAAAATAATAACAAAACACCAGTTAAAATATTGAAACAATTCAATAAAGTGACACGGCCACCGCCCCCTCCTCTTTGTCTATTAACCGCTGAAAAACTTTAGTTAGTTCACTAATGAAAACATCAATCAAAACGTCAAGCATATTTAAGTCAATTTATTGCCACTGTCATCAACTAATTTAGCTAACCCACTAATCATTTAAAAAAAAAAAAAAAAAAACAATAATTTTGGAAGTAAAAGATACTGTATAACATTAAGTGTCACTTTTATTAAAGAGCAATGTTTGTTGATCAAATATTGATAGAAATTAAAAAAATAAATAAATAATAAAAAAAAGTGACTAACACTGTTAAAAAAAGTGGCGCACTCAAAAAAATGACTTAAATTAAAAAAGTGACAAAACATCAATCAAAACATTAAAATATATCATTTTATGCGAATTCAGCCATTTCCACAATTAAGGTCATACACGTTATATTCAACCACTCTTCATTATGTTCAATATTATTTATTGTTGATAGAAATAAATACTGTAAGCGGTCATCATATTCACCCTATGACATGCAAATATTGGAGTGAATTACTCAAATGGTCGCTGAACCTTGTAAAAGGTTTCTACTTGGTCATTGTTCCACGAGATCACTGAATTTTAAAAATCGCCCAATTTGTCACTGAACTCTGCAAAAGGTTTCCTAAGATCACTAAAAATATCAGGATTGGTAGTTTTTAATTTGGGATGGGGAATTAGAACTTATTAATTACATGATTAAAGATTTTAATTATATAATAAGGTATTATTCAAATTCTTTAATTTTGGGGGATAAAGGGGGTCTCATTTTCCCCATTGTTAAACTCACAAGCCCATTATTGTCCAGACCACCGTTGGAACCACGAGATGCATTCTTTAAAGACTTGCAGTTCATTATATATCAGAGCATATGGCTTGGAAACTCCCCATAGGTATCCTACTTCCACTAACGTTAAACATCCAAGTCCTATGGATTAATGTTACCAATAACCAACACTTAATCAACCTGTCCGGATGTTCCAAAATTAGCCACGCACAAGGCTCAGAGGGGAATGTCTACATTTTCAGTGTTAGCAGAACAACTTTCTGAGGTCACACTGACTGATGATTTCTATCTTTATTCCCTCTGTTGTAGTCTTTGTTGGAAAAATAAGTAAATGGTTCACTTTTGGCATAAGTTTGAGTGGGATTCGTTGGTTCGATTTGGAAGATCAAAGTTGATTTGTGTTCTCCTCCGTGAGAGCATCGAAACCATATATTTACTTGCCAAAATTGACTAACGGATGACTGAAAAATTGGAGCTCAAAGTTAGCCATTGGAAGATAGTTTATATGGAAAAAGTGACATTTGTCCCACATAAGAAAATGAAGAAAGCACGAACCACTTTATATATGCCTACACTTTGGAATGGTGTAATCATGTGTAGCATAGAGGCTCTCTCCACGTGCGCGCACAGGTGAGCTGCAAATCTCGGATCGAAATAGCTTTCGGACCTTGAACTTGGGTGCGGGCGCGACCTGCGCACACGAATGTCGGATCGAACAAGGCAAAATTCGCCCCTTCGGAAAGCCCACGTTATGCAATTTTTTTTTTTTTTTTGCTTTCTCCAATGACTTTTGAGTTTCTGAAACTGCAAAAATTTCAATGGACTCTCAATGGTCACAGTGTTAATGGCAGTAACTCCATTGGACTCCTAATGGTCACAATGTTAATGGGCAGTATGCCTATAAAAATGCTTATTTTCCAGCAATCTAACACACTCGAAAATCTCACCTACATTCCTGCATACACATTTTCTTCTTTTCTGCATTCCTTGTCCAGTAAGGTCTTGTTCTTGTGGTGATATTGTTCGGACACTAGATCAGTTCGCCAGAATAGTATCTGCGGTGCTCAGATTCTACTATATACCGTTGTATCCTGGGAAACAGATGCTCGGATTAAAACTCAAGCACGTACGATGAGAAGGTGAATCTGTTTTAAGGACACTGTGTTTACACAGGCCTCGGGTTCAAAATTTATATGAAGTTATAAGTATGTCGTTAAATTTTTTTCCTCTGAAATTTCTGTTAATTTTCAGCTTTCCCGTTTAAATTTATTAAATTAATGTGTTTTACATAACTTAATATAATTTAGTTCTAAATTAGATTAATATATTGTGGTTTATTGTGTAATTAACTAATATTATAAATCAGTATGAGAAAATCCGGTATTTAATCTTATTGTATGCGTAAAATCAAGTTTGTGCAAATTCGGTATACAATCTGTGCATATACGGTATGCTGCATATACGGTATATGTTATATACGGTAAGTGCAATTTCGGTATCTAAAATGCATATATAGTACCCGTAAATTCGGTATCATTCCACCAACATAATTTCCAACAAACTTAAAACAAATTTTATACACATTGGTAGTAAATAAATTGTTTATTTTATTTTATTGAAATAAACAAACTGTTTATAAGAAACTAATATTTGTTTCATTTTCAGAAGTGGCTACCGAACCAACCAACATGGATGTGACCCAAACTGCTCCTGCTGGAAATAGGCTGTGGGCTTTACTGTGGCTCAAGAGCCAAGCTCCGTTATGGTACAGACTGTGGCTAAGTTGCTAAGTCATGTTGTGATTCAAACTATGACTCCAACTGTGCAGGTTAATCATGGAGAAAATTCTTAGAAATTCAATGGCTTGAATTTCAAGAGTTGGCAGCAAAAAATACTATTTTATCTTACCACCTTGAATCTTGTGAGATTCTTGACTGAAACTGTTCCAAAACTCAATGAGGGTGAAGGAGATGTGCAAGCAGTTAGTGCACTTGATGCGTGGAAGCATTCGGAGTTCTTGTGCCGAAATTATATTATGAACAACTTAGCAGATTCATTGTACAATGTGTATAGTACTATGAAAACTGCTAAGGAGCTGTGGGAGTCTTTGGATTGGAAATATAAAACTAAGGATGCCGGAGCTAAAAAGTTCATTGTCGGTAGGTTCCTAGATTATAAGATGGTGGACTCCAAAATAGTTATCAGTCAAGTGCAAGAACTCCAAGTGATTCTTCACGAGATTCATGACGAAGGGATGAGTTTGAGTGAAACTTTTCAAGTGGCTGCAATTATTGAAAAATTGCCCCCCGCATGGAAAGATTTCAAGAATTATCTAAAACACAAATGAAAGGAAATGAACGTTGAAGAACTAATTGTTAGACTTCGAATTGAAGAAGACAATAAAAGTTCCGAAAAGAAGTGGTTCAATTATAGTGTGGTTAAAGCCAATGTTGTAGAGCATGGTCAAAGTAGTAAGACCCACAAAAAAAAGTTTGGGCCATTCGGTGACAAAGGGACAAAGTTAGGATCGAAAGGTGGAATTTCTAAGAAGAAATTTCAAGGAAAATTCTTCAATTGTGACAAAGTAAGTGCAGATTGCCAAAGAAGAAGAAGAAAGAAGCAAATATGGTTGACTACATGGCACATGAAGTGTCTAAAATCAATCTCGCAGCCGTAATTTCTAAAGTGAACATGGTGGGTTCAAACCCAAAAGAATGGTGGATTGACACCGGTACTACGAGACACGTGTGCTCTGATAAAGAGTTATTTGCTACATTCGAAGCAATTTAGAATGGAGAGGAGTTGTTCATGGGAAATTCAGCAACTTCTGTGATCAAGGGTCAAGGAAAGGTTGTTCTGAAGATGACCTCGGGAAAAGAACTGACTCTTAACAATATGCTGTATGTGCCGAAAATTCACAAGAATCTAGTGTCCAGGTTACTTTTGAATAAGCATGACTTTCGCATTGTATTTGAGTCAGACAAAGTTATTTTGTCTAAGAGTGAAATGTTTGTTGGAAAAAGTTATGTTTCCGACGGTATGTTCAAATTGAATGTAATGGTTGTTAAACCAAAAATGAATAAAGTAAACTCTTCTGCTTACTTGCTTGAGTCTTCCAATCTATGACATGGTAGACTATAACATGTTAACTATGATACTTTACGTAGACTAGTTAACTTGAATTGTGTATCGAGTTCTACATTGATTTCAAACATAAGTGTGAAACTTGTGTTGAGGCAAAATTGACAAGGTCATCCTTTAAATTAATCAAACGAAACACAGAACCACTTCATTACTTACGATTTAATGGCCTCCCAAGGTAACTGGACCGAAGTCTTTGCTTTTTATTCCGAACTCCCAAGACTTGTATTAATTGTATCAATTCCTTATGTGCTTTTTGCAGACAACTTTAATAAGAAGATGCCGGTGCGCCCCGACTTCAAAACCATCCAGAAGATGATGGCAGAGGCACGGGCATTGAAGGCTCCTCCTCCTCGTACAAAAAGTAAATGGAGGATTTGGTGGAAGCCAGTAAGAGGCTCCAGCCTCCGACGGAGGAGGAGGTACTAGAGGACCCAGAGGCTGACCTTCGAAGGAAGGGCAAGAAGAGTGCCGCCCCTCCAAGACGCCCAACTGTGGCGAGGCCACCCCCAGCTCTCAGGCAGACCACAATTCTCACCGAGGTGGCCATCCCAGAGAGAAGGCCCGCTCTAAGCCAGCCACAACATCCCTCGCTGCAGTGCCAATTGACCAAGTGCCGAGCAGCAGAAGAGGAAAAGGCCCCGTCCCTCTAAAGAGGTCGACTTTCTGGGCACCAATCCTGAAGAGCCCGTAAGGGAAGTGTTGGAGGCTCTTCCTCCAGAAACAGCTACAGTGGCGGTGGTCCACAACAAATACTGGACAGAGGAGTGGATGGACTACACCACCTCTTACACGGCTGAGGATTTGGTGGCCGCGAACAGCGCCTGCGTGGCTCGGGCCCCGAGTACAAACATCCAGCTTGAGGGCTTGGTAAAGGATCTGAACTCTAAGAGGGAGGACCTTGCTAAGCGCCTCGAGGAGGCGATGCACTATGGGGATGCCGTGCGAGCGGCTCAGGCCAAAGCCACGCAGGCAGAGAAGGGGAAGAAGGATGCTGAGGCCCAACTAACTGCCGCCAAAGCAGAAGTGGAACGGCTGAAGAAGGAGTTGTATGAGGTAGAATGCCAAGTGGCTGCTGTGACTCGGTGGCTTGATCACGCCAATGAGCACCACAAGCTCGCCACCGATGCTCTGGAGGCCTCCAACAAAGAGAAGGCAGGGCTGAGGCAGAAGGCAGAAGGCAGAAGGCAGAGGCTCAGTCGGAAGAGATTGCCTCTTTGAAGGAGGAGTTGAAGTCTGCGGGGGAGGTGGCAGTCCAGAACTTCATTGACCACTTTGAAGACCATCCCCTGTATGACGACTTCGCCAACTTCTGGGTCTCATGGAGTGCCCAAAGCTTATTGGGTCGACTGAAGGAGGTGCACCCCACTCTGGACATCTCTTCATTGGAGGCAGAGTTCGGGGGGCCAACTGGAGGTCGGCCTGATAGATTTGTCGAAGGGGCTCCGGAGGCCCAGGAGGTGGCCAATGTAGAAGTCCTTCTAGCAGAGTAGGGTTACCTTTTGTAATGGCTTCGGCCTCCTTGTACTTAAATCTATTCGATAAAATGAAATTTTTTGCTAAGTATTTGGGCTTCTGCTTCTTTGTATTTTCTATCTATTTATACTTGTATGAATGCAAACGTCAGACTAATTGCCTCGCAACAATAACCAATTAATAATTGCGACCGGACTACTCAAGTTAATATAAGTTTAAACACTTAAACGAGTATGAAGCGACTCTTAATGCCAACCTGTTAATAATTTGAGATCGAACCATGTAAGCAAACATGAAGAGCGCCTTAACGTTAATCGGCTAATAATTGACGATCGGATCGCTTAAATGAACCTTCTGAAGGATTGAGGAAACTATTCACTAATTGATGTGGCTCGAAACCGAAAATTCATTACATAAGATAAATTACATCACCCTTTACAAAGGCAATTCCAGCACTTGGGGAATTTTGCAACTGAGATCAGATCAGAACAATCGATTCACTATAACAGATTGAGATCGGATCGGAACAAAGTCTCATTATTGATAGTACTTCCTCAAGTGTTCGATGTTCCACTGATGAGGTAGCGCCTTTCCTGACATATCTTCGATTTCGAAGGTACCAAGTCGGGATTCCCAGCGGATGCGATAAGGGCCTTCCTAGTTTGGGCCAAATACTCCTGATCCGGTTGATTTTGAAGATTGGAAAACTCTTCGGAGGACGAGGTCACCCGAGGTCACCCAAGCGAAGAGCTCTGTGACCTTGGAGTTATAATAGCGGGTCATCTTTCGATGATATTTTGCCAAGATCATTTGGGAGGTATCTCTCTTTTCGTCAAGGAGGTGTAGTTCGCTTATTCGAGCCTCGTCGTTGCTGATCTCATTGAAATGTATCCGTCGATGTGATGGGACCCCGACTTCGACCGGACTCATGGCCTCGACTCCTTAGGTCATGAAAAATGGGGTTTCACTGGTTGCAATCTGGCAAGAAGTTCTGATAGCCCAGAGGACGTGGGGGAGTTCATCAATCCAGGCCCCCTTTGAGGTATCAAGTTTCCTTTTCAGGGTGTGTTTGATAGTCTTGTTCACTGCTTCAACTTGCCCATTCGCTTGGAGGTGATGAGGTGTCGAGAAGTCCTTTTTTATGCCTAGTTCGTCGCATAAGTCTCGCATCTTCCTATTGTCGAACTGCCTTCCGTTATCGGACACTAAGGAATGGGGAATGCCGAATCTACAAATAATGTTTTTCCAAACGAACTTGGTAGTATTAGCCTCGGTAATTCTGGGGGTTCAGTCTCGACCCACTTAGTGAAATAGTTAATGGCGACAATAGCGAAAGTTGCACTTCCTCTCCCTTTTGGGAGTGGACCAATGAAGTCAATGCCCCACTTGGCGAATGGCCAAGGGCTGGTTACTACGGAGAGGCTCTGAGTAGGCTATCTTTGTATGTTCGAGAAGTGTTGGCACTTGTCACATTTCTGGACAAATTGGCAAGCATCCCTTTTTAGGGTCGGCCAGAATTAGCCTTGACGGAGGACCTTGTGTGCCAGAGCCGTTCCTCCGGAGTGATTTCCACAGATTCCTTCATGGATTTCCCTGAGTATGTATGTGGCATCTTCGCCTCCTACGCATCGAAGAAGAGGCGAGGCGAATCCTCTCTTGTAAACAGTATCTTCTTGTAGGACGAAGTGTGCAGCCCTTCTTCTTAATTTCCTCACCTCGCCCCTGGAAGCAGGTAGTGTTTGCTCCTTCAGGTACGCGATGATAGGCTGCATTCATAATGGGGTGCCTTGTATCCACAGTATCTCTTCACCTTCGGAAGTGGAGGGCTTTAATAAGTGCTCAATAGGGACGATGTTTAGCAGCTCTGAGTCCATGCTGCTGGCTAATTTTGAGAGGGTGTCAGCGTGTGCATTCTCTAGACGGGAGATTTGAGTTAGTTCGAACCTTTCAAAATGAGGAATTATGTCCAGAACCAACTTCAAGTACGCAATCATGTTACCATCTTTGGCTGTGAAGTTTCCATTGACCTGATTTACTATGAGCTGAGAGTCACTGCTCGTCAGGAGCTTCCTGACCCGCATCTTCTTAGCGAGTCTAAGACCTGCCAGAAGGGCCTCGTATTCGGCGACGTTATTCGAGGCTTTGAAGCCGAACCTTACCGCACAATTTAGCTTGTGGCCTTCCGGGCTCTCCAATACGATCCCTGTCCCTGTGCCAGCCTCTCCTAAGGACCGATCTACGAATAGTTTCCATGTGGGGGGCTCGGCTGGTTCCATTATTGCCTCCATTTCTGGGGCTTTGGCAAATTCTACCATAAAATCAGCAAGGGTCTAGCCCTTGATGGCGTGTCGAGGTCGGAACATTAGATCGAACTCGCTGAACTTGATTGCCCATTTTAGCAGGCGTCCTGATGCGTCTGTTTTCTGCATTACCTGTTTTAGAGGGAAATTGCTGAGAACTTGTATTGAGTGGGCTTGGAAGTATGGCCTCAGCTTTATTGAGGCTGTGATAAGGGTAAGTGCCAATTTTTCCATGTCTGGGTAGCGTGTTTCAGCTGGGAGAAGTGCTTTGTTGATGTAGTACACTGGCAATTGGCGCTCATTTTCTTCCCTGATTAGGACTGCGCTGACTGCCACGTCCGAAACCACTAGATACAGCAGTAGAGATTCATCCGGTTGAGGTTTCGACAAGAGGGATGCCTCTCCAAGGTGCTTTTTCAGAGCCTCGAAGGCTTCTTCACACTCCGAAGTCCATTGGAATTTCTTTCCTTGCTTCAGCACTTTGAAGAAAGGTAAGCTTTTATCTGTGGCTCTAGAGATGAAGCGACTGAGTGCGGCTATCCGACCGTTAAGACTTTGGACCTCCTTCGATTTTTGAAGTGACCTCATTTCTAGCAAGGCTGTTACTTTCACTGGATTCACCTCAATTCCTCTCTGATTTACAATATACCCCAAGAACTGGCCCGATGCCACTCCAAAGCCGCACTTGAGGGGATTCAATTTCATATTATACTTTCTAAGTATCTGAAAAGTTTGGTCGAGGTGACTCACGTGTTCGGTTGCCTGGAGGTTTTTGACCAACATGTTATGTACGTAGACCTCCATGGTTTTGTCAATGAGTTCGGCAAACATCATGTTGACTAACCTCTGGTATGTGGCTTCGGCATTTTTCAATCCGAAGGGCATGACTTTGTAGTAATAAAGACCCTGTCCGTAATGAACGATGTAGCTTCCTCATCAGGTCGGAACATGAGTATCTGGTTATACCTTGAGTATGCATCCATGAAACTCAGTAGTTCATGCCCAGCAGTAGAGTTCACAAGTTGATCTATTCTTGGAAGTGGGAAACTGTCTTTGGGGCACGCCTTATTTAGGTTTGTGAAGTCCACGCATACCCTCCACTTTCCACTGGGCTTTTTCACCAGAATCGGGTTGGATATCCACCTTGGATATATGGCCTCTCTTATGAAACCACTGCGGCTAAGTTTGTTTACTTCGTCTTTCAGTGCCTCATACCGTTCCGGATTTAAGGCATGCCTCTTCTGTCTATGGGGGGCATAGGAGGGGTTGATGCTAAGGTGATGGCAACTGATCCTAGGATCTATTCCTACCATATCTTCATGTTTCCATGCGAAGACATCTAGGTTCCCTTTCAGGAAGCGTATCATCTCAGCTTTTGCTTCAGGTGACAATGACTTCCCTATACGCAAGACCTGACTGGGGTCTTCCGGGTTGACGGGGAAAGTTTCCAATTCTTCCATTGGGGTCGCATTTGGTTCAGAGTCAATTATTCAGGGGTCTAACTCATCAAGAGGGTGTCCTTGTTCAGGGGCCTCTTCTATGTCGATGTCTCCTTCTTGTTCGGAGGTATGCCCTTGTTCATTTTCATGTCCGTACCTTCAGCAGGTACCTCAGGTAGGATTACATTAACAGTTCGGGGCTTGGACTTTCGTAGCGAGTTCAGGTAGCATGCCCTGGAGCCCATCTGATCGCCTCAGACCGTAGCAATCCCATGTTCGGTTGAAAATTTCATGCACAAATAGTAAATGGACGTGACAACCCAAAGATCTTTCGGAGCGGGTCTGCCCAACACTCCATGATAAGCTGATCTGTGATCTACCACCAGAAATTCCATGAAGTTCTGGCCACTAGGGGTGCCGAACCCATTTCGACTGGCAGGGTGATCCGCCATCATGGGATGATGCTGTCCCCAGTGAATCCGAATAGTGGGTCGGTCATGGGGATCAACCCATGTTCAATTTGCATTTTGTCAAAACTGGATCCAAACAGTATGTTCACGGAACTGCCATTGTCAATGAGCATGCGTTTTAATCCGTTTCTAGCTAATACGGCTCTTACAACCAATGCATCACAATGGGGGTGGTGAACTCCTTCTGAGTCTTCCTGGGAGAAGGTGATTGGGGTCATCCTGTTTGCTGATTTTGATTCGTTGACAATGTAAGTGATCATTGGGGGATCCTTTGCTTTTCTTGTGTAATTTCTCTAGGCATTCCTGGTGTTGCCACTGACGTGGGGTCCCCCAATGATAGTATCGATTTCCCTGATGACCTGGCTTCCAGAAAATTGGGCTTGATTTCCCTGTCTGGATTGGCCTTGGTCCCTTGATTCTCTTCTCCGAAGATATTATTCCCTGTAACCTCTCCTTCCCTTCCTCGGGGAGGCGGATCTGCGAGGGTGTTCGTTCCTGCTGGAAGTGTGCGGGTTGCTTCGATCAGGGCGTCGATTGGCGTCACGACAGTCACTAGTGTCATGTCCATATAGTTGATTGAACGTACAAAACCTTGCTCCTTCCAAGGTCCGTTTGACCTCTTCTTCTTCTTCTTCTTATTGTTATCAGTTCTTCCAGATGGTCCCGCTTCGACAGGGGCATTATCATATGCCAGCACCGGTACTGCATTCAATGTGGCGGAAGCTAGGGTCTATCAGGATGTGGGAGCTATGGTATGTCCTGCTTGGGTCCATTACTGAGTAACAAGGTGTGCTGCGAGTCCTCGACCTACCTGCCTCTGAGGAGGAGGAAGTCCCTGCGCGGCACGATTGCGATGATCAATCATTTCTTCACTAACAATTTTCACTCTCATCATTTCCACCAGCTCGTCATATGTGGAGGGATTCTTGCTGCGTATGTCCCTTCAGAGCAAAGTGTTCATGTTGAGCCCACCTTTCAGGGCTGAAAGAGCTTCTCTGTCAGTGACCTGTTCGCAGTAAGTAATTTCGTCTGTAAATCTAGCGAGATAGCTTTTCAGCGTCTCTCCAGGGGCCTGCCTCATGTCTTGCAGGCGTTGAACTGGTGCCTCTCCTTCCCTGCGTGAGAAGTACTGGTTTAAAAATGTTTTCTTCAAATCTGGCCAACTTCTGATGCTTAGGGGAGGAAGCCTGTTGTACCATACGTCAGTGGCCCCACCTAGTGTTAAATGGAAGGCTCTACATTTTAGAGTAGGCGAGGCTCCCCTTAGGCTCATCTGTGTCATGTACTTGGTGAGGTGCTTCTCCGGATCCCCTTTTCCTTCATACTTGGGGATTTTAGGGGGCATGAAATTCGCTGGTATTGGGAAACTTCGGATCTCCCTTGAGAGAAAGGGAGGTTATCATCATCATCGTCAATCTCATAAGATCGACAGGGCCCATCTAACCCTTCATCATCTCGGATGTCCTGGGGAGGTAGAGGTGCTTCTCCTCGACTTCCCCAATCGACTAGGTTCCTCCTTTCTCTCCTATTTCTAGGAAGAGGAGGGGGAGCATGTTCTTGTTCGTGATCCGGACGAACTGATCCTCTTGTTGGGCAGACCCTATTGCTAGGATCCTCCCCTATCCGGTCGAAGACGCTTACCGACCTTTGGTTCTCATGTTCCTGAGGGAAATTGTCCCCCAAGCGTGGTTCTGGTGGCTGACTCCCTTGCACATAAGATGTAGTTTCAGCGTTCATCTCCCTTTCGAGGGGACGTTTTGTGTGCCGGCTCATGTGGCCTCGGGAGTGAGATACAGGGGCTTCCCGCACCGGATAAGATCCTTGAGGCATTTGATAGCCCTGATGACCCTGGGCTTGCATGAGGAGTTCCTGCATTGCCATATTCTGAGCTGCTATGTCTCTCATACCTGCAGCTATTTGAGTCATTCCTTTAGTGAGTATGACTGTTCTTCCACCTCGACGACGCCGGTGATGTGGTCTCTGATGAGTAACATTGTTATGGAGTACCTTTTCTTCAGAGGCCTCTCGCATGGGGTTGTCGTTTTCATGGCTGTAGCTCATCCTACCTCTTTTTTCAAGGGTAGTGAGAACTTGGATTATAACTCGACTTTGTTCTTTTTCAAGAATGTCTCATTTTCAGGGTTAGTCGCTAATTTTCCGGTAACTTCTCCGATGGAGAACGCAAAACTTCGAATGGGGAGTGATTCCCATAGACGGCGCCAATCTGTTGACCTCGAAAATTGGTCCTTCCACGTGGCCAACTGAAAGTTACTCCACGTGTTCCTCCCTGCGCACAATCAGCGAATAGTCAGACGCACACGGCCGGAACCAGTGGGGGTGGTGACGGCCGTATACACTTCGACAGTCAAGTCAGGTTTAAGTGGTCGGAACAGTACCCAGGGGCTATGCAAATCAATGATAAAGGGGGAGGAGAAAATATATAAGCTTGCTATGGAGTGCTATTTAGTAAGAGTTTCATTACCTTTGCCTCTTGTCAAACTTTGGGTATTTATAGGTGGTACGAACCGTTGGATGTGGGACGCGTGTATACATCTGGCGGTATGAGGTGCCCGTTCATAGGCGTCAATCAGCCGCGTCTGTAGAGTGCACGGACAGTTTGTTTCTTTTGAGTTGAATTGACATAAAGTTGATAAGTCACATCAACTAACTTTATGGAGACGTCAAATAAATTTAAACCTTAGGTGCAGGAAGGATCTTGGAACAAATTTCTTTCTGAAATTGGCGGTGGATCTTCTAACCGGGATCCACTTGGTCTCGGCCTTGGGGGTGAGGTGCTTCGGCAGGTCAGTAATAGGAATCGCTTGTATTTCGGCAGGTCAGTAGTAGGAATCGCTATATCACTTCGGAAACTTTTCGGACGGGTCTTTTATCAGGTCGGAATATGTGGTGCTGCGTGTTCCGAGGCGTATAAGATCAAAGCGTAACAGTATTGCTATTATAATAAAATTGAAATCTGTGGTAAAGATTTCCTAGTTAGTAAAAATGGAAAAAAGTTGGAGTTCACGTGTGATTGAAATTTTGATTTTTTTTTTAATTTTTTATTATTATTATTATTTTTTTTTTGTGGGAAAAGTTATGCCAAACAAGGCTTTGATGATTTTGAACTGATTATTATCTTAAAATAATGCTTTTCTGATAGGGTTGCACTGCACAACATCTAACACCTTCTATGCATACTGTAATAAGATTTTCAGACGAGTTGCATTCTCAATCCGGCAAATTTTGTTCTCGCTAGCAAGTCAAATTTCAGGCAATTAAATTTCAAGTAATTTCAGCTTTTATTTTCTTACTCGTGCTAGATCTTCGTGTCATCCGTAAAAGCAGTGTTATTGTGCTGTAATGGCGGTAATTAAGAGGAGCTCGCTCTAGTTTTTTGTCTTTTTGTTTGAAACTTTGGATTTCATTTTGATTACCGTTTGTGTCTGATTTATTAGTGAACTTCTGAGTTCTGATTTGTTCAATTGTGCACTTATAATTTTGATCTTTCCTGTGCAATAGTTACAATAATTCAGAATGTAAGTTGCGAATCATGTTAAGATTAATTTGACGATAATAAGAATCTGAATCATAAACCGGAGTAGTATTTTCTACACCAGTTTTTGGACAGTCGATCTGTCTCTCTTCCTATCTCTCTATAATAAATTTTTTAGGATTGTTTGTGGACAAATTCTTTCTATTTCGTGAGAGGAAATAAGGATAGAATTCAGTAAATTTGAAGTATTAAGTTTGAACTACAATTTTCCTGGTAGGGACTCAGTGGAGCAAAACAGTTGAGATTTGAATCGATGCAATTTGTTCTCTGTGAATTTTAGAATTGGGTGATTCTCCTACATTGATATTAATTAATTAGTTAAAACTGAAAGTCGTTTTTTCATATTCTAAAATTTAAAAAACCCAGCGCAGGCGTGTTTATAAATCACGTTTGATGTTATGAGCTTGATCTATATTTGGAATTAGACTTGTACGAATTTCTCTTGCTATACAGAGATTTCCCACACTGCCACCCCTTGGAATGGCAAATCTTGGTGAAAATTCCTTAATGACAGGACTGCTAAGTCCTGCATCTCAAAGGAATCAAAAAGCCGAACCGAAGAGAAAAAGAATTCGTCGATGTAGAAGTGCTCCTTTGGCTGAATTTGTTCCCGGTGATTTGAATGGAAAAAATGAGGCTACAATGCTTCCTCGTTCTGAATCCTGTTTGGACAAGCTACATCCCAGTTTCAAAAGAGTAGCCATTTTCTTGACATTCTACTTGGTTATTGGTACTATTTGCTTTTCCTTTGTTATGGAGCAGATCAAGGGAGAGAAAATAAATGAAGTCCTTGATGCCGTTTACTTTTGCATTGTCACAATGACTACTGTTGGATATGGAGATCTTGTGCCCAACAGTGTCGCCACAAAACTGCTAGCCTGCGCTTTTGTGTTCTCAGGGATGGCTCTAGTTGGTCTAATCCTTAGCAAAGGCGCAGACTACATAGTAGAGAAGCAGGAAATGCTTCTTATCAAGGCATTACGTATGCGCCAGAAACTTGGTGCAGCTGAAATTCTTAAGGAGTTGGAAACTAACAAAGTACGGTACAAATGTTTAACAACGATGGCTTTTCTTGTAGTGCTCATTCTAGTTGGGACAGTCTTCCTTGTTACGGTTGAGAAATTGGATATTGTCGATGCCTTTTATTGTGTCTGCTCTACCATCACAACATTGGGATATGGAGATAAGAGCTTTTCGACCAAGGCAGGACGTGTCTTTGCTATGTTTTGGATTTTGACTAGCACTCTCTGTATGGCTCAGTTCTTTTGTTACATTGCCGAATTTAACACAGAAAGCAGGCAGAAGGCTTTGGTTAAGTGGGTTCTTACCAGGAGAATGACAAATGTGGATTTGGAGGCAGCAGATCTCGACGACGATGGGATTGTAGGGTCAGTGTTTTATAACTCCCATTTCTCTGAGTTCTGCCAAAAAAACAGGCAAATTTCCATTGACAGTTAAAAGAAAAATTAAACAAAGAACTGCCAAGTCAGATCCTGGAAAAAGTGCCCTGTCATTCAGCCTGTTTCTTCTGCTTTTTCCCATTTCTTTTGTTTCTTTTATTTACTTGACATTTGGCTTTTACGTTCAGTTGAATTTTTTTTTTTACCTAAAATTTGTATTTCTTATGATGCTTTGCTAACAGGGCTGCTGAATTTGTCTTATATAAGCTAAAAGAAATGGGGAAAATTAATCAAGAAGATATTTTGCTTGTAATGGAAGAGTTTGAAAGCCTTGATGTTGATCAGTCTGGAACTTTGTCACCCTCTGATTTAACGCTTGCACAATCAGCTCAAACATAGAGGTAAAGCTGCTGAGATTCTACACTGTTCAGTAATTATATATATATATATATATATATATATATATATTAATGTTTGTGCTGGAAAAATAGTAACACCTTTTGAGCCGTGTCCCAAATTTCCTTGTAAATTAAGTTATAACTTATTAAGATTATTCATATAAAAACATATATGCTGTGAATTGTGATGACCTTGAGAGTTGAGAGAGCTATGTCTTGTGGTATGTTGTTAGGACAAACAGATGAATTTATTATTTTTTCCACCCGAAAATCTGATTTAACAATAAAAATATATGGAGATCCCTCTCTTTGCGACAAGTATACTGCATAGAGACAATAATTAGTAAAAATAGAACAAACGACATTTTATAGTATCTAGAAACATACAGGGCACCGAAAAGAAGAAGAAAGTGTACTGTTCAATAAGCATACATCGCAGGCTGCTTCATATTATACATACACAATTGTTTCGCGCGGGTTGTCGCTAACAATTAAAAAGGGATCAGATGATTGTGTAAGGAACAAACCTCTTGAAACAAAGTCCCAAAAAGGGGTGTTTTATTGGCGAAGACTTTACAGTTGGAACTTAAACAGAATGCCTCTAAGGGGCGCAAGCACACGAGTACTGAAAAGAAATGTTTAAGTCTAAATTAAGAAATTGAAATTACATATTTTCTGTTTGAGAGTGTTTGATTCAGGGTCCTTTTGCTCTATGTCTTTTCTTCCTTTTATATTCCCTAGATGATCTCTTCGTGATCAACCGCTTAGAAACTGCTTAATTGCTTTATAATTGCCCACTTTCTTCATGGTGGCCAATTTATCGTGGAACTGCCGTCTCTAACTGCTGTCACTACTCTTTGTCGTTCAACCGTCTTCAACTGAACATCCTTGAATTGTGGAACGTAATAAAATTACTTAATAATTGCTTCGATAATTGCACTTTTGAATAACCATAACATCTTATATTTGCTAAGATCCTGGGCGATTCAAAGGTTTAGGCGAGAACAGGGTCATAACCCTAAGCGACTGCAAGGCATTTTATTCGCTCAGATCTTGGGCGTCTTGCAAGTTTGGGCGATGGTGTTACCGCATTCGTGGGCTTCCACTGCATTCATTAGTAACCCTATTTGGGCCTTTATCCTAAATTGTCCAGTTGGGCTTCATTCTTTGGGCTATTCGATTTGGGCTGCTCTAGCGTGTCAACAATTACCCCTCAATATGACAGAATTAATACCAATTATTAATTTTTGCCATATTCATTTTGTGTTTTTCAGCAACATTTGAAATTTTCAAGAATTTCAATCATTATTTTTTTCCATAACCTGAAAATGTGCGACGTTGCAAACCCTTATAACCCCCAAATACACGCTATTTCATCGTACCACTAAATCACGCCTCATTATTTCGCGCTTCTCTCTCGCAATATTACTGTTCATCTTCTTATTTCTCTGCTATGTTTCTCAAGCAAACTTTAACAAAACTTTATTTCGTTCCCAATGGCTGCTTCACAATCCCAATCTGGTGACTCTTTCAGTTTCGAAGACTTCCAGAAAATTCTCACTCGGCCATATATAACTCCGAACTTTCTTGCACCAGCCAATGCCGAACTCAATAAGTTCTATCTAGGTCCTTCATTCAACAATGTCGAGACCGTCGAACACGTGGCGGTGGGCCAGTTGTTCCCTTGTACTTATGGCCCTCCATTTCTAAACTCTTTGCCGCTGAGACCGCTTCGCGAAAGAGGCATTCGCACTTGGCTTAAATCTGATGTTGTTTTCGGTAGATGACATGCTCGCTTTGTGGACCATGGTCCTACCAAGGTAATTTTTGATAGTGCTAAAATTTCTGATTTGTTAAAAATCTCTCTTCAACCCCCTACTTTTGATCCAGCGTTTTTCCTATTGCTTTAAGTTTTTGGTCCTTTGAGTATAATACTTTTGTTTTCCCTCTTGGTCTCATGTCCATTACTTTAAGGGATGTTGGAGTCTTAGTAAATCTGCCACCTTTGGGTGATACCATTTTCCCTGACATTTTGATTTCTGGTGTCGCCCCAAAATTTGACAGAAAACTCACCGAGTCTTATTCAAGCCTGCAAAACTGTTATAATCACTCGAGCGCTGAGCCTTCTCATGCTGAGCGTGTGGCCTTTCTTCATATTTAGCTTTGTAAATATATTCTGTGTGTGCCAAGCATGAAACCTTCTATGAGCTATTTATCCATAGCGCACGAATTGGCGCGTGGTAGGCCTCTGAATTTGTGTTCTTTCTTTTTGGCTGCCCTCTATAGAGACATGGTTTCTCTCCAATTCCAATTGAAGAATGGTGCATCTCCCATTGACAGTGAGCCTCTTTGGTTCACTCAAATGTGGTTGAGAGCCTATTTTCCATCACTTGGTGCTCTATCGTTTTCCCTTCATTCTGCTAAATTGCTATGGGCTAGCTATTGACCCACTGAGCCCTGTAAATATGTTCAGAATGGACATCTTTTCATTCTTTTATACTTTGAATTCAATTCCTTCTTTCTTTCCTTTTCCTCCCTTTTTAACTCCAGATTATGTGCAACCCCCATCCACCCTGGACAGTGCGAGCACCTCTCTGCTCGTTTGGGTTCAGTTTTTAATCGGGAGGGAGTTGTTTCATGATATTTTGACTGGAACCAATGCCAAAAATGGGATTGAAATATATGCTCCCCAATTTTTGGCTCGTCAACTTGATTTTGGCCAAACTTGGCCTGTTCCCCCTTGTTATTCAAGAATTTGATAGATCGCTTCCACATCATTAATAAGGCAGAGGCAGAAGTTATAGATACTCGCAATATTCTTTTGACGAGTAACTTTTCATTAGCCCCCTTCAATCCTAACCATGCCATCCATCCCCTTCTTGAACAACTCTGGTCATCAGTGAAGCGCAGATTGTTTGCAACTGATGCCAATCGTGCTTTCCATTCACTGGATCAGCCAGACATTTCTTCCACTTCTCCTGTTTTGGTCACCCCTGTGTCCATTAGGAGTCCTTCCTCTTCTACTCGTACTAAACAGTCTATTCGTCCATCTACTTCTCTTCCTACCAAGCCCCCTGCAGCTAAAAGTGCCTCAAGCCGCAAACGGCCAGCCTCAGCATCTCCCATTTTGGAGGATGATGATGATGATGACACTCCTCTCATCGTTAGGAGAAAGGTAATTAAATTAGTTTACTCACAAGCATACATTTCTATACTTGAAACTTTTCTATGTGCTGATAGTTTATTCAGATTTCTCAGAAAAGTTCAGCCTCTCCTTTGAAGGCTTTGATGTTGACAGCTCCTGCTCCATAATCCTCTGCTGAGGCTGCTTCATCCAAATCAGCTGATGAAGGGACTACGCTTAAAGAGAAACCTTCAGTCCCGGAATCCTCATCACAACCAATGGATGAGCCACCTTCTTCCCAAGGCGTCAACCCCCCAAACATCGAACCAGAAGGTAATACATTTTTGATATTTTACCTTTGCTTGTGCTATTGGTTTTTGATTTGTTGCTTTTTGAATTCTGCAGATGCTTCCATGGGTTTGCCCGTTGTGGCAAAGTCTTCTCGCCCAGACAAGGGGAAGTCCTCACAAGTGGTGGAGCCACAGGTAGTAGACTTGGCTGGGGATATGCCACCTCCCAAGGTTGCTGATAAGGCAATCTTTGCTTCACTTTTACTTCCACTTTGTTTATTGTAGTGAAAACCTTCAATGTTGGCAATTTTCTTTGCAGGATGCTGATAAGATTGTGTGTTCCATTCAGGACTTGTTCACTTCCTGGGGGCAAGTCAAGACGTCTCGTCCTGTTTCAACCAGTCGTCCTTCTGCTTCTTCAGAGGAAGATATGAAGTTCCTCAAGCAGTCAATATTTGAGTATGTATCATTTATGGATATGGACATCGGTCAGGCTAGTGCTGCCAAACATAAGGATAAGCTTGAGCATTTGAGTGCGAAGTTGGCGCAAGCACTAACACTTCTGTCGTTCAATCTTTCTGCTGATTTTAAAGCGACGTTGAAAGTTGTCCATTCTGAGATTCTCTCCTTGCTAGCCAAAAATGTCGAATTGAAGGCCAAAAGTACTCAATATCTTCGCGCTGTATCTGAAAGAGAGTCTTTGCTTCTGGAGATCAACAAAGTTGAGGACGAATTGAAAGAAATCTCTTCCGAAATTATGATTGAAGACTCTTTGATGACCAGTTTGGCTGCACAGATGAAGGAGCTTCAAGCAAGGATGGACGACTGCAAGGCGAGAATGGCTGCTAAAAAACGTAATGCCTCCCAAGGAATTGAGCGAACCAAGTTTTTGGTCGAGCAGTAATTGTGAAAAAGAAAGAGAATGTCATTCTAAGTCTAAATTTGTGGCTTCTATATTCTTAGTTTTAATGATATATTCTGGATTTTTAATTTTAAAATCACATAATATTTTATCTTTTTTCCAATATTTTAAACCATTTTCTCCTATTATTTCAATCTTTTCTAATCTAGATATTAAATTTTCTATTTCTTGTTCTGTTATTAACATATCATAATTTTTTTCATTATCTACTAATTCTATAATTCCAAAATCTATTTCATCTTCTTCAAAATCAATTTCTTCTAAATTATCTTCTTATAATAATTGATATTCTCTTTCTTTTAATAGGTTAAAACTGCTGTTATTATAAGGCTGTTGAAAAAATGCTGTTTTTCTTAATTAAACTTAAATCCTACTCAATATGGTATGGGGGCTGTTAAAAACTGCTGTTGCTGTATGGCTGTTGAATAAATGCTGTTTTTCTTCATTAAACTTTAATCCTACTCAGCACTCCCCTTAGTTTATTGTAATTTTTTCTAAGAATTCTCTATAAATCCCTTAACTTATCAAGTAAAATATAGTAAAGATATTTGTGGTTACTTTGAAGAAGATAACATAGTAGGAACTTATAGTAAAGATTTAGTTGAAATTTTAGAAATTTTAAAAGTTGTTAGATACTTTCCTGTTGAAATAAGAGAAAATATAATTAAAAAGATATTAATTGAAGAATATAAACATATATATATTAGAAGAAGTTTGTAGTGAATTAGAATTTATATTAAACTGGAAACAAAAAGATCGTTAGATTATCTAGACTTAGATTTAAAAAATACCAGTAAAAAAGTACAAAAAGTAGATAATAATATAATTTAGTGTAATTTAAATAATAAATATAAATTACACAGTTTATTTTCAGAAGATCCAAGTCAGAATTGCTTGATAGATTTAATTATAAATTTATCAAAAAATTTAGAATCAGAAAATAAAAAGACATTTAATTATTTAGAAATAATTAAAGAAAATATTAGTATTAGGGATCAAGAAATAAGAAATATAAAAGAATCATTAGATTATATTAAAAATCAAAATTCAAGTATTTTAGAAAAACTTGTTAAATTAGAAAAAGTGCCATCTAAAGTAGATTTAACATAAATAAAAAGAATTTTAGATTTTAATAAATCTAAAGAAATAGAAATAACATCTACATCAAGTGTAGAAAAAGATTTAAAAACTTTAACAAATATATTAGAAAATTTAAGTTTTAAAGAAACAGGAAAAGAGAAAGTAACTAGAAAGTTACCTAAAGAATATAAATTTTCTAGATGAGTACAAATCATTTCTTAGGAAGATCTAGAACAATAAATTAAATTAATAGAAATAATGAAGAAGTATCCACATCTAGAAGAAGCACTTCAAGCATAAGCAGAAATATAATAGAAAGCGTTTTGAATAGACCAGTACAATATAATCAAAATATAGAAGAAATCATAGACTCTCAACAAGATTATTTAAGATTTCAGACTAATGGATTAAGAATTCTTAATCCAGAAATATTATATAACGGAGGAATTTTTGAAACAAGAACACAATTTTTCAGACACAGTAGAGAAATATCAGTTCAGTGTATAGGAAATCAAGTAAAAAAATTAAATTTAATATCAGAAAATTCTAAAAGAGAATTAAAAAAGAAAAATTTTAGATTTATGCATTTAGGATTAATAGTCATAGGAATAAAAGGATTAATGAGAAAAAATTTAGGATGTAAGGTTTTAGTTACTATATATGATGAAAGAATTAGTAATATAGATAAGAGTATGATTGCTAGTACAGAAGTAAATGTGAACAATAATAATGGAATAATTTATTGTAATCCAGATTTTTTTATTAACAATTAAAGATTTTTCGGATAAGATTAAAATAGGAATTCAAATTAAAGGATATGAAGAGGTAGAAAGTGGAGACAATTTATTAATTAGTATAGGATTTTTAGGAAGATATTCAAATAATTCCCAAACAAAATATAAAATTTACATAGATAAAGTAGTAAATTTAATGAGTAGTAAATGAATTAATATGGTTAAACCTAAAGAATATTCATCAGAACAGTTAGCAGGATTAGAATGGAATATGGAGAAATTTTTAGAAAATCAAGAAACAATTATAGCACCACAGGAAGCATTAACCTATAAAGATATTCATGGAAGAACTAGTTTAAGATTTTTAGATTATAATCAAGTACAAAGACATAATAATTTTGAAGAAGAACAGAATGAATCATATCAAGATCAAGTTCCTATAGAGTTAATGGATGAAGAACTTGATAGAATAATTTATCCAAAAGAATTAGGAATGAATTTAGATAAAAAAGAATTATTAGAGTTTGAAGATCAAATGTATATTAATAAGATGATAAAAGAATCTGAATACCAATATTATGACGAATAACAGAATATAAGAATAAGAATTATTAAAAAAGATAATGATTCAGAAAATTCTGATTTAAGCTATACAAAAGAACTTGTGGAAGGTTCAAATACATATAGAACTTTTGGAGATACTCCTTTTGATAAAACAGTTAAACACGAAGCAATGATTTATGGTGGAGGATTTCCTCCAAGAGGAGCTTATCCTTTATATAATAATACAGAAGAAAAATAAATAGCAAAGGGAAGTGAAAAACCCTTAGAAAAGAAAATAGAATTTCAATCAGACCATAAAGCACAATTTTTAAATATTACAGCGCATGATCCACAGACATGGAATAATGTATTAGATGTATGGAAGAATACTATAATAGGCCATTATATTAGAAATTTTCAAGAAATGGAAACTTTAGATATATATAGATATTTAGAAACATTTTTAGGAGAAAGTGTAAAAATTATGTAGAAAGCATTTAAATTAGAAAAGAAAGAAGAATTTGAACAATTAGTTAATATGAGAAGTAATCCATATAATTTTGTTAATAAAATACAAATATTAATAACAGGAACAGATCCAAATTCAGGACATATGAGTATACAACGAAAAGCTATGAGAGATTTAGAACAACTTAGTCTTTATAAATGGACTAAAGGAAGATATGTTAAGAAATTTTTAAATGAATATCATTATTTAACTTCAATATCAGGAAATACATTTAATCAAGATATTGGTAATAAATTATTTCATAAATTACCAAGACCATTAGAATTAGAAATTACAGAAAAATGGTATCATTTAGTATCAGTAAAAGAAGAATCAGAAAAGCAATGGAGTATAGGACAAAGAATACAACATGTAATAAGATGCCTAGAAAATAAATGTGTAGAATTACAAATTCAAAAACAATTAAAGAAGACAGAATATAAATTTTGTAAAGATATTTTTACTCCACAAACTTATGGAGCTACTAGCTCTAGAAAAAATAAATATAGTAATAAAGAAAGAAAATATAAGAGACCTTTTAAGAAAAGATATTTTCTAAGAAAATCTAATAAAAGAAAGCCATATTTAGATGAAAAAAGACGTGTTGAAAAATTTAAACCAGAAAGAACCTATAAAAATAGATTTAGTTGTTATGTTTGTAATAGTAATGAGCATTTATCCAAGACTTGTTCAAAAAGAATAAATAATTATGATAAAAAGAGCACATTAATAGAATGTACTAATGAAAATTTAATACAATTAGATTAATATATTTCAGATAAAGAATCTATTTATAGTATTATATCAATAGAAGATAAAAATGCAGAAGAAAATAAGGAATCTGATTATGAAATAATAGATGAATTCTCAAATTTAAGAATACAAGAAGAATCAGAATCAGAAGAAGAATTTAATTTAATGAATAATTTAATAATAAAATGTTTACATGATTGGCAAAAATATAAACGAGCAGATAATATAGCTTGTTACTTATGTAATTGGTATCCAGTAAAAAAATTTAGAGTTAAATGTTTAGAATGTTATAAAGAAGCATGTATAAAATGTTTAGAAGGAAAAAATCTTATTGAAAAAGAAGAAATTAATACAGAAATTTTAAGAGAAAAAATTGAAATTTCAGAAGTAAAAGTTCTTAGAAAAAGAATAGAAAGTTTAGAAGAAATGCAAAAATTAATAATAAACAAACCAAAAATAATAGAACATAATAATAAAGGCAAAACAATAGAAATAGAAGAACAAATTCAAAATAAAGAATATGTTCAGGTAATATGTAATCCAGAAAAACTTAAAAGTATTAAGGTAAAATGTTACATAAGAATATGACAATATGAAATAAAGTGTTTAGAACTAATAGACTCAGGATGTAGTAATTGTATAATTAATAAGAAATTAATACCTAAACAATACATAATACATTCAAAAAGACCAATAGAAGCACAACAAATGGATTGAGAATTATATACTTATACAGAATTATTACAATCAAATAGCAAAATTAGTTTTGAAACAAATTGTGGTAGAAGCATAGAATATACTTTACCTAAAGAATCTGTATGGGTTAGACCTTTAACTATTAAAGATACAGATTTTATTATAGGATTAAATTTCTTATTAAAAGGCAATGGAAGTATTACAATTACTAAAGACTTCTTACATTTACAAAAACATACATTATTTACACCTACACAGACTAATTATTTCCCATCAGAGTACATAGAGAAGCGTGGTGAAAGTAGTAGTAGTAGTAGTAGCAATTGTAAGTGTGAAAAAAAAAGAGAATGTCAATTATTAAAAGAAGATAATTTTGAAGAAATTGATTTTGAAGAAGATGAAATAGATTTTGGAATTATAGTATTAGTAGATAATGAAAAAATTTATGATATGTTAATAACAGAACAAGAAATAGAAAATTTAATATTTAGATTAGAAAAGATTGAAATAATAGGAGAAAATATTTTAAAATATTGGGAAAAAGATAAAATATTATGAGAATTAAAAATTAAAAATCCAGAATATATAATTAAAACTAAGAATATAGAAGCCACAAATTTAGACTTAGAAGATTTTAAAATACATATAAAAGAACTTTTAGAATTAGGAGTTATTAGAAAATCAGAAAGTTCTCATAGATCAGCAGCTTTTATTGTTAGAAAACATTCAGAAATTGTTAGAGGAAAAAGTAGAATGGTAATTAATTATAAAAGATTTAATGATAATATTATAGATGATGCTTACAACATACCAGACAAAACGGTTTTAATAAATAAAATACAAAACTGTAAAATTTTTAGTAAATTTAATTTAAAATCAGGATTTTGGTAAGTAAAAATGCACCCAGAAAGTATTAAATGGACAGCTTTTACTTGTCCAGAAGGACATTTTGAATGACTTATAATGTCATTTGGAATTAAAAATGCACCTAGTATTTTCCAAAGAAAAATGAAAAATATTTTTAATAAATATAGTAAGTTTATAATAGTATATATAGATGATATTTTAGTATTCAGTAAAAATAGAAGAGAACATAGAGGACATTTACAAATAATTTTTTCAGAATTTATTAAACATTGTCTAATAATTACTAAAAAGAAAATAATTTTATTTAAAGAATTTATAGACTTTTTAGGAGTTAATATAGAAGAAGGAAAAATTAAGTTATAACCTCATATAGCTCAGAAAGCTTTAGAATTTTCAGATAAACTTGTAGATTTAAAACAAATTCAAAAATTCTTAGGATTAGTAAATTATATTAGACAATTTATAAAAGATTTGGGAAAAATTGCAGGACCTCTATATGCAAAAACCTCTCCTATAGGATAAAGATTTTTTAATCAAGAAAATATAAAGTTAGTACAACAAATAAAAGAAAAAAATAAAAACTTTACCAGAATTGGCCATGCCATTAGATTCAGAATATTTAATTATAGAAACAGATGGAAGTATGATAGGATGGGGAGCTATATTAATATGCAAGCCTAATAAATATACTGATAAAAGTACAGAAAGAATTTGTAGATATAATAGTGGAAATTATAGAGAAAAAGAAAATTTAAGTAGTATAGATGCAGAATTATTAGCCATAAATTATGCATTAGATAGTTTTGAATTGTTTATCATAACTAAGAAATAAATAACTATAAAAACAGATTGTGTAGCCATAGTCTCTTTTGTGAATAAAATGAAAATAGATTAAAAAAGAAGTAGTAGGAGAAGATGGTTAAATTTTATAGACAGAATTACAAATACAGGAATTAATATAGAATTTGAGCATATTAAAGGTAGTGATAATAAAGTAGCAGATATTTTAAATAGAATAGTAACGGATAGAAATTATTAAAATAGAAATTATTAAAATTGTTTAACATGATTTTGTTACACAGATGTCTAGACCAAGACCTTTAAGACCAGAAATTCCACCAGGGAATTCTTTTGCATCAAGTTCTTTACCACAAACTCCATTTAATCAGAACAGATCAATGTTATAAGACAGACTAAGGTTTGGAAACCAAGAACTGATTGTTTTTCCAAATAGTAATATTTCGTTTAAAATTTTACCTCATATTTCTTTATCTAGAGAAGAAAAATGTATCTTAGATAATTTATGGATTTCATATAATAAGAATCCAAAAGATCAAAAATATTTTCTTGTATGCATGAATGCATTATCAGAACATTTTAGTCAGAACAGGCAAATATTTAAATTTTATGTTGTTATTAAAGGTAAAACACCAGGAATTTTCCATTCTTGGATGGAAGTTTTAGACCGTATTAAAAATTTTCCAGATCCTCTTTATAAATGTTTTACAAGTTTTCAAGAAGTTTTACACACAGCAAGACAGCATATAGGAATAAATTTTTATTTATCTCCTTCTTTAAGAAACTATTCTGATCCTCCATTAGACTTCTTTCCGAGTAAAGATCAGAATATTTTTTGCCAACATTGTAAGTGTATGCAAAGAAATTACAAAGTTATTAATGAAGCCAACCAGAATTTTTTATTAGAAAGAACCCAACTCCAAAAAAAAGTGGCCCAACAAGAAAAAGAGATTTTGAATTTAAAAGTCCATTATCCAAAAGGTACTATGGAGCCCAAGAAATTCATAGCTAGTCCAGCCCAAACGGTAGCTGGTAAAGACTTATCAAATCCGTTTAAGGTTGTGGACTTACCAAAAGTTCAACAGACTCGGAGGATTGTTGATTTCTCTACTAAATCAGATAATCAGACTCAGCAGACTGATAAATATGCTACAGACAAAGGTAAAGAGATTTGGGATCTTTTACAACCTAGTGGAAAATTTGATTATTTAGTAAAATATTGTCCACCAGAACATTTTTCACTAGAACATTTTTCAAATAACCAAAATCTTTCACAAACCCAAGAAATTCAGTCCAGTGAAGAAAAGGGAAAAATGATTGTTCAAGATAGCCAAGAACTTTTTCAAGATGCACAAGACCCCAATCAAGATACTGTTTCCTTAGAAAAGATTTTTGAAAAAATAGAAGAATTTCAGAAACAATCTAAAAAAGAAGAAGGAATTTCTTCAAAAAGAAAGAAAAAGAAAAATGATAAAGAATTAAAAGAACAAATTAAAGAAGCAGTTAATCAAGCATTTGAGACAATTTTAAAAAAGAACCATGGAGAAGAAAAATAAATTGCAGAATGCCCAGATAAAAAGGAAAAAGATGAAGCCAGTCCTTCCAGACTTTCAGACGAAGATCCACAGAATGAAGGATACAATAATTTAGATAGTGGGATGTCATTTTTATCAGTGACACGCCATAATCTCAGTACATAATGAGATCTCCAATAATTCAGAAAAAGACAAAGTTTGCCAGAAGAAAAGAAGAAAAAGTTGAAGAATCTTTACTATAGACTTTTTGAATAATTAGAAAAGATGTCGGGATTTTTTCAAAAGAAAGACTCCCACTTAAATTATTTTTAGACACCTGTTAGACACTTGATTTGTCAGAAGCTTCTCGGTGAAGTGAGTGCATTTCCTATTAAGGGTAGAATAGACTTTTTGCTCCCAAAAATTTTTCTATTTAAAGAGACAAGTTTCATTTGGCTTAAGCAGAAGTTTACAACCTGTGTACTCTCTGCTATCTAAAAACCCTTTGAAACCTCCCCTCTAGAAAAATTTTCAATCCAAAAATATTCTACAGTAGAAATACTCTTGTGAATATTTAAGATATTCCTTTGTTCTTTAAAAGTTTTTATTTAGAACTTTAGGGACTTCCCGAAAGGGAAATCCTTAGTTGTAAATTTCTAATATGAATTTATAAATTTATGATTTATGTTATGATGTAAATATTTTTATGTTTATCCATTAAATATTTATTTTGTTTTCATTTCATCCTATGCATATAATAAAAATATAACTTGATTTTCAGAAGCCATACTGTTTTTAGATTAATCCTGAGTGACCCAGATAGGTGAAAACTGTTGGCCGGAGTAAGCCTTTTGATGTTTTCTGAAATGCCGGGGAAATGGATAAATTAATCTAGAAATTTTTTAAGGGAGTGCCACGGGTAATCTTAAAAAGGAAAATCATGTTCAAGTTTATATGTTTTAGGTGATGAAAAAAAGGGGGGATTTATAGAGAATTCTTAGAAAAAATTACAATAAACTAAGGAGAGTACTGAGTAGGATTAAAATTTAATTAAGAAAAACAGCATTTTTTCAACAGCCTTATTATAACAGCAGTTTTAACCTATTTTTAACAGTCCCGCCCCCTCTTTTTGTATATATATATGGAGATAGACGAAAAACGTTTAATTTATCAATATGTCCTTATATAACATTGTCAACATCTTTATTCAAAAGATTATAAATTGCATGTTTCATTAATGTAATAGATAATATAATTATTTAAATATAAAGAACAATAAATTGAAAAGAAAAAAATTGCTTAAATGTGATCAACAATTAGAAGAGAACAAGTCGAAGATGGGAGATACTATCTATCAATATTAAAAATCATACTAATTACTATAAATAATTGGAAGTTACTTACACTTTTCATATTTGTATCAATTTCACTAAATACAAGATCTCGATTACACAATTTTCAATAAAATTTTCAAGTATTAATGAAAATTAATATTATGTGTTCTAAAAAATAATTAATATAGTATTGAATATTTTATTATTATTGCATGATCATTTTTGTATAAACATAAAAATTGATGGTAATCCAGTTAATTATTAGATATTAATATATAAAGAAAAGAAAAAGATTTTTATCTTGATACATTTAAAATGAGAATTTTTGTTCCTCCATTCATATTAATCCCATTAAAAAGAAAACAAAAACTTTTGTTTTTGAGATTTTTCACTTTTATATCCATTTTGAAGGTAAGGTTGGTTTTTAATTTAAAATAAATATTATGGATTTTTTTTAGCTAAATGTATTTTAGATAAGATACTTTTTTTTTGTTTTTACCTTTAAGGTAAAAATGTTTATGTTACAGACAAAATGAATAATTTTTTATTTTGAAAATCATTTATGTACCTTTAGTTTACTTATAAGTAAACATTTTAAACTTAGTTGAATATATATCTTTGAATTTGATTCTTCTTCGTGACCGTCTGTACCACAAAGTTGGTCGATGTTGCTATAATGGTTGAAATAGGGTCCAACTAATGTCTAACATAAACAAATAGGTAAACAAAATATTCAACATTTAAAAAATGGGAAATACCATCAAATGGCTACTACTTTTTAATACATTAGTATATTGTGAAAATTGCCACATTTAAATGAAATTATCAAACATATTATCCATGTCAAATTTACATGACATTTAACAATTTCTTGTAACTCAATTACTATTTTCCCCCCCTTATTTTTTCCCCCTCTTTCTATCTCTTTTTAAGGGTTTGTTTGATAGCATTAAATTCCATGAAAAATATTACATCTGAGGAATTCATTTTCTACTTTGACTATTTTTATACGAAAGTAAAAATGAAGTTTGAATTTCAAATTACAATACTTAAAGCATATTTTTTGCCGAGTGAGTGGAAATCGAATTTCAATGGTTTTGTTGGTTTTTTCTTTTTCAACTTACATGGAATTGATTTGTCAATCTTTACAATCAAACGAACCTTAATTTCTTCTAGGAAGAAGTATGCCTAACTTTCTATTTTTCGAGACATAGTTATCCGACTTCATTCGAATATTGACTTGACCAAGTCACTAGATTCAATGCTTAGTGGAAAATTAAAATTTTTAAAGTAATTTTTTTTTATCTCTCGAGACAAAATTAGAGATTTAGGCCCCGTTTGGTACCCATTTTTTTCAAAATATATTTTTCTCTCTTTTCTTTGCAACCACACATTTTTTATTAAAATAATATTACACATAAATGAAAAATTTTTCCTTATTTTTCAACCACACATTTTCCATCAATTTACTATTTCAAAATGTATTTTTACACAAAAATGACTCCCAGACACCCTCTTAGAGTAGTGTATTCAATTGGAAATTTTAAAAGATTTTAATGAACTTTTTAAGTGATGACTTATGTAAATTTTGTGGATTTTTATTTTTTATTTTTAGATTTGAATGGAATTAGCGGAAGTATAAACTTCTATTGACTTTCATTTTAAAATTATTATAGACTTCTGTAAAATTCAAAAGATTTTTGAAAACTTTTATTTAAAGCAGAATTCATGTGGATCTAGTGTAATAATATAAAATTTTTATATACGAGGGGTGATTCCCACAATACCCTTTCCCCTCCTCATATAATAAAAAATTATTTTAAAAAGAACAAAAATTAAAGATTTTAATTAAATAAATAATATAGAAAATCAATATATTTAAATTTAGTTATAAATTTGCCATATGAAATTTTATAATTTAATTAAAAAATATATTTTTCACAAAAAAATAATGAGAAAGAAAAAAAACTATAAGAATTTAATTTAATTTTTTCATAAAAAAATAGAGACAAACTATATGTATGTGAGAGAGAGAGAGAGAGAGATAATCAATAGAAAAAATAAATTCTAATTCTAATTCTAATATTCGTGGAAAGAAAAAGAAAAGAGAAATATTGAAGAAAATACATATTACATATATTTTTTCGAAAGTCTCCCAAAATTTTGGGATTAATGAGAAACAAATTTTGAAATATTATAGGAATACTTTCTATTTAAAAGTTAGTACCCCAGAAAAGTCTATATAAGTCATTAAAATTTGAATACCCCGAAATTTATGAAAATTTCTAAAAAGTTTTAATTGAATACACTGTGACTTTTAAAAATCTATAAAATTTCAATTGAATACACCAATACTTTTAGAAAATCTAAAAAACCTACATTAAATATTCCTAAACTTTTTAAACCTCAAAAAATCTTTAAAAGTCTTAAGTGAATACACTCTTCTTAATGTATATGTTTTAAATAGTATATATGCCCTCGTTTGGCCTACATTAATATTCATTCCATTACATTTTATTTTTCTCTCTCTCCTATTTTTAATCACACAGTCTTTCATAAAATAATATTACATGTGAATCGAAATTTTTTCCTTCTTTTTTAACTATTCATTTTTCAAAAAAAATATTATTCCATCCATTTTCATTTCTACAAAATAGGGGTCAAACGGGGGCATATATATATATATATATATATATATATATATATATATATATATATATAAAGACCGCTAATTATTTTTATGTCTATAAATTGTTGGTGCTGTAGACTTATTTTTTCACTATAATGTTTACAATTTAATCTTATAGTTTTGTAATAAATGAAATTTCTAATAAATATTATCCTCATTTTTGTTATGTATAAACATTTTATCAGTTAGATATCAAAGCTCGTTAGGCCGTGGGTAGGAGCGGATTAGAAAGGTGGAGTGGAGAGAGGAGTGAAATTTTTTTAAATTCTTTTTTAGTGTGTTAATATGCATTTAAATCCTTTTAAAGAAATTTATATTTATTTTTCGAAAAGTTATGTGACTCATTTGCAATTTGTTCTTATTTCTTGTATTTTATGTTTTTTTTTTCCTTCTTTTAGTTAATTAAAAAATGGCAAATTCCTTATTTAATGGACAAAATGAAGGAAGTTGCGAGTTTTTCTATTGAAAGATGGGCGATAAATTATATATAAAAATTAACAGTATATTTAGCCCTTGTTTGGTTCCCATTTTTTTCTCATTAAAATGAAAAATATGATTGTTATGCATTACATCAAGTCACCAGATTTGAATTTCTATCTCTTGTGTGGGACTCGTAACGACTATATTTTTCATTTTCATTCTTTCAAAAATGAGAAACAAACAAGGGCTTATTATATTTTACATAGATTGGGGATGAAAAGTATAAGAGCTTGTTTGGACTCGATTTTTTCACTCAAAAAATTGATTTTTTGAACGTTATTTCACTATTCCAACCGTCATATTTGATTTCTTTTTTCACAGGTGGACTCTACTTTTCTCCTAACAGTCAAAAAATCAATTCTCAAAATCACTCACAAACAGACTCTTAAGTTTTTAATTTATAAATAGAGAGAATAGAAATATGATTAAGCTCCTGTTTGACAATGATTATTTGAATTTTTTTAATATATTTATTTTTAATCAGACATTCACACAATAAAATATTTTATTTTTAAATTTAAATTTTTTTTATTTTTTAATCATATATTCTCCTAAAAATTATTATTTAAAATATTAGTTTTCTTCAATAATGTTGGTCAGACTGGGCCTAAAAATGACGTTTGAATGATTTATAATTGTGGTAAAATGGAGTACAAAATGGAGGTTAATCGTAATTCAACGAAAGTCAAAGCCAATCGTCCTAGTCAGGGAAAGAACGTTCTAAAAGAATATGTAATCACAACCGTTGAGTCATGGCGCCCATCCAAAAACAGCACTTCAGCCGTCAATTGAGTTCACGTTTCGGAATTGCGCCACGTGTCTCCGTACGCTCACCCCCCGCGCGACACGCCATTAAACTCGATTTGGAATCCGGGTTTGAAGTCCGCACAATAAAATCCCACCCGAGAGAGAAAGTGAGATTTTGGTTCGAAGTGTGAAACGTTGACATGAAGACAGAGTGAGCTGTGTTTCGATTTGGAGCTCCAGTATCTGGAACTGGAAACTTTGCTTAAATTTGTGTGAGTTTCTCGTTTCACTGGAATTGTGAATTTCTGATGCTTAGTTGTGTGTATTTCTGTTTCTTTTTTGTAAATTTGAGGGTGAAAATTTGTCTTTGGAGGTTAGGGTTCTGCGAATTTTCAGAATTTTTTATGTTTTTACTGCTGCTTGAGTTGAGGAAAATCTTTTGGTTTTAGGTAATGACTGCGGTGAGATACTGTTGGCCTTGTTTGGGCTTGTAGTTCTCTCCACGACTCCGTGTCCTAGAATTCAGTTTAGATACATGTAATTCACACACACACACACACACACAAACACACAAACACTTACTTGCCCACGTAGGAGTAAATTTATGCATAGGTTTATATTCGGTAGTTTTTCCTTTTATTCTTCTACAATTTATTGATTTAGTATTCTGGTTTGCCAATTAAATTTTCAATATTATTCTGTTTCTTTCTTTATTGATTAACGCAGTTTAGTTTATCACAAGGGAAGGTTTTGTTGAAGTTCCGAACTGGGAGGTCAATGGGTGAAGGAGAGGTGTCTGAGAAGCCTGAGGCAGCAAATGTGAATGATGAGGGGGTGGAAAAGATTGAGGCTGTGACGGAGAAGAATGAGCAGCAAAATGGAGTGACAGAAGTAGTTGAAGATAAAAAGGATGATGGGAAACTTGAGGTGCAAAAAATGGATGCAGACAAAGAAGAGATCAAGGAAAGCAAGGGAACTGAAGAAAAAGAAGTGGAGGAGGAAAATTTAGCAGGGGGAACCAAAGAAGAAGGAAATGAAGATACAGGAGAGGAAGAGCTTGGAACCTCAGCAGATATGGGGAAGGAAGCAACCAAGAACAAGGCAATGGAAGATGACTCTGGGGATATCCGCAAGGAGGAGACAGATGATAAGGTTGAAGAGGGCGCTGGTGGAGCAAAAGGGGAAGAAAAACTGGAAGAATATAAAGAGAAAAAAGGCTCGAAGAAGCGGCCTAGAACAAAAAGTAGTGCTGCAAAAAAAGTAAAAAATAAGGTGAATGAAGCTGAAGAGAAGAAAGAGAAGGATCTGAAAACCTCAACTGAGAAAAAACCGAAAGAGCCTAAAACCCCTATAGAGAAAAAAGAGCCTATAAGCCCTACAGCTTTTGCTATTCAACGTCCTGTACGTGAACGGAAATCTGTAGAAAGGTTGGTCGCCATTGTTGAGAAAGATACTGCTAAGGAATTCCGAATTGAAAAGGTGTGCTTTCTGAATTTTTTCCTGTCTTATTTTCACTCATTAAGTGGATTAAATATAATGCTGCAATACATTCATGAAGTTCATTGACTTTATCTCTGAAGATTTACTTTGTGACGTACCAGTGTTCGTTTGCAGGGTCGTGGAACTGCACTGAAAGATATTCCTAATGGTACACTTTTTAAAGTATTTTGATGCCTCCACTTCATCCAAACATGTGATCAGCTTACTTTTTCATGTTGCAATTTGTCAAGAGTTCCATTAATATGATTTTGTCATGGCGTCACCACACCACTTCTTAATTACACTTCTTAGTAAACCTGTATAATGAGTGAATTTAAGTTTTTGGGATTATCTAAGACTGTTTATGGGGTAAAATAGAAGTTGAACGACTGTTAAGATTTATTTTGATGCTTGATGCACCTTGCTGGCTTCGTGCATTTTTTCCTTGAATTCTGGTGCAGATCATAATGTAGAGATAATTTGACCAAATCGCCAATCAGAGTAGAAGAGAGTTCACAGACCCCTTCAGAAATACTAAATTACTACCAAATAGCACATTAATCAACCAAAACTTATGTTTCTCCGTCCTGTGTGTTGTGTCAGATTTCATGGCCTTTTAGAGTAGCTTTTCTTTATCTAATTATACACACTGATATTTGGGATTAATCTTTTATAATCCTACTTCCTATGCGTTTCTAGCTCATCAAATCAATGAGCTACTTTATGGACAGATGAATGCAGCTACTCATCGAAGATAGTCAATAAATCTTGTTTTAAAAAAATTGGGGAACTCTCTATTGCATTTGTGCTAGTCATTTCCTCTTAATAGACAACCTCATATATGGTTCATGGGGTTCTGGATAAATTATCCAAGCTCGCTGAAAAATGGACAGGTCCAATGAGTATTGATTATTTGTTGCTTGTTTTTGTCTAGAGTCAGCTAAGATGAGTATACACTATATAGAGGAAGGCAGGCCTTTAAAATGTGAGAAAAATAGTATTGGGATGTGATAATGGATTTGAATGCCAGCTTGGGTGGGCAAGGTTTATTTAATTCTCTTTCAAATTTTACTTCCTCTTCTAACTTTGAGGTTTGGCAGGTATTGAGGGTGAGTTTGGGGGCTAATATACTGAGCCAACAACAAAAAAATGCCGCCAATAGCATGACATATATACGTACCTTATGGGGTTCTACTAACTGTCAACATATTAAGCAATACTCTAAAAACTTAGGCAAGAAGCGGCATTTCACTTTTTCTATGTGGTGGATTGGGCCTTGTATACCAAGGGAACAAGTCTTCTTGTTTAAATTGAGTCCATGAGGACCAGAACAGCAGGTTCTATTACTTCTCTCCATGCTTTCCCTCATGCAGTATATTAAAATCATGGGGCTTTCTGGTCACTGGCTATCAATCTATTGAGAGCCACCTTTGTAACAGCAAAAGTTGTGACCAGGATATTCTTTGATAAATTTGCTCAAATAAAATTATGCCCTTGTTGGGATGACTCTTCGAAACACGGTGAGAATATCTTCCCCCCACCCTAGTCTCATCTGTAATCAAAGTTAACTCCTGTGCTTGATTTGTTTTAATTTTGAGTATTATGTTTCTTCTGTTCCATTTGTACTAAATCTTCATTTATTTTATTGTAAATCAATTTTTCAATGATTTCAGTTACATGGCTGTACAAACATTCTATTGTTTTCTGAACCACATTTGTGTTTCAGTGGCATACAAATTGTCAAGAAGGAAGAGTGATGACACTTCCAAGTTGCTGCATACTATTCTTTTTGGACGGAGGGGAAAAGTAATGCTTTGAGTTCATAGTTAATATTCTGGTGTTCCTTTATGTTTCATTTGGGTCTAGAATCGTTTTTCTTTGTCCACAATGCAGTGTTCTCGTCAGTTTGATAATCAATTCACGTTGAAAATGGCTGGAATTTTCATTTTCCTTAAATTTTAAGAAAATATCTCTGGTGTGTCATGTCGTGCATCTGAAAAACTTTATGGTTTAAAGTTGTTAAGCATATCGTGTCTTCTGATACCTTAATGCGTTTTGAATATTATGGTACTATTACCAAAGCAAATAAGTCACAATTAGTTTTACTTGCAAACATTTGGCTCCCTAAGTACTTAATTTTTGGACCATTTTCTTTTTTAATTGTTATTTTCTATTATTTTTGTTTGATGTTGACATTGAAGTTGAGTTATATAATCCTGAGTTTTGCTTAAGCAAATGATGTTAGCAACAATATTCACCAACCTTTTGCCACTTCCTGCCAATTTACTTTGGTATTTAAAGTAAATTTGGTGCTCCTAATGTGCTTTTCTGGCAGCTATAAAATGTTGATATGCTGTAGTTGGGTCCATTTCATGCTCTTGTTGATAACTTCCGATATTTGACTCATGCTTATACTTCTGTCTAATTATGCAGGCAGCTGATATCAAGAACAACATATCTAGATTTTCTGGATTTGTGTGGCATGATGATGAGGTAAAGAAGAGATTATGTTTAGTTATCTAGTGATTGTACAATATCTATTTATAACTTCTTTGAAACATAGGCATAGCTCAGCATTTTCAACATGCGTGTCTTAGGAAAAGCAAATGAGGAAACTAAAAGAAAAACTTGACAAGTGTGTCAAAGAAAAATTGGTGGAAGTCTGTGATGTTCTCGATATATCAATTTCCAAGTCTACTACAAAGAAGGTATGCAGAGATCTCTCTGCTTCACATTAACCTGGAAATTATACATTTGCTTTCTTACTTCTTTGCATAGCACCTCCTCTCATTGCACATTTCTTCATATGTGCCTTTTTATTCTTAGATACACTAGTGCATTTGTGTTGTAGATAAATTTTTAACAGTATGGTACCGCTGCCATTTTATAATATTTATGGGATGTACCATTCCTCTCCTTCATTTCTCTGACTACAAGATTAAAATTCAATGTCATTCATCATGCATCCAGGAAGACATGATCGTGAAGTTGATAGATTTTTTGATGGATCCTCGTGCAACAACCACTGACTTGCTTGCTGAAAATGAACAGGTTCAACACAAAGTCCAATCTTTCTTTTTTTTCCTTTTCGCTTGGCTTTTTTATATTTACAAATCTCATGTATGCCAACCAGTCGGACAAGGAAAAAAAGCGCAAGAGGTTCAGTAAAAGCAGCATATCAGCATCTGGGAATGCATCTTCAAAAGGTTCTGCCAAGGTATTCCCTTTCTTGTTAATTGTAGATTGGACAAATTTTAGAACGATAAGGTTGGAGTAAATTATCAAATTCTGGCATTATAATCTTTATACATCACTGTCTGTAGATTTGTACTGTGGGTGTTGTTAGTTCAATCATATAAGAAAATAAGTTAGTTCGAATTTTACCCGGTTCTTGACTGACTCCTATTATGGCACTTTAGCGTGTGTATATGTAGATATTGAATGTAGTGTGTCCCGTTGCATGGGGTGAGTTGCAAACTTGAAGCATTTGCACTATTTTGTTAAAACTGTAATATGTGCGAGGTAGAACTTGCAATGACAGTGGGATGTGGTCTATAAGCATATAAATTGATAACAAATTATGCAACACGAAAATGTCTAGTCAACCACAAAAGTCAGATAAGCTATTCAATTTAAGATGAATAGGGTGCTGTTTGATTCTGGCAAACTATGCTTCTAAATTCTCCTCTTTACTTTGTAGAACATGGTTTGGAATACAGCATGCGGACATTTCCATTTACATGTTTACAGGGAGAATAAAGTCAACATAATTGGGATTCAGGGTCTGCCCCGAACTCTGAAATATAGTAAAATAAAATTAGAGAGGAAATGATGCCAAATGAATCCTCTGTTTTATATGGATAGAAGCTAGCACAAATCATGGAGGCTATCTGGGGTTCCATTTGATGTTCGGAACTCTCACTTTATAATTTGGCTTTTGTTTATTATAACTTCGCCCTTTGTAATCTTTCTCGCTTTAGATATGAATACAAATAAAAAATGAAAGCACGCTTGCTTATCATTGACTATATATTCTTCGTAAATGTAATCTCAGTGGTCAATCAAAGAAATCACAGTTACTAACATCGTGGAAGATGTATTGGACTTCAGATATTAATCTTTATTTCTGGTGTATTTTCAGAGTCAAAAGAGAACTGAGAGTGCATCTGAAAAAGGTGGGGAGAAAAAGAGCATGCCTGAATCTGATGACGAAACAGAAGAACAGAAAGATGAAACACATGAAGAGGAAACTGTTAATGGTGTTACTGAACGATCTGAAAATGAGATGTCTGATCAAGGAGAAAGTGAGAAGGAAAGCGCATCCGAAGACAAGTCCGATGAGGACAAAGGAAATTTAAAGCAAGGTAAAACAAAGTCTCCAGCAAAGAAGGGATTTGCTGAAAAAGCCAAAACTAAGAAAGTTACAATCTCTAAGAAGGCTACTCTGCCTAAAAAGGCACCTGCAAAATCACCATCAAGTCGCTCAAAATCCAATAATGATACAAGTGCAAAGAATTCTTCGGGTAAGAAGAATAATGAAGCAGTTAAGAAGTCATCAACTCTAAAGAAATCTGCGTCAAAGGAGACAACTGGTGAGAATTGTGGTTTATTTTTCTTTGATTGGACTATATGGTTGCAAGAGAATCTTGATAGTTTAATCATTTACAATCCCTAAATCTGAACATCCTGAACCGCCCGCTTTATGGCTCGGACCTTCTGTGAGGGCCTTTTCATGAGAATCCATTTTCTAAAGCTTTCTTGTTTCTGTCCAATGAAGGGAAGAAGGTTGCGAAGAGTAAAGGCAAGTTCAAGGAGGACAAAGTAATCCCAAGTGACGATGAACTTAAAAATTCAATATGTGAGATTCTCTCGGAGGTGGACTTCAATACGGTGAGGATATGAAGTTCTCTGTTCCATTGTCAAATGGTTTTTGATTTCAAAATATCCTTCTCTCTTCAGTGTTTATGTGGGAGAAGAGAGAACCGAAGATAAGATTGTCTTTTGAACTTCTTATACTGATTTGGACCTCACCACCACATTCTAAACCTGAAACCTTCACATGTGGGAAACTATGCTGTTGTTTTGCTTCCTCAAATGTTGCTTGGTACTGGCTGTCTTTCTGAGAACTTATAAGCAGTTGTTTCCCGAGAAATCATCTAAAAGAATTGTGGACTTCTAATCTCCAAACTTATATTATATGCTTTTCTCTGCAATCGAGTTAAGAGGTGAAATACAGGACCAACTTGTTTGGCATGACATTTATTTGTGTTATTCAAGTGAACTTTTAGTTACCGTTTCTTTTTGTTCTGCTTCTCAGATACCCTATGTACCTTTTTTTTTTGCAGGCCACCTTCACTGATATTCTAAAGCAACTAGGTAAGCTTTCAATATTTAATTTTACAATCTTTAAGCCATACAACAGGTAAGAATCCCCTGCACCTTTTCATTGTCTTTTTTTCTAGGATGGGGTTGGCGTAGACAAAGATTATAGGATGTTAGATTCTTTTTAGTGATTATGGCACCAATTTGACATGTGTGCAATTGTCCCTTTTTCAGTTACAGCGGCAATAGAATCTAAAAGTTTCTTGTTTTTTCTTAGTATTTCATACTGGTTGAAATTCTGAGACTCCTTACTGTTTCAGCCAAGCGATTCAATGTGGACCTGACGCCAAGAAAATCATCAATAAAGCTCATGATTCAGGCTGAGCTGACAAAACTAGCCGAAGAACAAGACGAAGAGGATGAAGGTGATGCTGAGAAGAATGTTGAACAATCATCTGGCCGAGGTGTACATGCCTGATGACCTAAGAAGAAAACTCGAAAGATGAAGCCTATCATGTCTGTAGCTCCATCGTCATAATTTATGTTGATCTTGCCACTGTAGTTATATAACCACACCTCCAAGTTAAGCCAGCTATAATTTGTGTTTATCTTGCCGCTGTAGTCTGTAGCTCTATAACCGCATCTCCGAGTTAAGGCAGCTGTAATTTGTTGTTAGTGTTATTAACTGGAAGCTTCTTGTTCCATAGAAATTCATCGAACTATAAATGCTGCACACTGTAGCTTGCTATGTACAATTATCACCTTGAATGGGTTATCGGCACTGACTGTAGAATTTTGTCTCCAAATACATGTATATGGTTTTGTGTTGATTTTAAATAGCTTGGAACATCAACTCTCTCTCACCCTCAATAGTTAATATGATCTCAAGGCAAAAAGCATTTGTAATCGATCTGTCTTGGAAATTTTGGTTTCTTAATGGAAATTTTGCGATTTCATTGAATTACACGTAGTTCCAATCAGTAAATAAATTTATGGTAATGAAGTCAACTCGTCTTTCGTCACTGCATTATTGTACGTACAGCCAAGACATGTACAGAAAATTTTTGCACATAGCCCATACAAGATACACAAATGCAGGTGTGGATAGATTATTTTTTGTAATATTTTAATTCACATGGGGTGATCCTATGTGAGTATCTGTAAGGTTCCTACGTATTATTTTTTTTGTACAACCAGCTTTTCTCTAGTGCGTAACCTGTCAGGGACGATAATCAAGGTAAAAGAAACAATAGATCGTAATTGAAAGAAGAGAAGGAAGGAGAAGAAAATTACAAAATTTGACTGTAATTTACTAATAATTCAACGCGATATAAAGTGTTGATTTTAATCGGATAAGATGTTCGATATAAAATCCGAAAAGAAGTGTTCTTACTTCTTACTTAAGTAGTGGATTAACTGTGAAAAGCTTAAGTGGAGCACTCATTACTAAATTAATTTACTCTTGAATAAAGACAAACCAACTTTTTAACGTGTTACAACCTACTAATCTTCGGTGGACCTAAGATTAGACCAGGCCACCTTCTAACCCTCATTTTTTTATTTTTCAATATTTTATCTGCTTTTTAATAAGATTTTTCGAAAAAAATCTATTTTTCACTTGAAAAAATTTCTCCCCAACAACCTCTAGAGTTAACATAATTTTTTTCAAAAAAAAACTTACTACATATATATCAAATTTTATAGGTTACATAATGTCACATGTCATTTTATTATTTGTCAATTTAAAATACAATTAATTTTTTTATTCAATATATCATTTTATGTAATTTTTTATGTGCTATTTTTATATACAAGAAGCATAGTCGACAGCGGCTTTCAAAAGTATCCCTAACAAGCTGTATAAAAATAAAAAGGCAGAAGAAGTCTTTGCAAGTCTGCCAAAATCTTGGACCAAGAGGGCTACGGTCTTGTCAATTGCAGTAGGTCAGGAGGTGGCCCGGCCCTTGTCTCTTTGCAATCACTCCATATCACAATTTTAAAGCGCGCCCGCCACCATACTTCATTATTATTGACCATTGAACTTTGCTACGATAATTTTCTGTATACACGATATTCTGCCATTGGATTGGAACCAATGCAATGTTGCCATCATAGCATCTATAACTTGTACAAGGTGATTCACTTTGTACAAGTAGTTTAATTCTTGACGATTCTATTCCTTCCATTAACCAAGCAATGCACAAAATATCACCAATTCTACTTTAAATTCTTCCATTAGTGGTTCGTTTGAAATATGCAAGCAACCTAAGCCATCAAGTGGGGGGGCGGGGGCGGGGGTTAAATGGTAAGCTCAAGAGGCGTGTCAATCCTACTTCGACTCCCAAGAAGTCGCAGCATAACGAGAACTATTATTACATACCCGAAATACTATTAAAATAAAAATTCCAAAATTCAATTTAAAAATCATATGATGTGTCACCAAGCACTAATTTCAAAAAGAAAGCATTTTAACAACCATACTCGATATACTAACTTCAATCACTTTGAACCTCAATATCCATGAACTGTAATTACACTAGTCTGATATGTTGTAACAGTTCTTAAACCCTGTTTGGCCCCCATTACGGGGAAAATTTAATGTATAGAATAGTGTTTTTTGAAAAATGAGTGGTTGAAAAAGAAAGAAAATTTTTCGATTTACGTGTAATATTATTTTATGGAAGATTGTGTGGTTGAAAATAGCAGAGAGAAAAATAGAATGTAATGTAATGTAATTTAATGAAAATCAAACAAGTGCTTAGTCGACTGTTTGATCATGTACAAGATCTGAGGTACAAGTTGCGACTCAATTTTCATAATTCTTTTATGCCCAAAACTAAGAAACTATAATCCCAAGTAACAAAAATCAATAGAAAAACAGCCAAGAACATCTACTTCATGTCAAAACCAAACTCAGAGATACACATATATAAACATGAAATATATTTCATATTTCAACATATACTACTATGTCACATCATTATCAAGAGAAATCAATACAACAGAAGCAAATCAAATTACCTTGGTCTTCCACTGGCAGTTGAAGACCCGGATCCGATATGGTAACCCGACCCAACTTTTCCGGAACCACTGCCACCCATCTGATTGTACCCGTAAACTTGTCCCTGCTGCATCTGATGCCCCATCATTCCATACATCCCCTCATAGCCACCCCCAGAAGTCCCCATATTTACCACACTGCCATTTCCCCCACCGCCGCCGCCTTCCTTCTCCCCTCTTCCAGCCATTGCACTCTTCTCCCCCTCCATATCACGAAACCTCTGCAAGTAAATCTTCAACGGCTCGACGTATTCCTCGAATCCTAAAGTGGTCATCGCCCAAAGTAAGTCATCGCCGTTGATTGTCTTCCTTTTCTCCCTCTGGCACTTATCGGACGCCTCTCCGGTGATGAAGCTGATGAACTCGGATACGCACTCTTGCACCGTTTCTTTTGCATCTTTCGATATCTTTGCGTTCGCGGGTAGTGCTTTTTTCATGATTCTGCTCACGTTGGCGATTGGGAGAAGCCTGTCTTGCTCTCTTGGGGAGGTCTCATTGTTATGCGAGTTGTGGTCTCTGTTTCCTCCCGATTCATTATCAGAATCCGCCATTTCTTTCTTCCAAGAACTCACACGATAGTGAAAATTGAGGCGCTGAAGAGTTTCTACTACTGTAAAACAGCAATTTTAGGTAGGATTCTCAGAATCTTGGTATAAATGAGCTGCCTAGATACCAAAGCTGCTTTGAACTCACAATCGTAAGGTTTATATTGATCATTCACAGGGTTTGATACCAGAAAGGATGTTAAATTCCACAGATATTGGAAAAATATCAAAAAATTTGGACCAAAATAAAATATAAAAAAAGCGGATGAAGCTCAAAAACTTTGGTTTACATATTCAATCATAAACTCTTTCATTCCTAACAGAAAAAATATAAAACAAAAACTTCACAGATATAAACTACACAAATCGTTACGAAATTCAGAAGTAAAATCGGTGGAAATACTTAAAATAATCTACGAAAAATGAAAATTCAGAAGCAAATTTCTCCGGCTAATTCGAAAATAACGTAATTCCACAGAGAACTTTTTTAGAGAGGGAGAGTGAAGAGGAATTCGGCGTGGAGAGAATGCGAGGTCCGTTGGATCAAATGCTTCAATAATGAGATCTTAGAGTACACGTGGACGCAACTGAACCGCTGGTTTGTCGATAACAATAGGACGAGTTTCCCATCTCACGATCGATCGTGAGTGGAGTAATCTGCACCATTGATTTCACATCTGGTACGTGTGTGGCTGTTAATGGATTTCTATTTACCCAATGGGAATTGGCATCATTGCTTACGTGGGCCGCTCTTCATTTCTTTCGTCAACCCTAATTTTCATTTTTCTTTTAATTTTTTAGAGTAATACTATGGCGAGTAGTGCAAATCGCTAGTTGGCATCAATTAAATGATTTTTTAAATTAATAATTATTTTTTGCTTATAATTTTTACAAAATGGAATTTCCATATTTAATAGATAATTTGTTTAATTACTTTTTTCGCCTAGTATTTGCTTGTTTTAACTCCACTTACGTTTCTATAATATGGTAGATCCAAAATTCGATAGGTTGACAATCAGCATAAATCTTCTCTAACCTTGTAACATGAATCACGAAATATAATTTGTTCTAGCGTTTTCTCGTATTGACACATCTCTTAGATTTTAAATTTTTTTTAACATATTATTAATAGAATATTGATGAAGCATCACCTATCAGTCCTCCAGTTTGGTACACATTAATGTAAAAATGAGAATGAAAAATATAGTCGTTATGAATCCCACACAAGACATAAAAAGTCAAATATAGTGGTTTGATGTGATGGATAACGATCATATTTTTCATTTTAATAGGCACATAATGAGAAAAAAACGAGGTCTAAATTTGTAAAATAAAGAAAAATATATAGCCATAGGCAAGGCAAGTCAAATGATTAATATACAAATGTAATATGGTAATATGGCCAACCGACTTAGCAACCGTAATACTGTCTCACTTTCATAGAAACTTTCTTTTTCTTTTAATGAGAGTGAAAGTGATTTAACTGTTGTAAAGTTCTTATTCAAAAGTAGTTTTTTCCCCCTTCTTGTAAAGTTCTTATTCAAAAGTGATTTTTTCTTTTTTTTTTTTTATTCTTGTAACATTCTTAGTCTATAAGAAACTTAAAAGTTGAGTTGATGGTTTTTTTAGTTAAAGAATAAATTCTTTTGTAAAAAATTAGATATTCCTTTCTTTATCTTTTCCTTTAAGGGATAATTGATGTTTTTGAATATACGAAAATAATTTTTTTCAAAAGTCTAAAGAAATAGTCTTTTATTTGATTAGCTATATTTAAATCACTTTCTTCAAAATGAATGACGCATGTTCTTATCTTTTTGTTACAACTTATAAGTATGATGAATACATCGAAATACCATTCACTTTTAAAACGATATGAAAGAAGAGTGTCTGACTCAGCCCACTAACAAAATTTTGATTATGCGATAAAATCAATAGAGCGAGTCGTCTACACGTAGAAAGCCTTGTTGTTTCAAAGTCATGCAGAATAGTATCAGCATTTTCTTCATCAGAGATTATTCACAAGTCAAACTGAGGAAATATATATAATGGAGACATAATCATAATTTGGATGAAAGGTAAAGTTTCTTGTTCTCATTTTCGTTTTACTGTGTACTATATAGCTGGTCCAACAACTGGTTATAATAAAATTCCCAATTTTGGCACATACTGGAACTAGAATTGTCAATTGGATGAGCGAGCCCAGTCCAGCCAAATAAAAGACGGGGAGTAACGTACTGGACATAAGCGCTCCTTTGTTGACGACTGTGTATCTTCTACCTTGTATATGATGGATTCTCAGTCATTTTTTTACTCACCATTGACAGATTTTTTAAGATGACTCGTTCAAATACCCTTTTACAATCAGGTCACACTAACATCAAGTTTGACATAATATTATTATTACGTCACATTTCATCATTGAACAATTTAAAACACAATCAACTTTTTCATCCAATTATTTACTGCCGCATACAATTATATCAAGCTTTTTATCAAATTATTCTTTCAAAGTGACTTTATCCACCTTTTTAAGTAGAATAATAATTAGTCAGATTAAATAGGGATATTTCAACTTTTTGAAAAAAGTGGGTAAATGTGCAAATTTTCCCATATTGAGAAGCCAGAAAAAGCAGGTCGAGAGTAACCTAGGCTAGCCAATTTCAACACCACTATTGGCTCGTTTGACATGACTTTTACTTCCTACAGAAAAACTTTTAAAAGAAGCTACCTTAATTTTTGTTAGGAAACAAATATTTGAAAGGACTTCTTAAGTGTTTAGAAGAAATTACATTGGACAACTTCCTCTAAAAGCTCTTCTAAATTATAAAAAAACTTTCATGATATTAGCCAAACGAGTCCATTCGACTTTTCAGGTGATGACTACATACAAGTACAAAGCACATGATGCAAAATGAACGTTATCCCCTGGTAAATTACTGAAAAAAGATTGATCTGTTTGAAATATATACATGAGATTTAGACATACAATTCGTGGGTTAAATTAACCACGTTATTGTATAGTTAGCAAATTACATAATCATCACATAAATTGGCATGTTTAACACAGTAAGCCTAACAAAAGGAGGAGGTAAAATTACAAAAAAAAGTCAAACAGAAAAGGCGGTACATACTAAACATCCCGCATCTTCATTCCTAATCCATTCAAATAGCAACATTGTAAATTATCCTCCTGATCTCAACACTAAAGTACTTCAAGTCATGATTATCATCCACAACATCATATTGTTCAAGTGACATTATGATAAAAGGTAAATGAAGTGTTCGAATACTCAAATAAAAGGTTCAACTAACAATGCAATCTTGGCTAAGAGGTTTCACCATGTCATATCATCTTCCAGACTAGAGCTTTGCCATTCATACAGACTTCCAGAACAGCTTCAGAATCGTATCCTTCCATCTAAAAATTGAAAGAAAAAAGTGATAAATGTCAATAACTCAATTAAGCCACGTTTGGACAGAATTTATAAACTGTTTATAATCTATTAAAAGATAGAAATGAGTGGTGAATAAAAGGATATTAATTGTGGTTGAAAATAAAGTTAGACCATTTATAATGATATATTAATTTTGACAAAAAAAGGCTAAATGTAAAGTAGTAACAAATTACCACTTCTCCCTTGAAATATAGTGGTTCTAAAAGTAGCGTACTTCATATTATGTAAATCTTCTCAATAGCTTTTGCCTTTTTCCTGGTGGTGGGGCGAAGGAATAATAAACAAAAGATTCCCAAATGAAAATCCCGCTGAAATTAAGTGGCATTAAGAGAAGAAATTGTGCTTCAGTTACACCACACATTGTTAATTTTGAAATCATGTCATTCCATCCTAGTTTAAACTGAAGCCAGATCTTATCCTTTCCCTTGGGTATCTTCGGTTCAATGAAAGAGGATGCCAAGAGAGAGGGGAAAGGAATGGAGATGTATACTCCACAAGTGAAAAGTAAGGAAGTAATTTGCCAGTAACTTGTCCTTTGTATTTTCATACCTTCTTCCAGCTACACCATGCTCAAACACACTTTTACTGGTGTATTATTCCACTGCCTTGTTTGTTGAAAGAAAAGAGTTGGCGTAGGGGAACGGAAGGGAAGGAGAAGAGAAATTGAGGACGAGTTTAACATTTTTATTTAACCTTCTGTCATACCCTGGTTTCCAACTATATATACTAATTGAGGTTAATTTAGCCTTTGTTTGGCCCCCAATTTCTAAAACTCATTTTTCCTCAGCTCATTTTCAACCACACATTTCATAGGATCCACAACTTTTTTTCAACTTTTCAACCACATATTTCATCTACTTTTATCAAAATCTATTAAAAATCAGACCTTTAGCTAAACCAAATAGGGGCTTAGTATTATTTAGTCCAATCACTTCAATTTGGAAGCTCCACTTCTCTGTCACTCCCTCTTCTATTACTTACCAGACAAACTATATGTGGTTCACTTTCACTTCCCTTCCTAATACTAGTCCAACCAAACATGCTGCTCTCAAGGCCTTTGCACTGGAGGAGGGGACACCTATGGACTGAAATGTAAGGGTGTTTGACAGGGATTAAAATTAAATTTTTTAGTAGATTGTGATATAAGTTTTTGAAATGTGTAGTTGAAAAGTTGTGGGATCCTTGAAAGATGTGGTTAATATTGATTGTTTAACGTTGACTTAGATTAAAATAAGATTTTAATCCGTACCAAACGGGCTCTATGTATTGTATGCTTTTTATGAGCTTCTGGAGTGCAAATAAAAGAGGAGAGAGATTTCACTTAATCCTATCAACTACATATCATTTTATGAGTCATCCACTTTTAAGGTGTCTCAATGGTGAACAGATATTCGTCTTCTAAAGTTCTGTGTGTGAGTAACATGCGTTCAACTTAACAAGAGAATTAGAAGATGCACGAAAGTGCACAGCCAATAAAATTACTAAATATATATAGCACACAATCAAACCACTACACCTATCTCAGTAACCATGACAGATCAACACCAATGATAGAATAAATAATCATGGGCAGCTAATAATATACAAAAGGATACCTCCCAATTTTTGAGTAAGCTCCATAGGGGATTAGTTGCATTTGTACTATGCTCAGGCTAAAATGCAATTTCCTCCCCGTTTAACACATGATTTCTGAAGAAAGAAATGAATATACATGCTACACTAAGAGTAGAAAGAACACAGGATATTTCCAACATGATTTACTTTACAAGGACAGAAGTTATACAACAAAATTTTAATTAGTGCAGCGCAAAAATTTCCAAACTGGTACACAAGCCTTTAATTGGATAAGAATTGTCAAGACTTTATAGACTTCAAACTATAAGCAACCAATTACATAAATGCTAATGATGTGCATTCACCAAATTACAGAAATGGCCAAAGAGGAAGGACAGTAATGATGAACAGATTTTCTAGCGGTAAGGCTCCAACATCATGTGCAAAACATCACATTTTGCAAGATATTGAACTTTAAAAATAAAGTTCATATGGATAGGTCACATTTTTGTTTTTGGCCATACAGTGGGATTTGGTTTTCATGTCTATTTTTCCGGAGTAGGGTGAGGGAAGGGTCTATTAAAATTACAATATCAAATAAGGACAGAAACAAATCCATCATTTCTGTTTTTAAAGGTAGACATCTATGTTTGATTATGCAAGGCTATGGCTTTCTCACAGTAGTAATAAAAATAGAATATCTTCCTATTTAATCAAGGCATACGTGCAAAACCGAAGTTTACTGCCAAAGAGTTAAAATTATTGTATGTAAGACATAAAACAGATGCGTGGAATGAAACAACTCACTTGATTCATGTGCTGATAAAAACCATAATCCTTCAGAAGGAGCCAACAAAGATTTCACAACATAGGAACCACGGAAGTTGTTGAAGAGCATGACTGTTCACTGTCAACCTAAGCCAGGCATCCAACAAAGCAGCTAGTAAAAGATTCTGAATGATCATGGTCTACCAAAGTTTACCTAGTGACTAATCAGTTTCTTTCTGAACTACAATACTGAGAGATGCAGTGAACACCTAATTACTCAGAGGTTAGGCGTCGCCTCTTCCCATATTCAGCATCCCTTGATCTTGACCTATGCTCGTCCTCATGTGATTGTCTTGATTTTCCGTGAGTCCTGGATGATCTTACCCTGTCCCATTCGTCATCGTATTCAGGCTCACGGTCCCTGTACCTATGATGATCAGCATATCCAACTCTGTCATCCCGATGGCGATCATGGTCACGTTCCCTCCCACGATCACGCTCGCGGCCTCGGGAATGACCAGGATCTCGGTCCCGGTCCCTCTCCCTGTCTCGTCCACCAACACTGCCATCGCGATGCCTCCTTTCTGACCACTCATGATCATGCCCCGTATCTTTTTCTCGAGGCATATCTCTGTCATGGCCTGGTTCTCTATCATCTCGATACCTCCTGTCTGAAGAGCCAGACCTATCCCTTTCTGAACCTCTGTCCTTCTCTTTCGTAGCATTTGTCCAAGGCCCTTTATCATGACTTCCTTCTCCATACTGATGGTCAGATGCAGCTTCTTCTCCATAACTAGACTCTCCTGCTCTCCCACCATGCTCCCCACCTGTCCATCCACCCATGTTAGGATCTGACCACGTGCCCATATTAGGCCCATCAAATCCAGGAGCATGCATCATGCCCATGCTATTCATGGGCATCCCTCTCCCAAAAAATGCTGGATTCACGTGGGGAGCAACACCAGGCAAACCAACATTTCCAACAGGTCCAAATGAAGATAACATTCCTGAAAAGGGTGGGGTAGGCGCACCAGGAAATCCTCCATAACTACCCATTCGCCCCATGGGGGCTCCAAAAGCAGGATCGAATCCCTGACCCATCATTGTTTGAGGATGTAATAATGAAGGAGTTGCACCAATCCCCTGCGCAAATCCATTACCGTTTCCCATTAAACCACGACCACCTATTCCACCACCCCTGTTCCTCATTGGACCCACAGGCCCCCTATTTCCCATACCTCCTTGACCATTACCTCTACCCCAACTCCCTCTCCCAAAACCTCTGTGACCATCACCACCGCCTTGATAGTTCCCACTCATAGCCATGTTGCCACCTCCGCCATGTTTACCAGGCACATCTCCAGGCCCCCTTCGCGGTTGATTAACCGCTGGCTGGGCTGCATTTTGGTTTCTATTCAACTGAGCTTCACCCATTTTCTTAATACTATAGGGCGAAGCATATGCAACTACACATGGCCGTCCATTAAACAAATGCCCATTCATTCCTTCTTTACAGGCAGTGGCACTATCAGGGTTAAAAAATTCCACCTGACAGTAACCTTTTGACTTCCCACTAGCTTTCTCATCAAAAAACTTTACCTCCTTTACTGGCCCATACTTGCTTAGCTCTTCCTCCAGCTCAGCATCAGTTGTCCACCAATGCAAATCACCAACAAAAAGAATTGTTCCTCCACCACCACCACCTGTCATGCTGCCAACACCACTTCCAGGCATGTAACCTCCGGTCCCTGTCACATTCGCCACAATTCCAACATTTGCTGGGCTTGCTGCAGCTCCGATATTAGCAGCACGTGGCTGCTGATGCTGAACCATTGGTGGATTATTTTGAGCACTGTTATTCACAGTCTGCTCTACGAACTCGGCTGGTTTATTGGATGACTGCTTTAGCTCAACCCTGAGCCCCCCAACACATGGCATCCCGGATTCATTTCTAGCCGTCACTCCGAAACCTCTACCAGCCCCAATCTCATTACTGATGTCATTTCCCCTAAACCCTATATTCTGATGAGCCTCTACTCCAACAGGAACCCTTGCCGACTCTCCCTCGTCTTGTATAGCCCCACCCGCACTCCTCACTACCGGCTGTGGTGCTTGACGCAGAGGAGGAACCGGCTCGGCTTTGTTCTCCGATAATTGCTCATTTCCCTGACCTAGATTATCCTCGTTCTTTCTGATCGACTGGAGGAAGTTCTCACCAATATTGACATCATTATACAGATCTTCGTAGTCATCTTCCTCTTCGCCAAGGAAACCCTCGTCAGCTACAGCGGAGATGGCTTCGTTCCGATGAAACTGCTCGCCAGCTTCATTTTCATCCATTTCTCCGCTGAAAGCCTAGAATTAAGCCTAGGGTTTTTCCTATTTTGGCAAATTTATTTCTATTTGAAAGTGGGTCCGCGGAACAATCTCAAAGTCTTCATAAATAATCGAGGAAAGCAAAGAAATTTCTAGATCGGTTTTAAGAGATCTTACCGCAAAACTTGCCCTCTTTGATTAGGCGTGTTGAGCGAGAAGAAACCCTATCCCAGAACAGTGTATGGTGAGCCACTTTTAACCATTTCAGCTTAGGTGCCTGCATTTACCCTCAAGAAGAATTTGAATAGGGGCGAGCCCAGCAGACCAGTGTGAAGCCTGTGCTTGATAGAGACTATTTACGAAAAACAATGGTTTGAATAATGATTTTTTGAAAATATATTATTCTATTAGTGATGCGTGTGATCGTGAACTGTGGATTTATGTACTTATTTGGTAGGAATTTTGTTAATTGATTTTTTGATCGTTAGAAATAAAGTGATTCTACTTGTGAGAAAAGAATTCAAAAATGATAGTTATAATAGTGAAATAAAGGCCAAAAAATTGATGCTAATTGGATTAAAATTCCAACCAAACATGCTCTATGATTTTCTTACCCTTCAAAAAAAAAAAAAAACCACTTACGACATCTTTAATTAAAAGATTATAAACCGTTCAAATTATAAAATAATAGAAATGAGTGATGAATAAATAGATAATACTCGTGAAATTTTTGAATTTTGTGAATAAAAATGACTATCGTATTTATAAACAGTGTAGAACACATGAGCCAAATATAGTTTAAATTTCTTTCTTATTTCCTCATATATATACAACAAACAAGTTACATGTACACTATATTTTAAAGTAAGTTTGACATTCTTATGAGGTGATATTTTTTGAGACATTGATTTTCACCGTGGATACCAAGTGTGTACACCTACTTTAATCCTATCTTCATACCGCATTCGAGTTCACAATATTATACTTGTACAAGTTGCCACGCATTTTCTATAATGTGATTTATATCGCAAGTGTATAGTGTCAAGTTTTATAATAAAGTAAAAGAGTTAAGAGTGTCGAACCCACATGGATTGTAATTCAATTTCCACCAAGTACTATAATTATGTAGCTTTCACTTTATCTAGATGAATGAAATTTGGAATCAATGGTTGTAAACTAAATTAACGTGATGAATGTGGTGACAAATTCAACAAATAAATGCAAGTTATAAGAATAATCAAGATGAGAAAGTCTAGGGTTGTGATTTCATCTCACCATTAAATATGATTTTCAAAAGTTTAGTTATCTCTAATTAATTTTCTATGTTTATAAGCAACAACCCAAATGTACTTCTATCCCCTCTCTAGAGCTTAGAATTTAATTCCAATATCTCTATTCCAAATTAAAATCAAGAATTTATCAAAATTCTGGTTCTTTTGTGGAGTAAGCATCATAGATCTTATACTTTCTCTTGAAACTTATAAAATCTATATTGTGTTAATCTTATGATCATGCCTAAATTCCCCTTTCTCGAGTGCCGAAATTGACTAGCATTTACTCATTCAATTAGTGGCCAATTAATCAAAAGTATTAAAATCATAACACAAATAAACATATGTGGATAATCAAATAGAAATAACTAAAATTAATTAATCCATATCCTTAAGTTTTGGTTACAATCAAACCCCTAGATTAAATTTTTAGTTTATGATGAAAGAATTAAATCTAAACATGTTGATGAATAACATAAAGATGAAAGGAAAGAAAAACTCTTTTGAAACTTTTTATTGGAATTCCCCTTAATGTTCTTCATGCCTTCTTGCTTGATTCATTGATGTTAGCCTTCTTACCCTTGATGAATTGTGTATTGAATTGTCTTCAATCTTACCACCTTCAATTGTTAGAGAAAATAGGTCTTTTGAATGGTATTTATAGTATCTTGAAGTTTTTGGACGAATTAAGGTTGAATTGGCTAAAAAAAGAGTCCAAAAAAAAAAAATCCTTTTCCTGCATAGCCGTGCCTCAGCGCTGAGAATTCTGCTAGTTTTCAGTACGGAGCGCTCGGTTTGGGTAAAAACCCAGACTACGCATCTTTCAGTAATTTTATCATAATTTTCTCGTCCAATGTTCGATTGAGGTGATTCAAAACTTTTTAAAAAGCTAACTCAAAAAGCTACAAGTTTACTTCAGACATCATTCTCCAATTCGATCGTTTGTTATGGAAAAGTGGGTCCCAACATGAGACAAAAACTCCTTAGCATAACTTTCCGGTTGAAAATTGATTTGTGATCATATTTTGACTAAATTTGATCCCTTTGACATCTTTTTTCGTCCAATTGACTCTTAACACTCTCGGATCTTCATTGCGAAGTTCGACACAACTTTTGATTAATTGCATTTTAATTTCCAAACTTTGGATCTTTTACAATTTGGTTCATTCTCTCCAATTTTGCCAACTTTTGAATATTTTCTTCAATTTCATGAACCTATATCACAATATTAAAATACACATTAAAACGTTATAAAACACTCTCAAGGATAAAAAAAAAATAATGAATTAAGTGACATAAATATTATGAGAGTAGAGCACTCATCACATGTACTAATGGCGCTTCTCTCAGTTTTCTCTTGCAGATGAAAAATATTTAAATTGGAATCTCAGGGTAGAAAGTGTGCATGGGAAGAAAGCTTCATTTCCTTTTGTTGAATCTATCGAGGTAAGTTCATGACTTACTCTGCATATATGTTATTCCCCTCTTAATTGGATACATGTGGAAACGAATGAGAAAAACGCGGTATTTTTTTTGGCTTCATTTTAATGAAGTTTTGAGAAAAATATATTTTGAAATAATAAATTTTTTGAAAATGTGTTGGTTAAAAAAGTAAAAAGTTTTGAGTTTACATATGATATTATTTTATTGAATAATGTATGATTGAAAAAAAAAAAGAATATGGTAGTGAGCGTCTGTAAATAATATTACTCTTTTTTAAGTAATGCTATTTGTAACTACTCACTACTGCAGTCATCCTACATAAAATACATGTGGCAGTTACTGATTTGACATATTAATGTGGTAGTTTTTTTATTATATTATACATTAAATCACTAACCGTCACATGCATGTCATGTGGAGTAACTACGATAATGAAAGACTGCAATTAACATTTTTTTTAATGGTCTCACAAGAACTAATAGGGATTGTTAAAGAAAAATGAATTATTGTGATTTTTGGGGTTGGATTTTTTTGCTTTTAATAGCGAGCACAATTTGGGGTTGTCAGTGAACTTTTTGTACATCCTTTATTTAGGTCTTCTTCTCTGAGAGTAAACATGAAGGCAGCAGTTGTAGACAAGCAACCGCTTGATCTAAAAAGGTACATCGTACTTTTATGTGATGTTTGTTGGATATTGGTTAAATAAATCGAGAATTGAAAATCGATTAAAGTGATTTCGTATCAACTTCGGCCAAATACTCAAAAGCTCGACTCAATCCGTTTAGGCAAAATTGTTTACCACTTCCCCGCTTCGAGGCGCACAAACGGGGATCGACCTGCCCGGTCAGGTTGCGGGGGTTGTGGGGGCTCGGGGGCAACGCCTCCGAAAGAGAATTTTGATTTCTCTGCATGTATTAAAGGGTATATTTGGCATTTCGAAAACTAATATCGGATGAATGAGAAATTACGAAAAAGGACGAAAATCAGTGAATAGACACCTTTTCATAAAGGTGTATTGTTTGGAAAGGGTGCATGGTTTGGCCTCAACCATTAGTGAATAGACACCTTTTCATAAAGGTGCATTGTTTGGAAAGGGTGCATGGTTTGGCCTCAACCATTTCGTCCATACCCTTTCATGGTCTATAAATAGGACCCTTTGGGTGTCCTATTCCTCACAATTTTGATATGCAAAACATCTCTCATCCTCTCGTCTATCCAAAATCAAAATCATTTCATTTATTTTGATTTTCCTTCATTTCATCCTTGGAGTACAAAAGCCTAAATTTGGTTCGTTGTACTTGTGTTTTGAAGTGCTACAAACACAAGGGTAGCTGTTGTATCTTGGGAGTCGATTGTCGAAATCCGTAGGCACCGTTGCGGGGCAAATTCGACTTAAGGACAAAGAGTCCAACTCTTGCCTCGACTTTGTCCCTATTTTCTTCTTCTTCTTGTTTGTGTTTTCTTTACCGTTACTCTGTCCAATTTTCGGCATTGATTTACAAATCATCATTATACTTATTTTGGCGTCACTATTCACAAAATTCCTCCAACAATGTTTAATGAACTTCGCCAGCTGAAACCTTTCTTCCCAGCTGAAGTGTAAAAATATATCAAAGTTTGTAATTGTTTCAAAATAGCGTTAAGTCTATATAGAGCATTAAAATCTAAAATTTAAATAAATAGGTTCTTTTATCTGAAAGTATAAGCTTTTAGATGGGGTGGTTTAACATAATATCGGTCAGCAACGATCCAGATTCTAGTCTCGCTTCGTATGTAATCTTATATGTCAGGCCTAATTCGAGCCTACACGTGAGGAGTGGGGAATCATTGTCTCTTGAACTCGCACCAGTGCTTGTGGTTCAGTGCCTTATGACAAGCGCTAGTTAAGAACTAATTGATTTTGTTGTAGCATTTGTTATTTTCAACTGATATCGTGATAGCATCATATGCAGGTTTCAACAGAATGCTTTAAGGAAGATAAGGATACCGTACTTCGAAAATGAAGAGATAAAGCCATCGAGGATCCACAATGTGGGAGACAGCAGTTGTCGAGAGGAAAGCTGTTTTAGTACCCAAAAGTGATGTCGTGGTCAATGTGACAAAGGGGTATCTGGTAAGCTATAAGCACGATAATACACACAGAAGGTGATTCAATTCTGGTAGAATTTCGTAAATTCATAGAAAGTTTTTCGTTCTTTTTCTTCTCCCGATTTGTACGAGCAGATGGTAAAGTGCATGGACTGAATATTTTGTACCCTCAGTTTGCTAGATGATAAGAACCTGAAAAATCAGCAACAATGACAAGACTGTAGTTTAAGAATTCCAGAAACCAAATGAGAAACGTTAGTTTTCAAAGTATGTTGACGACAATTGTTTGTGTTTACGACATGATCATCAACACATTAACATAGACTTGCAGGAGAAACTAATGTTGGTTTTGAACATACTGAAGGTTTAAAGACATTAGGTCCGTGGACTTTGGATCTCCAGGTTCTTGACTGACTTTTCATGGACCAACCTTGAGTGGAAATCTTGGTCAGTTTATGTATCTAATAGATGGGTGGGATCCAGGTGACTACTACTACTAGTCATTAAGGGTCACTGACTCACCCACTGTGGACGAATCTTGTGGCTAATGTTCTTAAATGCGTGGGGGAAGGCAATGATGTCAAGACTCTGTTGGAAAAATAAGTGAGCGGTTCACTTTTGGCACAATTTTCGGTGGGATCCATTGGTCCAATTTGGAATATCAAAGTTGATATGTGTTCCCCTTCGCGAGAACATCGAAGTCATGTATTTATTTGCCAAAAATGAAGTTCGGGTGAATGAGAAATTGGAGTTTAAAGTGGACCGTTGGAAATGGTCTATGTTGGTGGGAAAACTATAGTTAACTTGTCCCACACAGGAAAAACATAGAAACCAAAACCACTTTATATATGGCTATGCATTGAAATGGTGTGATCATTTGTAGCATAGAGGCTCTCTCCACGTGCGCGCGCAGGGGGTGCAAATTACGGACAGAAATAGCCTTCGGATATTGAACTTGGGTACAGGCGAAACCTGCGCACACGAATGTCGGACCGAACAGAACAAAAACTGGCCAGTTTGGATTGTTCGCGTTTTGCAATTTTATTTTTTTTTGTGGTTTTTCCAAATGACTTTTGAGCGTCTGAAACTCCTAAAACTCCAATGGTCGAAATCGAAGTGTAACTCCAAAAACTGCAATGGTTAATGCAGAAACTAATGGTCAGATTCAGTCTATATAATTTCACTCAATTTTCAGCAGTTTACACACTGAAATTTTCGTCTGCAATTTTCAAAAGTTTAAACTCAGATTCAGTTCTGTTTTGTTCCGTCTCCTCCTGTATCCATTCCAGTAAGGTGATATTGTTCGAATACTCGCCTAATTCGCCGGAGTAGAATCACGGTGCTCGAATTCTGCTGGTTACCGTTGTATCCTGTGAGATGGGAGCTCGAACTAAACCTCTAGCACTGCGGTGATGGGGCGAATTTGTCTTAAGAAAATTATGTTTACACAGGCCTCGGGGTTAAAAGTTTATTTCCAAATATATATGCTTCCAGTTTGAGTATTTGTGCTTTAATTATTTGCAGATTTACACGCCTTCAAATTTTATTTAGCTTTCTAAAATTTATACTGCTTTTATATTTCTGCAAATAATATAATTTATCATTCTTATTCAAGTAGTGATTTAAATAATAGTCTGTATCTAAATAATTTGCGAAAAATAAAATAAAAAAAAAATTTATCTGAATTTTTTTTTCGAAATTATGTTTGTGCAAATTATATGAAAACAAACACCAAATTCTATGTTATCTAAAGTCATTGTATGAAAACAAATAGTTGCGAAAATTCTTTATTTAATTCTCTGCCAAATTTGATTACTGCCATATACGGTGAGCAGTTGTCAAATACGGTAAGCAGCTACCAAATACGATAAGCAATTGCTAAATACGGTAAGCGTGAATTCAGTGTCTAAAACACAAAACAGCTGCCAAATACTATAAGCAATTATTAAATACGATAAGTGTGAATCCGATGTCTAAAACACAAATATGGTATACGAGAGTCTGATTCAACTCCATACACTACCGATTAAATATAACAACAGACTCAACCTTACTAGCCTAGACGTAAAAATGATTTTTTTTTCAATTATTAGATAAATAAAATAATGTATACCAAACAACTACGTTATAAGTAATGACTCTCTCTCTCTGTGGAAACTTTTTCATTTTTTCCTCACAGACAATTTTTTTTCTCTTCCTTGGATGCATTTAGAGGCCTTTTTGTAGGGTCAAAGGGAAATTTATTTGATTTGCAGTCGAGGTCTCCAACTTCTGCAGAAGTACATATGAGTACCGACCTTTTTTTTTCAAGATAAATAAATTTTTTTATTTTTATTTCTTAAATGATAAATAAATTAATCAAAATAGAAATAATAATTATTAATGGTCTTATCAAAAATAATTAAAATAATAATCCTCTTCAAATCGTTATTAATAATTATTTTAATATTAGAAATAGGGAAAAACTTTATTATGTTTAATCTTTGGATACATACATAAGGTTCGAGATTTGACCTTGCTGACTTATCACGTATCTTTTAAAAACTTGATTGTATCTTGACACTAAATATGGTGATAGAAATTCAAGAGCTATGAAAATGAAAGAATAAAGACCTAAATGTCACAAAAAATTAGTTGGTACTCATATGTTCACTTATGTAAAAATTGCAAATCAAATAATTTCTCTTTGACCCAACAAAAACACCTATTAAAATGCACAATTTACACATAAGGAAGAGCAAAGAAATTGAACAAGATGCAAGCTTTGACCTTGAGACGAGAAACATTATACAAGTACCAAATTTTGGTAATGCACACTTGAATTGAGCCCTTTATTTATTTAATTAAAATAATTGGTTGCTACGTTAATGATCATTTGCTTGCTTATCTATAAAGAGTCAATTTAAGCCACAAAATCTAAGTAACGAGCTATTTGGAGGCACAAATTACAAATGGTCACAAAGATTCATTGATCAATTTTCCTTACGAGTTTGTATCCAAATAACTTACTAAGATTTTGTCTCTTAAGGTCATCATAGTTTCTTTTTCTCAATGAAGTGGTTAAGGTATTATAATCAATGTGTAGATTGAGAAAATCCTACGTTACTTAACTATAACAAGTGAAATTGAGCTATAAAAGCTTAACCAGCTATTTGCATATTCAAACAAATGGTTAGGAAAATTGATCGGTTATTTCTATTTCGACCATTTGTAATTTGTGCCTCCAAATAGACTATTACTTAGGTCTTGTAGCTTAAAGTAACTCCTTATAGATGAGTAAGCTCATCTTTTTTCTCAATCGACTTGTTACACTATTTAATAAAAAAGCCAACAAGTTGTTCTTTTTCTATATCTAAGATTCTTCACTGTGATGATATACTCTTGAAATACATATGCTTCAGGATCCATAGATTTCTCCGTCGAGAAATTTCAAATTAGATTGATTATGACAAGTATCGATCTTAGTTGGCATTTCACCTTGAGCCCTTTTCTAAGCTTTGTAACCTCATTATCTTCCATTCCTTTCTTTCTTCAATCTGAATAAGGATGAGATAAAAGGAAGGTCCTCATTAATACGAACAAGGCAATTGCCTTGGTTAGAGCAAAAGTGCTTGCTTACCTCCATACTACAAAATTTTATCAGCCTTTCACAGCCAATTTGGGAGCATATGCTTTTGATAATAGATGATTTGTTGCTTGCTCTGGAATGAGATTTTATTTTTGAAATACAGGTGCTTTAGATCAACAGGTTTCTCCGTCGAAGTGAAATTTTAAATTGGATCAACTAAAACAATTATCCAATCTTGTTGGCCTTTCATCCTTAGCCTTTTCTTAGCTTTGTATCTCATTTTCCACACCTTTCTTTCGTCGATCTGATATGAATGAGATAAAAAGAAGGTTATCTTTAATATGAGCAAGGCAATTGCCTTGGTTAAAGCAAAACAAAAGATGGCTCAACCAAAAAATAGTTTTAACAAATGATGAATTTAGTGTCAATGAATCAAAAAACTAAAAACGTTTCAATTACCGATACAAGCTCCCCTCTCGCTCAATCGAATTCAAAAATCCTCTTCATGATACCATAATAAGTTACTTTAAGCGACAAAACCTAAGTAGCGATCAATTTGAATGCACAAACTGTTGGGAATTTACTTAAACATGCACAGCGGAATTTAACAAGTTTCAATTCCCATTCAGGATTCAACTTTGTATTTAGATAAAAACTGTGATGAGAAATATACCTTTACTTGTGATTTGCAAACTCTTTCGCGTTGTTCCTTTCCAGCAGCTTGAATCTGCCTCCCACAGCTGTCCAATTGTCCAGCCTCCAATGAAATCCACACAGAGATAAGACAGCAACTGCTAGGGTTTCTTTTTTGTGCTAGCAAGAATAATGAATCACTAGTGGACCTCAAACCCTAGCTGCATATATATATAAACCCAAACGGACCCGGCCCGGTCCGGTCCAATATTTAATTAATCCAATTAATCAAACCCGGTCCGTGAATTAATTAATCCAATTAATTAATTCGGGATTATAAATAACAAATTCAATTAATTAATTTATCCAACGATTGTTAAATTAATCAATTGACAATTTACAGTCTTCCAATTCTCTTTTGTGTGCGACCCATTAGGTTCCCGACCACGATGCCTAACGTCGTGAAATATTATTTTGATCTAATCAAAATTGATAAATTAATATACCCTTTTAATTTATCGTCAATTCACATTCGCCGTCCCTGATTGACATCTAGCAATGTGTCAGGGCAATACATGTGACGGGAAATGTCACGTGGTATGACAAAACCAAATTCGTTCGTTTATCATGGAACTATTATCCCTTCGTCAATACAACCTTCATACGATTCTTGACGAACGATGTCGTATTAGCGGCCCCTTTCAGAGCAACATCCAACACCGCCAAAGTATGACTGTCCTCATATAGGGTACTATGACGACCTCAAGTCAAAGGATCAATCCCACTACCGAACGTTAGAGATTAGCCACTGACACTCAGATAGTTATCCATGTGGAATCTCTTAGCGGGTCTCCAATGTTTTGTTCTACAACAAAACATCCACATGTTCATTTAAGTGTCACCACACTTTAACTCGTGAGATCAGCTACTTACTTCATAAGTAAGAAATGCCACACGTGATGGTCTAACTGTATTAACGATATCCGTATCTCGTTATTACTTACGACCATAGTTTATTCAAGATCCAATTATATGTAATTTGTATCTCACAATCACAACTCCTTGTGATTAACAGATTACCTAAAAATTGGGTCTTCGGATTCTATTATTTAATATTATTTATTACAAAATTAATTTAAATAAATAATAGATCTCGCCAAAATCAAATGCATTAAATATATTAAAAGCGTTTACAACCTAAATCGATTGGATCTAGGGCATAACACTTACACAAACAAATGGTCATGAAAATTGGTAATTGATTTTTCATGACCATTTGTTATTTATGTCCCTAAATAGTCCCTACTTAGGTTTCATCGCTTAATGTAACATGTTTAAGTTAAGAGAACTCTTCTTTTTCTCAATCAAGTCATTATGCTACTTGAAAAAAAAAAAAAAAGAAAAAAAAAGCAACAACTTTATTGGTGAGTGTTTGGATATGGGTATATGAATTTTAAAATGTTTTAGTAGATAGATTAGTTTAAATTAAGAATTGTGATTATTTTTTAAATTCAATAAAGCTCACGCAATAATTTCTGTCTTGACTGATTTGTCACAATATTAGTTATATGAGCTCATTTATGATATTTTTACCCATTTATAGGTTGCCTGTTTGGCTTGTAATTAATAATAATTGCAATTTGCCATATTCAGTGTCAAGGATGCTTTTAATCACTAACTAATCTGAGTAGGAATTAGTAGGTTGAATAATTAATATTTAGATTGGAAGGAAATTTATTGCAGGTGAACTTTATCTGAGTGGATTTTACCAGACTGAATATTTATTAAGCCTTAATTGTTTAAAATTTATTTTCAATTCACAACTTTTATCAATTTTTTTTATAACATATTTCATTTTTTCTTTATCAAAATTTATTAAAAGTCTAAGTTTAATATTTGGATTGGAACAAAATTTATAAATGTTAAATGAATGACTACACAAACAATTTCTTTACCAAGAGATAAAGTTATCATAGTAACTCTCTGGGGCATAGTCCAGTGGTGCAAAGGATAAAAGTAAGGTTATCTCACGCGTTGCTGGCAGCCGTAGTGTGGGGGTTCGATTCCTGAAACATGGAATTTGACTCCTTGTAAGCACAGTGTACATGCAGCTCTTGTTCCCTGACGTATTGGGACATATCCTGCGATTTACTTCCCTCACAAAGCTTTAGGGACGGGACGGTGGGGGCCCTCAAAATTTGGGTTCAACCGTTTTCTCTTTTTTTTTTTTTTTTTTTTTTTTTTTTTTTTGATAAAGTTATAACAGTCTTTCTCGTGAGCATCTTGATGTATTTTCTTTGTTTTTTTTTTTCCTATTTGCTATTTAAAGTTAAGGAACTAAGGGCACCAATCATGCTAAAAAATAAAGGTCGAGGATGAAGCTGTAAATTAAGTAAAAGTTGAGAATGACAAGAAAATTCATTTCTAAACAGAATTATATTGACTTTAGTATGCAAAAGATGAACTTCTTAACAATGAAATCTCGAAGTAGACTTTCATCAGACCATTCAAAAGACAATTGAAATAATTTTTAAAATCTCAATTGTTCACTTCATATAGATTTGGGATGTTATGGATAGGAAAGAAGAACTACTATTTTCTCTTCCGTTTCCGTTTCCTTTTATTTTTATTTTTTTAATTTTGGCCTTGAAAAACTATTAATGTAAATTCGATTTTAATTATATTATCACGGTGCAACTATAGTTACAATAATTATTGAATATAACAATTAAAATCTATTCATTAATAATTATATAATGTAACCAAGAAGTAACATAAGTTACACATGCATATGTAACTCCCCTTCCTGAAAATAACTCATTTTTGCAAGTACCGTTTCCTCCTAGAAGAGAAGACCAACTAATGTCCCATTTAAGATCACGAGATGAGAAATACTTTGGTGGCGGCGCGACTGCTCAATGTCGAGGCGTCACCTCGGTGAGTGGTCCACACACCTCGAGGGTGTGTGGTGGGCCATCCGTCGAGATGGCCCTCCCTTATAGGGCGGTTGCACCACGTGAACGGTGCGACCGTCTTACCGAAATATTTTTCTACATAGATGGATTGGAAGGGGGGGGGGGGGGGGCCGGTT
>NC_036246.1:44789124-44832925 GCF_002742605.1 Olea europaea var. sylvestris
AGGGGGGGGGGGGGGGGGGGGGGGGGGGGGGACCTGATTGAGCTCCCAATCCCCCCAACCCATTTTAATTTTTTGTGGGTAAATTTTATTTTATAAGTAATTTTTTTATGTGTAATTTTTTTTCTTTTTTTTATACATATTAACTCGGCTTGAATAAAATTTTAATTTGATCCTGGATCTACCCTTAGTGCCACATCTCACAGCTCTAGGATCCAATTTTAGTGATAAATAGCAAATATATTCTCTTTGGGAGTGGCTCCAAAGACAAGAACGAAAATCTCTTGACATTTAAGTAGTTAGAATCATGTAATGTGTTCTCCCTCAAGTCAATTCATGAATACGCAAAGCTGAGCGTCCAAGAATGTGTTTCCGTAGCGATCATCACCCAGGAAGCAAATAAAGATCGTTGACAGAGGTGATATGATTCTCATTGTACAAGACCTAATTGATACCTTGGACTATTGGAGGTGGTGGGACATGATGACTACGTAGAATACCTCACTCTTTTCTTGAACAAGTTACGTCAAGACAAAAAATGAGGATGTACATATTTGCAATATAATAAAAACTTAGAATGAGGAAGGCCTTTCGTTTTTGCATACGTGATTACGATGACTTAGAAATGTGTCAATAATTTTGGAATGTAAATTAGTCACACATTCTTAAAAAATCACTTTTAACAAAATTTATATCAAACATGGGTTTAAAATAGTTTGTAGTGACTTATGTTCACTTAATAAAATAATTAAGTCCATAAAATATTTAATAATTAATTAAATGTTCAGCAATCAAACTTAATAAATAAAGTAAATGCAAATTCACAGTTGATGGAGATATGATAACCTTTTTTGTCTACGACAATAATCAAACTTTTTCTCATTGAAATTAATTTGCCATGCATATGCATTGGTACTTATATTTTCAAGATAATCTGTGTCTCAAAATACAATGATCGCTTCTTGTAATTTTTATTATTATTATTTTTTTTTTTGAAAAAAGAGCGAAGGTAATAGATATGGTTAGAATAACTTCAACAACTGTAAATCGGGACAAACTATAAGAACTCCAATCCTAGTTAGAATGGTTCTATTACGCCTCATCCATAAGACCTCCCAAATGTCTTATGTGGGTAGCAACCATGAGACCCGCACACAAAGCACCGCTTGGCTGAACCCCTTTAGGGTAGTCAAGTTTGTATGTCTACCCACCCCCACTACTTGACTTGTCAGGGCGAGCGGAACCACAATGGAGGCAAGGCTGTAAAGGAAATTCAAGGCAAGATTTCTCAAACGATCTATGATATATGATTGATGTGACAATTCACTGTTGCAGTCAACACTTCTAACCCATCAGGTCAAGTTCAAAGCCGCAAGTTAGGCAGTTTGGATAAAAAATATGGTATTGACATTTAATACTTATGATTGATTGACGTCTTCGACAAGAGACACCAGTCGCATGGATGGAGCCGCTTGCCTCTTTATCCAACGATTCTCATTCTTCCTACTCCGCTATAAAAGCTCACATTTAGTACAATTTCAGAATAATGCAAGTTTAAATTCTCACACTATAACTTTGTCATATCATTATTCTATTCGTACTCCCCCAAAGCCAACCCTCTTCTTATATTAGAGGCTCACGTCCAAAACTCTTCCACACTCGTATATTTACTTTCCCAACTAAATTGATCGTTGGAATGCACGCAGCCAATTCCACCCCATTGGAGGAGGTCGTGTGTGGCTAATAGTTTGTCCAAGTGTGCAGAAACAAGGCTTACATGAACGTGAGAGGTCTTAGGGTCTGTTGCCCACATTGGAGGCACATTTTTCGAAGCCAACATGGTCACTTGTAAACTTTGAAGTGCCTCCAACGTCGCCCTCAATAATTACCTCTCCATAGTTATGATGCACAATGCACCACCGCGAGCATATTTTGTCGGAGAATCACATCTGACTCCTAATATTTGGTTTCTTGACTCTGGAGCATTGCACCAAGTGACTAATGTTCTTAACACTTTGTCCCTGCATTCAGGACACAATGATGTAATTGTTGTTGGAAATGGTAATGGTCAAGCATCATACATGGTGGTTCGACGACCATTCCCTCCAAAGTAAATTAAAACTTTTTTTATTATCTAATGTCTTGTTAGGAGTATGACTCAAATAGGAGTTTTTTGAAGAGACGTATTTGACTTGGACTAGGAGAATATTAACCTAGAGTTTAAAGAAACTAAGTTAAATAAGGAAACAAAATCCTGTTGAAATTGTATTTCCTAATTGTAATATATTTTCTTACATTTTAGGATTCTTCTAGGGATGGCCCATAAATACGAGGTTCCTCTGATCAGTTTGTAGAGAGTAATATAAAAGCAGTATTGTTAGTCTGTCTTGTATTCTCCATATTGTTGAATTAATAAACATTGTCCTTTGCCATTAATCCTTTGTTTTTCTTTACTTCTAAATCTTGTTTTTCGGTGTGTGATCTAGTATATTTGAATATTATCATATAATCTAATTCTTTAAAATTCGGTTTAGAATCAACGTGTGTTATTCAAGCTTCCGCACCCAACAAGTGGTATTAGATCGAGGTTGTTGATTTTTCGTGGATTGGTTGAGATTCTTTCGAGATGGTTGGGTTGAAGAATGATGTTCTACTGTTAGATCGCAATACAAGATTCTCGTTGTGGCAAGTAAAGATGATGACTATTTTGGCGCAGTTGAATTTAGATGATGCGTTGTTGGGTGTTGAGAGGATGTCAGCAGGTTGGACAACTGAGAAGAAACAACGGAAGGATTGGAAGGCTGTGTCATTGATTCATCTTCATTTGTTTAACAATATTTTGCAGGATGTCTTAAAGGAGAAAACGGCGGCTGCTTTGTGGTTGAAGTTGGAACAGTTGTGTATGACTAAGAGTCTTACAAGTAAACTGGCTTTCAAGCAAAAGCTGTATTCACATCGCATGGTGGAAGGAAAGCCGTTAGAAGACCATGTATTCAAGGAAATAGTTGCCGATCTGGAGACGTTGGAGGTTAAGTACAATGAGGAGGAACTTGCTTTGATCCTGTTGTATTCGCTGCCTAGATCTTATGCGTCGTTTCGGGATACTATCTTGTACAATCGAGATACTTTGACCATAGAAGACGTCTATGATGCTTTGCACTCAAAGGAGAAAATGAAGCATTTAGTTGGAGCTACATCAAGGGATGGGGAAACTCTTGTATCTCAATGTGGTCGACGAAGAGACAGATCGAGAGTTAGATTTAGCAATGTGATATGTTACTACTGCAAAAGGAAGGGACATATTCGGAAGGACTGCAATATGTTGCAGGCTAAAGGTGATTTAGCTGCAAATCGTGGGGTGCAACCTTTGAATTCAAACGAAACCAATGTAGTAGAGAATTGTTCAGATAGCAAAGAGGTGATGTTGACCGTGATATCTGATGTGGAATCTAGGCCTGACGAGGAGTGGATTCTTGATTCAGCATGTTCGCACGATATATGTTCTGATAGGAATTTATTTCAAAGATATGAGACTATTCAGCAAGGTGGAATTGTAATGAGAAACAACCAATCTTACCATATTGCTGGAATCGATCGAGTCAGATTGAGGCTGCGGAATGAAACATTTAGAACAATTGATGAGGTTCGACATGTTCCTGACCTGAAAAGGAATCTCATTTCGCTAAGTATCCTGGATGCGAAAAGGTATAAATTCTCCAGAGGAGGTGGAGTCTTGAAGGTCCGAAAGGAAGTTCGAGTTGTAATGGAGGGACGGAAAAGATACAAGTTGTACATTTTGCAGAGGAGTGCAGAACCAGTTAAGAGGAGACATTTGGACAAGTTTAGTAATACGGTGGAAGTTCAGTTTGGTACAATACCTCTTGTGTTGGGCTCTGAGTCGATTCAGAAAACTGCTAGGGAGAGCGTTGATGATTTCTCTTTACTACCAATTTCAGGGAATACACTGTGTTCAGTTGCTGGGAAAGAACTCATCGAGCGTAGGTACCGTGGTGTCAACAATGTCTGGGATGCCCCTGAGGATGTTGAAGGCGATAGTTCCAGCAAAGAGCCTTCTGATCAGGCATTTGGTTTGGTTCTTGCTACAGGGTGTGCTTCAACCCTGTGTGATCAACATTAATTCCTTGGTGGAATTGAAAACCCTGGGGATTGGGTTGTGGATGCCGCGCAGAGGACGAGTGTTTGGTTTATATGGAGTGTTTACTATGTTGAGGAGATTCGGCCAGTTCATTTTGTTGCAAACGGATTTGAAATCTAGGAGTTTCGTTCGTTGCACTAGAATTTGAGTCAAGATGGACATTGTTAGGAGTATGACTCAAATATGAGTCTTTTGAAGAGGGTATTTGACTTGGACTAGGAGAATATTAACCTAGGGTTTAAGGAAATTAAATTGAATAAGGAAACAAAATCATGTTGAAATTGGGTCTCCTAATTGTAATATATTTTCTTGCTTTTTAGGACTCTTATGGGGTTGGCCTGTAAATACGATGCTACTTTGGTAAGTTTGTAGAGAGTAACATAGAAGTAGTATTGCTAGTCTGTCTTGTATTCTCCATATTGTTGAATTAATAAATATCATCCTTTGCCTTTAATCTTTTTTTTTTTTGTTTTTTTTTTTACTTCTAAACCTTGTTTTTCGGTGTGTGATCTAGTATACTTCAATATTGTCATATAATCAAGTTCTTTAAAATTCGGTTTGAAATAAACGTGTGTTATTGGAGCTTCCGCACCCAACATGTCTAGTATATTCACTCTTGTAAAGAGGAATTTAACTTTTATTTCAAAGTTTTTTCATTTCAATAGTGTCTCAATTGAATTCTTGCCTATGAAGGATCTTCAAAACTAAGTATCTCTTATGTGCAGGAAGAATAATGATGGAATTTTATAGAGGCCTGATCGTGCACACCTACGTTCTCATCATCTTTTACGTTTGGTTTCAAAAACTCAAGGTCATGTGTTTCTTTATTTCAATATTAGAAATTGCGGCTTCAGCTACGACATATTTTTGCGAAATATTTTACTGATTATTTAAAATTACAAAAGAGAAGGCATAAAGATGAAACTAGCGAGGACTGGCTGTCGATACGTTTCTGCACGTAATCCATTGTTGAACCTCGGTAATATTTGACTTCTTCACGACTTGAAAAACACAATCCATTATGGACTTTTTCTCAAACATAAGTCTCATTTCATCTTTCATGCCTTCTCTAATGGAAATTAGGAGGACAACCAGGATGATCATACCACAACCTCTGCTTTGGTGGTTCTTGGTGGCAATCCAGTCTCATGGAGCACAACGAAGCAAAAAAGTATTGCGCATTCTTCTACTAAGGCCGAGTATAGGATGGTTGCGGTGGCTGCCTCAGAAATTCGTGGCTTCATTCTCTTCTTTAAGAACTACGTGTTGAACTCACTCAAGTTCCACTTTTTTTATTTTTTTTTTCAACTACATTGGTGCCACCAACCTTTGTGCTAATCAAGTGTTCCATTCCAAAATGAAGCATATCGAACACGACTTCCATTTTGTTCAAGACTACATTGTGAAAGGTGAACTTCGAGTTTCTCATGTCCCTAGCAAATATCAACTTGCTGTGATGCCTTAATGAAGCCAACGTCTCTCCACTTCTTTTGTTTCTTCATTCCAAGATTGGTGTCACTAATTGTGAACACCATCTTGAGGGGCGTGTTAGCTAATGATCGTGTACTTTTCTTAGTTATATCTTATTTTATGCTTCTTGCAATTTTCTGTCTTATATGTGCTACTTTGTTTGAAAATCTCCGTTTATTCCATTTAAATTGCAAAAACCATAATCAATCCGTAATAAAATACTTTCCTTTACCTTTCTTAATTAATAAGTTCCTTAAGGCATTGAATTCTGCCCCCATCAAATACCCTAATTTATCCTTTAATTTCCATAGGTTGTCTGTTTTGTCAAATACTGAAGAACCTTAATTTTGCTGCTCCTCACTATCTTGCCCTGTTAGGGATTTTTCCCTATTTTGACAATTAACTAAATAAAAAATAAATCAAGTACACAAGAAAATTCAAATCAAGACCAGATTGTTCACCAGTTTAGCAAATATTGCCTAATCTGGGGGCTCAGAGATCAGCCTACTACTAAGTGCACAAAAGATGTCCAAGAGAGAGTACAATGTTCCAAGACCCAAATTAGAACACGATATGGTCCCTGATCCAAGTGGATTTCCCAAATCATCAACCCTATTCAGTATAAACCACTAAAAATCACACCTAACCATTATACAGATTACCAGCCGTTCTCACAAGCCAAAAAAATTACTGTAACAACACAAATAACACAGGTTTTCGGAAGAAGATTTGCACTCAAAACCAAAAAGCAGAAGAATGACTCAACCGTCGCCTTCTAGAAGATTTAGAACAAAGGAATCAATCTCAGTCGTAAGTCCAAACCAATGATCTAGATCCGTTTTAAACAAGCACAACTGGTGTGAAGGTCCATCCACTAGTTAGGGGTTGCCACGTGGCCTTCCACTTCCAATTGGATTTAATATTTAGACTAAGGCAATTTTATCCTTCCATAAGTTGTGTTTTTGAGAAGCACGTTTTCACGTGCCCTTTCCATTGTGATCGAATTTTTCATAACTTTTTGCACAACCCTGCGAGGTTTAAGTGTTTTTTTTTCGTCTTTTCGGACTCAAAACCTGCACTTTCTGTAAGTGCAAATTCACTTAAGTTGAGATTAAAACTTTGTTTGATATGTCTTTCATAGTCGGTCCCATAATCAAGTAAAGGAGAAGTTTTCATTAAGTTGAAAGTGGACATAAAATTTTGTCAAATCTTATTGCAAAAATCGAGAGGCAGTTGATCCCGCTGAATTTTGGGATAAGAACTGATGAGGAACACATTTATTTACCATGACGAGTGATCAACCGATCCCACCTAAGGTTCTTTTGCCTTTGCATGTGAAAATTCTTTTTATTTTATATGTATTACAAAGTGATTTACTTTGTATTATCATGAATTTTTAGAGTATAATTAATATCTGTTGATTAGTATCACTTTTATTAAAATAATAATAATCAACCATTATTATACATTTCTACTAATTCCTTTCTATTCCATTCAATAATATTTTCTCAATTGTATTTCAATTTGAAAATTACAGTAATTTAAAATAATCAAAGTAAATAAGCATTGACTGAATAAAATATAGTGTCTCAATATTTCCTTATGTAACATATTATTATTTGAATGCAATCATAATTACCATAACTAATAGGATATTTCAATATAATAATTAAAATATCTTCATTAAATGGTTCTATTAATAACAAATATAAATGGAGCAAATAAGCAACATAATTAGTAATAAATATCAAATAATTTTTACCTTTCGCTCACCTATAAATAACACTTAGAAGTTGACAATTAAATAAAAGAAAAGGAAAGAGTATCCCTTTTTTGAACCCGTGAGAGAGAGAGAGAGAGAGATATTCCAGAGAGGCAAAGACAAAGATAGGTATAGTTGAGAAATGGCAGAAGGTACATATAATAATGTTAATAGGTTCAAATTAATATTACAATAGTTAACATCTATAATTTGCAGTCTTTTTTTTTGGTTAGCATGTTTGTCTAATATCTAAGTTATGATTCTTTTAATATGTTATACACACTCGTGCGTTGATTTGGTATCGATGATTGCTATTTTATAACATCATTCCAGGATCCGGCGTAAATAAGCCAAGTAGCTCCTCGACCAGCATTAGCCGTGAACTTGACGTCATGCCACTTGCTGTCGTGACTAGAATCATGAAAAGTGTTCTCCCTAAGGATGTGCGGATTCGCGACGGGGCAAAGAAGAGCGTCCAACAACTTGTGACCGAGTTTATATTATATGTCACGGCACATGCAAGTAAAAAGTGTGTTGATGAGAGTCGCCAGAAAATCACCGGAGAGGACTTGATTGGGGCCATGAAGGACCTGAAATTTGATGACTACATAGAACCCCTCACTCTTCACTTGAAGAAGTACCGTGAAAGTGGCAAATGAAGATATACCAATATGTAATATTAATAGAGATTAAGCCCCTTTTTATCATATAAGTATATGTTAGACCCTAAATTCTATAATTATAAAAGATCTAAAATTTGAAAGACTTTGTTTAAATAGTATTTAATTTGAGATTTAATTTGATGTGTGGTTTTAGTCACCTATGGAGGATTCCTTGAAAAAAAATATTTTCGTTCGTTTCAGAGTAAAACATTCAACTATTGGATTGACAAAGACAGAGACCTTATCAACAATGGTTGATGTGGTTTAGAATAGTATGTAGTAAATAATTAATATTTATTCAGTAAAATATTTAATATAAATAAAATGTTTAGCTGTTAAAAAGATTGTGCCCCTTAATTCATTCTTATTATTTCTAAAATACATTTTTCTTTTTCTTCTTTCCAACTACGCATTTTTAAAAAATATATATATTATACACAAATTCAAAACTTTTTCTTGTTTTTAACCACACATTCACTATCAATCTACTATTTGAAAATGTATTCTCAAAAACAAAGTGTGGCTTAAACAAGCTCCATATTTAAATCGAAATAATAAATCCAGTCGACTAATAGATTATATGCAACATTGATAGATTCGCATCTGAGCTATCCAAATTACACCAACAACATCATGGTTGGATTTTGGTTTTAATCGATTCAATCAGACCAAAATTCAGGAGACTAAGATTTTGATAACATCGTATATTTTACTTTTCAGTCTTTTGTAAGAGACGTATAACCCAACAAGGAGGAGGGAGGGAGAGAAAAAAATGCGTCAATGAAAATTTAGTCAAATGACACTAAATGAGGAACAAAAAGAAAAATAAAATTATAGCACCCATTTTTAACCTTATGCTGTGTGTCGCTAAATGTGCCCCCGTTTGAGTGATATTATTGTGAAAATGAGAATGAAAAATATAGTCGTTATGGTCCTCACACAAGAGATAAAAGTCAAATGTGATAGTTTGATATGATGAATAACGATTATATTTTTCATTTTAATGAGAAAATAATGAGACTCAAACAAGGCATATATAGGAAGAAAAAACGAGTTTTTTTTATTATATAATCAAAGTACAAAGAATCCGTGTACAAAATTGTGAATAGAGTCTCGAATTTGAATGCCACTAATAAATAAATTCAACTGTGCACTTCTGCATTGATATTTTGGAAGGGAAATTTCATTTATATCCAGACATTTAAACGCCCCTCACATGGGGACGAGGCCCGCGCATTTATTGTGTGGGGGGTGAGGGGCGTGTAAACGCTCGGGTACAAGTAGCTCGGTCAATTTTGGAATTAATGCGATGTGCACAATATTGCAAAAATAAATGGACTTTAAGAGTTACTATTATTGTTTCTATGAGAATTATTTTATCAGAATATTGATTTAAATAATCCTAACTTTTATTTGGCTAATACAACAATTGAGCGATTTAAATTATTCTACTCCTAATTTTATACTAAGAAAACAATTGAAAGTATGGTCTAGCGGACAACTCTGTTTATAAGATTCGATTAAAAATGAGAAAAAGTGTCAGGAGAACGGCTTCACCATAGCTTTCTCAGTTTGATTTAGTCTACAAAGCAATGAAATTAATGACAGATGGACCCAGCTAAACTTCTCTAAATTAAGTGAAAAAATCTGTTTACAAAAATTAATTCTACTTAAATAAAATATACTATTATGTCCCTGTGCCCCAATTTGGAGGAGAGTAAAACCATATTTTTAACATATTTTGATAAAAGTTTATAAAATGTGTGGTTAAAAAGTTTTTGATCCAATTAAATATGTAGTTAAAATTAATTATTACTTTAACTTTGATCAAAATTTAGATTATAATTTTTATCGATCGGAGGCTATATTAAATTGAGCAATGCGTGATGTACAATGATTTTGATAGAAATAATGCTATTTGCAATCGCTTTATGTTCACGAAATATTTCTTTCGATTTAAAATTATCGCAAACGTACGGTTCGTTAACAAGTAATAAAGTGAAATATTAAGTTTCGAATATTGTTCCACAGAGATCAAGTAGTTCAATTTTATTTATCAGCCTTAACCGAAACGAATTTGTCAAAACAGGAATTTATTCTTAGAAAAACCCTAATTTAATAGAACCCTAATTCATGCAAACCTGATGATTGGAATGAACTTAGTATGTAAAACGATATTTTAACGAATTAAAATGCAAATTAATTGTTTAGAATGCAAATTAGTTGTATTCAATGAAAATTAAACGCATTAGAATCACGAATTCCAATGCAATGATCACTCTTAACCCTAATTTCACAAAATAACAACACGATTGAATTATTGACGAATCCATGCTCCTAATTCTATTCAAAACACTCTCTCTCTCTCTCTCTCTCAAGATGTATTGAACATATTCTTATACACCACCGGCCTATATCTCTACGACAAATGCATATATAAGAATGCATGTGATTTTATGGACATCTAAAGACTCACGCAAAGTATAGGGGTATATCTCTATCCTCTATCGGACCCTACGAAAATTTATACCTTGTCAAATTTATTTTTCTTCTCTCGAACAGATGAAATAAATCACCAAACATCACAAAATTACATGTACTTAATTATGGAAGAAAAGTATTGTATATAAATCATTCAAACATTCAGATACATGTTTAGCCCCCGTTTGAGCCCCATTATTTGGAGATTATAATGTTTTGAATAGTGTTTTTTTTTAAAAATGAGTGGTTGAAAAGAAAAGAAAAGTTTTTGATTTACGTGTAATATTATTTTATTGAAAATTATGTGATTAAAAATAGGAGAGAGAGAAATTTAATTTAATTTAATGAGAAATAATGAGGGCCAAACGGGAGCTTAATGTCAAATTGCAAACTATAAATTAAAGAAATCACATCGCATGGTACATCGACCTCCTAGTATATGAAAACCTAGCCTAACATGGAGAAAATTACAAAATACATGATAAATTGAAGAAAAAATACCACCGAGTTATGAATTCGCTTGAAATCTTGATGATCTTCGTGTAATTCATTGTTACTTTGGTTCAAAATCCTCTCCAAGATGTGTTTTCTTGCCTCTCAATGCGTTTTCCCCTAATTCTGACGAGTCTAGGCTTTTATATCGCGTCCAAATCGCATTCCAATTGAGTTATAACGTAAAACAGAGACTACAGAATCGACCTGAATTTTTACACCATGCGACCGCATGGTTATCAACCATGCGGCCACGTGGTTGAACCTATTTTGGAGTTTCAATTCTCGAGTGGAGGTTGTGCGGCCGCATGGTGTAATGATCTTCCAATTTGTGTCGTTTTAGTCCCCAAACTCAATCTTCTTTATTAATCTCTTTTCTTCGACTATTTTGTTCTATCATCTCATATTGACTTCCAATTGGTACTTGGCACTATCAATTCTTCAATTGCTCCTTTGGCTCATCTTTTGGGATTTTTGCACTTTGGTCCATGAACTATCACCTTGATTAGTTTTGGTCTTTTTTGTTTCTTTTTCTCGTGAATTTCATCAAGTCCATCAGAAAACTCTACAATTCAAGAATTAAGCGAATTTAGGTTACATTTCAAACACTTTGCTCATATTTTAGTCATGTTTGTGAGTTATATAAGTGCATAAAAACGTGCTTATCACCCTATGTTGTATACATGTGGCGGTTAGTAATTTGTTACATAAAGTAATAAAAAACTACCGCATTAATGTATCGAATCACTAATCACCATATGTATTTCACATAAGGTGACTACGACTGCAAATAACATTACTCTCTTGATAATATTGTTAACAATATGTCATCTGTCATGTTGTTATTCGACAGTTTAAAAAACATTTCATTTTTTCAACCAACATGTTTTTGCCACTACCAACATTGTCCACAAAAATATTGTACATATATATTAATTCTATGATATTCAATCTAATTCAATCAATCATGAAATACGAACAGGCTCAGTCACAAGGATTAAAGACGGGAGATACGTGCCACAGCATCATTAGAAAGATTAAAGAGGGCAAAAAAATTAACAACTTAGCCACACAAGTGTTGCGTCCTTGCCCCTGTTTGTAGTAGCGTTATTCTAATTCATTAGAATCAATACATTAATAAACGGTACATTAGTTATTAGTCAGGTCCGTCAGGTAAGCTTTCTTGTTAGCTGCTTGAATTTTTTTGGTCCCTGAACTTTTGAGCTCTCCACTTTGGTCCCCAAACTTCTCTTTTTGGTTCCTTAATCGAATTTTCTCATCTTCTTCTTGGTTTCCTCATTCATCTTATTAACTATATTCTCAACCTCTTTAGACCTCACATTATTGCATGATTTCTTATCCAAATTCATGATCTGCCTTAAATAAACAAAAATAAAAATAGAATTAGATAATGATTATCGAGTTGACTATTCGTCTTTTCCAAATTTGTGTTCAAATAGTATATACTTTTGTTCTAATATAAATTTAGCTCGTCGACCCGGGTGGCTCAACCAGGGAAAAGCTAGAGTTGGTCCATCTCATGACTTCGAGGATCGAACCGAGCCCCATTTTGGGGTGTCGATTCGAGTCGGAGCTAGCACGTTTGGCTCAATTTTCAGCCCATAACAAGCCGAGCCTTAGGAAAAAACTTCTTGTAAAAATTTTTTAAAAATCAAATGAAAAAAGCTAAATGTTTACTGCTGCTTGTATTTAAGGCAACTACAGACGAAAATTTAAATTTCAAATTTAATTGAAATGATTTTTTTTTTAGTTATAAATATTAGTTAAAATTTTGAGTTTCATAACAATTTTCTTCAACCAGTTTTAACTTACAGTATTTTAGTTTCAACTTCAATCTCCAATTTCTTTACTCTAATATTTAGTTTCTATAATTCTAATATTCAGTATCTTTTGTTATAATAGTTATAGATGATTTTTATTAGCGATGTGATTAATTAGTTCAAGGATTATTTGAGTACTCCAATCAACTACAATGCATCTTGTTCTAATTGATATGGAGAATATCGAAGAGGAATAAGTACTCGAGACTAAAAGGTCGAAAAAAATTCGAATTGTTGGCAACATATGACACCTAAAAAAGTTAATGTTCAAAATGGGGTTGATATTTGAAAAGCATGTTATAGTTACTGTGCAAAGAACTTAGTTGGAAGCCTTATTCAAACATAATACATTTGACTATGCACGTATTAAGGAGTTGCATAGCGAAACCATTTAATATCTACCCGAAACAGACAAAACTAGCGTTTGGCGATTTTGGTTCTATTATTTCCACTTTTGTATATTCATAGGAAAAATTTTGTGAATGAATGGCTGCATATGTGCTACAGCAGAGATGTCGCTTATGGTGATAGACTCAATACATTTTACCTGACTAATGTAGAATTATCTTTAACCCAAGTATATTTCTTATTATAAAAATACTCTTCGTTCAAATACTATTAAATTATATAACAAAAGAAAACAAGTTGTTATTGAACAACTAAACCTTTTAATAGTATTATATTGTTTACATATGATTTATGGACTGATGGTAATAAAAATGTTATATTGTTGCTATTGCTAATTACATTAATCACTTGTGATTTTTGCATAAATGAATTATTGCATTCAAATGTGTAGAATATCCTCATAATGTCACTAATATATATATGATTTTAAAGAATGTTATACAAGAATATGGTATACGAGAAATTGTTCGAAATTTTAATTTTGATAATGCTAGGGTGATCAATTGTGTTATTGATAAATTTATTAATAATTTTAACTTTGCTTTTAAAAGTTTATTTTTTATCAATGTTGTGTATGCCACATTATAAATTTGGTTGTAAAAGACAAATTAGAACATACAAAATTACATTTAAATAAAATTAGACAAGCAATTAATTTTATTACCGTGTCACCAGCAAGAAAGCAAGCATTCAACAGTTTATGTGCAAAGTATGACTTAAAAGAAAAATCATTTGCTATTGACGTAACACATAGATGAAACTCTACATATCTTATGTTACATTCGTATGAAAATTATGATAATGTTATATCATTATATTATAATGGTAGGCATACACACAGATCCGAATATAATTTGGAAGAGTATGAATAGTCTATTGTAGTTTGTGTGAATAAATTTTTAAAACCCTTTTTTTTTTATGCCACAAAGGAATGTTGCGGTATTTATTATCATACATCATCACTTATTTTACAATACCTTTTTTAACATTTCACAAACATTTTTATAAATATAGGAATTTGCCAATTTTTGTTGATATAGTTTACTCGATGGAGTTAAAATTTCGTAAATTTTGAAAATAATTGCTCTCTTTATTTCTTTTAGCTTCGGTGATGGACCTTGACTTAATTTAAATGACATAAAAGCTATTATAAATGAGATTTCAAAATCATGAAGATGAAATTATCACATATGCACATAGAATCTATGTTACGTGAAATGTATAACTATTATGTTGAAAAGTGATGGCAGGATAGCTCTACTTTCCAAAATTCTTTTTCAATTAATATTTCAATAGATTCATATGATATATGAAATTATTTTGACACAATCTAAGTGTTACCTCATTTTGTCCTAGTTCATCAATACTTAGAGCGTTATATGTCAAAGGTACAAAATTTGAAATTCTCCCTGAGTTAGTTAGGTATATGTGCGTGGACATTCATTGTATATTACAACCAAACGAATTACAAGAATTTAGTATTTTATAATGGTGAAGGTGTAACGAAAGGTAATATTATATTGTATCAAAAATTGCACATGATCTACTAACACCTTCGGTGGCATCGGAGACTACATTTAGTTTAGGTTGTCGAGTTTTATCATACGAATGATTATGACTAAAAGAAGATATATTGGAGACTTTAATATGTTTAAAGGACTAAAAATGTGTGGAGTTACATATTCAAGAACAAGTTGAGAGTATAATGGTCGAAAAATTGCAATAGATCCAAACATAAGGATATTGTAAATTTTTAAATTGATTAATTTAAAAAACGTTATTTTTAAATTTATTTGTTTGATGAAAAATTGTATACGAAATATTTCATTCGTGTAGAATTTTAATTTCGCCTACATTGATTGTTGTCGGTCCCAAAATCGAAAAAATGAGGAGGATTGTAACTTTTATTTAATTTATAGTTCGTATAAATTGCACAAATTTTAACATTTTTTTAAAAAAGGCCAAAACCTCGAGTCGAGCCTGGATTTTTTAGTTGAGCAAAAACTAGGCTCGGTTAAAAAAAAGTCCGGACCATTTTTAATTGAGTTAAGCTCGGGCTTCGAGTTTCAGCTCGCAAGCCGTCTCGACTTGGATCCCTAATAATAGTAATCACTTAAATAATTATTTTCAACTAAACCATAAAACACATTTATTTTAAAACTTTTTTTATTTATAAGTAAAATCTTAAGCTTAGCTAAGCATAAAAAATGTAAAAGTTATTTTAAGAAATTTTACTCTCTCTTACTTTTTAAGTTAAAAAATTACACATCTCAAGCAATAAATAACACTTATATTACTGTTAAATAAGTAACTTACATTCAATATAAAAAAATTACTATAAAAAAACCTTCTTTCCTCTCAAGTAAGTTTCTTACAAGAAAACCTTTTAGCTAAGGGAAAATTGCAACCGAGGTACCAAATCTTTCGTTTATTAGCAGACTTTGTCCAAACCTTTCATTTGTACCAACCACGATACCAAATCTTTCAAAAATACTCACTTAAAGTCCAACTTAACAAAAATTGTTAGTTCATTTGTTAGTTGACCAAAAGTCAACGATTTAACCAAATTTTGACTAATTTTAAAAGGTTAAAACGGTAAATTTATATTTTCTATAATAAAACAATTAAAATACAAAATCCATTTCATCTTCTCCACTCACCCCACACTCACCCATCCCACCCAAACCCTAAAAGAAAAAACCAGAACCCACCTACTTCTCGGACATCGTTACCCACCGCACCACCACCATCCATTTGATTTTGATGATTTCGCCCTCTTCCGTTGTGCCGCGCTTGCATCCGTTCGCCCTGGTGGCTTCACTGTATCCCGTCTAGGAACCACCAAGTCCAAACCCAAAATTGCCTTCTTGTTCCTTACAAATTCAAATCTCCATTTTGCCTTATTTGGCAACTCTTCTTCAACCACCACTAAGGACTTTACAATATCTATATCCACGCTGATCCCTCCTCCAAAATTACTCCTCCTAGTGGGGTATTTGAATGCCATTTCATCGCTACGAAACTCACTCAATGCGCCACCCCTACTCTCATCTCCGCTGCACCCGCCTCCTCACCACTGCCCTCCTTGACGACTTTTTAAATCCCTACTTTGCCTTCGTCTCCCCGAACTGAATCCCGCTCCACTCATTCCAATTTATGTATAATACTTTATTCATGAAAACTGAATCTCATCCCTTTAGTTTCGAATTTCAGATCTAAAACACAAAATTAGTTGTTGAGAGCTTTAGCCGAGGTATTGGTTAAGGGAAGACGATGGTGGCAGTTGGCCTAGGTAACGACAGTGGTCGGCGGCCAAGGTAGCGGTGGCAATCGGTTACCTGGGTGCGGTGGTAGTGATTTTGAACCAAAGAAGAAGAAATGGTTTATCCTTTTTTTTTATTGTTTATTATTATTATTTTTAATTTATGTAAAAAATGTAAATTACCCATTTACCCTCTTGCACATTGGTCAACATTTGGTCAGACCATGGACTTATGGTCAACTAATAGTCAAATTAACGGAAATCATCCATTTGGATTTCAAGTGAGTATTTTTGAAAGGTTTGGTATCGTGGTTGGCACAAATGAAAGGTTTGGACAAAGTCTACTAATAAGCGAAATGTTTGATATCTCAGCTGCAATTTTCCCTTCAGCTAAACAAAAAAATGCTCTAGTCAATTTTATTTTTTTGTATAGCTTGTTTCTTAAGAAAAGAATAAATGGCTTTTTCCCCGTTAATCCTTGTACCCCTGAAGAAGGAAATAAAGAAATTACTTCTTCTTTTTTCCCTTACGCGACACTTGTCAGATATATAAATATAAACAAGTTTAAAATGGAGCTTTATGAGGAATGGGTTTCCAAAAGCAACAAGAAAGTATCAAATTGTGTTGCTTGGTGCTGAGAATCTCGACTGGTAAATGTTCACGAATTGTGTTTGTTACGTAGTATTATAGATGACTTAATAAGATTTTTAACTTTTCTTCTTCTTTAATTTCGGTCCGTCCAGGCTCATCGAACGTTAGCGTATCATCGTTTTTTTTTTTTTTTTTTTACACATATTTAGTTCATATTTGGCATCTATTTCATTTTTAAATTCATTTTTAATCATTTCATCTTTCATAGTACTTACAACTTTTGTCAACTTTCCAATCACACATTTTACCAATTTTTTTCAAAGTTTACTAAAAATTTAACTTTTATCCAAAACAAACAAGTGCTAATGATATAGCAGATAAGATTATACTTGAGAAGAAATTATACCAATACATTTTATACACTAACTTAACATATATTTCACGTGGTTCCTTCATTAAAAAAGTAATTTTCTTTATGGTAATTTTCACTTTTACGTTCGTCTTTTGGACATATAATATTATTTTTTTCATTTAAGAGAAGCGTGGAATATGGAACCAATATACAATCTTGCTACATGTACACTTTTTTGACATTAAATTTGATATTGTGTCACTTGTCGCAGTACGAATGACCTGTTTTAAAATAAAAAACAACCATTATTCACCAATATAATGCCTCTTGTTAGCATTGAATGGGGCCCTTAATTGGCGATGCCTTTTTTTCAGGGATTACTATAATGCGGCTCCACATCTTTATTCCTGGAAAGTGCATGAATGCCATTCTAATATTTTTGGACTCGAATATAGTTTCAATTCCAATTAGTTTATTTGAACTGAAATAATTAACACGTATTCATCTTTGTGTCCTTCAACAAAAGGCTTATTTTATTATAGAAATACTTAATCAGATTAAAAATTTCTAGAGTTTAGATAAGTACTTTTGTTGCTTGCCTAAGAAAACAATAATAATTCATAAAAAGTCGTTTGAGGATTGAATTGTCAAATTGTGTAACTATCCAACTAGGCTTCTACCTAGGAGTTAAGAATCGAGTAAACTTGGTTTCCAGCATAGTTATTAGACTTGACCCGAACATCGACATGACAAGGTATTGGATCTCGGGTCACCGGTCGAATCGGTCAGTGATCGGACCAATGGGTCATTGCATAAAAATCTAAAAAATAAAAAATTAAGTCTAGATTTTTATTTTTAGGCAATAATAAATAGTTAGCAGTACTGAACAAGAGAATCATTGGTCCGAGGAAAGAAAAGGACCGCTTTTGCTTTGAAAAAAAGAAACTCACTAGGCCTTCAAAACAAAGGCAATTCTGTTTATGCTTTAGACAATCTGGCTAATTCTATTTCGATCTTATTTTCTTCCATTAGAAAGGCATAAAGGCCAAGCTATAGGCCTGTTTGGCACCTTTCCAAAGGTAACCGCTTAGGTTCACTTTGGAAAGGCTACTAAGGATAAATTAAAGTTTTAAAATTATTTTTCACTACTTATTTATATCTATGAAATAAAGTAAAATGTTGTACCAAAGTTTTTTTTAAAAATATTTTTAGAAAAACCTATAAATGATTCATTAGATAAATATAAGTTATTGCACATAAATTAATAACAAAGCAATTTCGTGTTCTATCATGGAGGAACCCATTATTTTCCATAGAGGTCCATGGTTCAATTACCTTGGACCCAAAAATTTTGATTGAAGATTTCAAAAGCTTAGGTCAACGATTTTTCGGCACGGTCAATTCCCTTGGACCCAAAATTTTTGAACGAGAATTTCAAAAGCTTAGATCACTGATTTTTTTTCTAGCAGGACCGGATTTTATAACTATGGTTTTTAGAAAATAAATACAACAATTTAGATAGAGATCACGAGCTTGTTTGCCTAGAAACATTATGAACAAATCAACTCGACCCAATTGAATAAAGGTATTTGAGATCAAGTAGGTTTGTCCATTTTATACAATACCAACTTATGTCGAGTACGAACTCTATAGGTTGAATCGGTTTGTTTATTGAAAAGGTCAACTAATTAGAACTATTAGGATTTTATGCAAAAAATTTGAACAATGCCACAGAATTTATAGTCGAGTTATAGAAATTAACATCAAGTTACGTGCATGAAATTTATAAAATTTCTAGTATTTTACAATCTGAGCAACTGAGGAGGAAGTTAACTAAGAGGACTTTAAGAGCAATTCAAGCACTCATTCTTCATCCATCCATTATTTGTTGTAACTATCCAATTTGAAAATTACACAAAATGTGACAAAGTTCTTTTCTAAAAAGAGTGCAAGTTGAAACAAAGCTTAGCTTTTATTGCAATCAATATTTGCCGTATTGTCTCCAAATATAATATCGTCTTTAAGGTTAGCTAAGACTCAATTCATAAATTTATGAGTAATGCTATTTGTAGTGGCTCACTGCGACAGTCGTCCTACGTGGCATACACATGACAGATGATTATTTGATACATTAATGTGGTAGTTTTTTTATTCATTAATGTATCAAATAATTACCTGCTATGTGTATGCCACGTAGGGCGACTGCTGTAGTAAGCGACTGCAAATAGTATTATTCTAAATTTATCAATCTTAGCACCTCGATTGTTATTTAGCATAAAGGTAATCCACTAGAAAAATAAAATAAAATTATAGCTTAAATTCTGTTACATGTACATTGATTTTGTACATACAATTTGACTTATGAACAGGTGCATGTCACACATCTATCGATCTAGTTGTATAAAATTAATGTACAAATACATTAATTTACCCAACTTTTAGCTATGAAAATTACCGTTTGACTTTTCCTCCCACAAAAACTAAAAGCCCTAAAAAGGAATACTTTGGTTTCTTTTAATAGTTAATTCTTTACTATGGTTATTTAAAAGCGGTCCACTCTCGCTTTGGTTAAAGGATATTTTGTAAAGAAGGGCACCAAAGCCAAGTTATATGAATATAATTTGTTCTATTTTACAATTTAATTTATATATACTTGATCACACATGATCTTCATAAGAGAATATCCAACAATAGCTTGTCTAAATGTAACATAGATATAAAATATATAACGTTTTTTACATCCATTTTTAACAATTATAATTATAATTAATATTTATTTTGTGCAACTTGTAAAATTTACATTTCGTGTGTCTCAATTCATAATTTATATTTATCAAATATAACTTTGATTGAAAATCGAAACAAGACCACTATTCCATTAAGGGGAGAATAACTTCGAAATTATCTCATGAAAGTGCATGTCAATAATTTTGAAAACAAAGAAAATTGAATTGTTTATGAGTTTTTCTACTATTATATTTTTTTTTCAAAACGGACATTTTTCAAATTATCATTTACAAAGTTGCACGATCATTTTACAACTTTCTAAAAGGAAAACTAGAACTAATTTTATTATGCAATATCCAACACAATGATAGACGAAAGAAAAAACAAAATAAAATCGACCCAAATATAAGAAATTGGACCGTAGCAACAAAGAAAGCAGTCAAATGGATCATCTTATTCTCCTCGTAAGACATAAAACTACAAGAGTTGGCACTTACCTCATCCTGCAAGACTATAACATCCTTTAAGCCTCGTTTGTTTTCCATTTTTTCCTCATTAAAATGAAAAATATGATCGTTATCCATCACATGAAACCACCAAATTTAAATTTCTATCTTTTATATGGGGCTCATAATGACTATATTTTTCATTCTCATTTTTATAAAAATGGGAAACAAACGCCTCCTAATATTCTAGCACTAGGTACTAAAGGGTAAATGTGAGTCAAACTTTGAACCACTCTCCAAGCATTAGACTCTAACACTAGGCCTAGGCACAGTTTGATTTGGATCGACTTAGATTCCAACCCGAAAACAAAAATCAAATTAGTCGGTTTGGATGAATTTCAACCCATACCAACTCACTTTAACTCTTAGACCGAACTGAATCAACAGTTCTGTTAGTCGGTTTAGACTTTTAATCCATATTTATTTTTTAAAGTTGTTTGAATTTTGGACCCACTTAAATTACAAAAATTAAAATAACTAAATAATTTAATATTATAAGAACCATTGAATAACAAATAAAATCAGATTAATAAAGACAAATCAACAAAAAACATAAGAATTTGATTTATTTTTATACATTACGTTACATGACTATCTAAGTAGGAAAAAAAGATTAAGTATAATATAATGAGCTTGTGAAATGAAAAATTCTGTGCTATTACTCATTGACAACATCATAGATTAGAAAGAACCTAGATATAGTTACGAGATTAAAGTTTATATTTTGATTTTTATTTTTTTAAAAAGGTAAAAATATAGTTGGGTTGAGTCGTTCGATTAATTAGTGATTTGAGGCTTTAAACCATGATTGAATCGAACCCTTATGATTTTATTCAAAAAGATAAAACCAAATCAATTATCCGTGTCAAATAGACCCGAATCAATTCAATTCAATTTGATTGGAATCGTTGGTTTTTTTATTTCTTTGTCTAGACCTATCCATCATGGTCACTTGTAAACCACTCTAGCAAATTAGAATCCATATTAAGCGATAGATACATCCAATTCCAGAATAAAAAAAAGGCCTCTGGCTTGCATAGAGCTACTCGCCAACATTGAACTCAGATGAGCACTCCCTAAATTGCAGTATCGACGTTCAATTTCATTTGTCCATTGCACGACTTCCTCTCGTTTAGACATCCATCATTTTTCCAAATTATGACCCCTCTAACAACCCGACCGTTAATTTTTAAAATCATACGTATTTTTCCATAATATTTCATCCGTATGAGTCGAAAAAAATATTTGATTGGTAATATAATGATTTTTTGAGAACACTATTATAAAAAGAATAAAGCAAATAGAAAAGGAAAAATAAAAATAAAAGTGAGATGAAAAGTAAAAGGAAAAGGAAAAGTATATGAGAATGATAAGTAAAAACCAATGACAACCCATGAAGATTGGATGACATATGAGGGGCATGGTGCGATAAGGATGTTGGGTTGGCATGGGGTTTAAATTAAAAGGCATTGAGAGAATACGAATGGCCAAAAAAATATATATAATAATAATAAATAAATAAAAAAATCAATGAACCAAACCAAACTTGCAGGCTCCAACACAAACGGGAAAAGATCCTCATCTCGTTGGGTTGAGAGATTGGGTTCAATGGGAGGAAAGGTTTTGGGTGACTTATCCACGTCGTTGCATTAAGTAATATTAAAAAATAAATTAAATTTAAAAAAATCATGTTAAAGTTTAAACAACATGGTTCCTACCCTAAACCCAATTTCCACTTCGCAATTTTGTACATCTATATGAAAAAAAATAATGAATAATAATAACAATAAATGATGCATTAAATAGGGTCGATATGTCTCAATCCCATGTCTCCTCATCCTAAATAGGGCACGGTGACAAAAAATCCTCGATAGTTCGGGACACAAAATGAGCGCCCCTTACCCATCACCATATGCATGTGAATTTAAGAGAATAAGACCTTATTTGATCCACATTATTTGGAAAAAGCATAATCTTAAAAAGTGATTTAAAATCATTTCAACAACATATTTTTCTATAAAATAATATTACACGTAAATAAAAAATCTTTTATTATTTTTTAATCATACATTTTTCATCAATACACTATTAAAAAATGCACTTTTATAAATAAATGTGGTTCAAACAAGTGCTAAAAGTGAATTGTCATTCCAAATTATTTAAATCATTCAGTAATGTGTATACATGTGTCAACTTATATAGGAAATGAGTAAATGGAAAGATTTACTATTATTTCGAATGATCGACAAAAAATTGACTACCATAATGACAATCTAGATTTTGATAGAAATTTTTGAAATGTGTAGTTGAAAAGTTGTAGGACTCAAGAAAGATATGGTTAATATTGATTGTTTGACTTTGACTTAAATTAAAATCTAAGCTAAACAAGGGCCTAATCTTGTATTTGGAATCCGTGGAATATTACGATGTAACACAAGACAAATCTTGATTATCTTTATAAATTGAAATCTTGTAATAATTGCTCATATTAAATCCGTCAAATATTTTAGCAAAAGGCAATATATAGAGTCTGTTTGGGAGTGATTTTGAGAATTGATTTTTTGATCGTTTGGAGAAAAGTGGGGTCCACCTGTAAGAGTAGAAGTCAAATATGACTGCTGGAATAGTGAAATAACGATAAAAAAATTAAATTTTTGAGGCAAAAAATCGCTCCCAATCAAGCTGATAATGTTTTGTCGAGAACATAGTATCATGTTTGAGCGGTTTATTTGTTTTTTTTCTAGGATTGAGTGCTTGTTTGTGACGGATTAAAAGTCAATTAAAATCAATTTTTTTATCGTTATTTCACTATTTCAACAGTCATTTTTGAATTTTTCTCTCACATGCAGGACTCACTTTATCTCTAACGATAAAAAAATCAATTATCAAAATCTCTACCAAACAAACTCTGAGTTAGATGGCCGAATCTACTAGGAAAGACCTGTTTAAAATCCATTTTTAACAACATAAATTTTCAATAAAATAATTTACATGCGGATTCATAAATTTTTTCCCTACTTTGTACCACATAATAATCTCCAAAAAAAACCACTTTTTTTCAAAACATACATTTTAAAAAACCCAAGTTAAATGGACTCCACATTTTTTTTTTATGCTTTTGTTGAAAAAAATTATAACTCATTCGTAAAGAAATAAGTGTGGTTGACGCAAACATCAATAAAATAAAATAACCATAAGCACAACATGCCAATAAAATAAAAAATAAAAAACTAATTAACCATCACGTAGATTGAGTCATTTTTTGACTTCTCATTCTTTTAAGATCAATTTTAACCATATATAACTTTCAATAAAATATTTTAGCATGCAAATTTAATATTTTTAATTACAATTTTTTTTAAAAAAACAATATTTTATAAAATCTATTATGAAAAAATTGGCTCAACACATGGGTAAAGATGAAAGATTTTATATGATATAAAGAGGGTGTTTGACATTTATTTTTATGGAAAAATGAATTTTAGAATAGTAGATTGATGGAGAATGTGTGGATGAAAAATAAAAAAAAGTTTTTTTATTGACGTATAATATTATTTTAATGAAAAATGTGTTGTTAAAAAGAAAATGAATAAAAATATATTTTGATAAAAATTAGTCAATCGGGGCAAAAAATTTGACAGTACATAAATTTTTAATAATTTTTATTTCCATCGCCACTATTTATCTATTTTTCCCTTTTCCAAGTTCCCTACACGAACACATATGTACACAAGAAGTCCTCTACTCCAAGTATTTTCTTGTCTCTATATCTCAATTCTTCTCTCTCCGCGATCACCTATCGCATACCAAAAACCACTGGAGGAAACCCTAGAAATTCAGATCTTTCATATCTTGTATATGTATGTTTAATACATACATCAAACTTTCTATCCCGTTCAAAGCCGATATCGCTTTTCCAATTTCTTAATTCTCCACCGTACAATTCTTCCCCATTTATTTTTCTTGATATCCTTGACTTCTCCGACTTCAGTTGGCATCGATTTCGATCGGTTTTTGAATCGGTCGATTTATTTATTTTTATTTGGTACGGTAAATGTTTTCATTTGGTTGATTTTCAGGAATGAAGTTGAAGCGGAGGAGGGCACTTGAAGTGGTCAGTGGAATTTTATTTTATTTCTTTTATGTTCCGATCGTTTACTGATGGAGTTTTTAATTGCTATGAAGTGGTAAATTTTATTGGATTAATTTATTTGTTATTTTTTTATGAAGTTGTGTCATCGAAGTGTTTGTCATGGTTTTGAGTGATCGTAAATTACCATTAGTTGGATTTTGTTTGCCGTTCATTATTATTATTATTATTTTTTGTTGAGATTCTTTTTGCTCAATTCTGATATGAAGTGTATTTATGTTTTATATATTTTAGGTGAAATTGATTTCTTTTCTGTTTTACACGTGTCAACTTTATGTCATCTGAGAGTTGATTGCTTTAAAGTTTTCCCTACCCACTTCTGCTAAAGAGGATTATTGTTATTTCTGATGGAGAGGGTGAAAGGCTTCTTGTTTGTGATGGATATTGATTCGGCTGCTGATCATGTATTGGCAGCTTACAAGCTATTTATACTTGGTAAAACCACTTATTATCTGCACACTTCGCGGCATCCACAACTACTACCAACTTATCCACCACTTTTAATTTACTTCAACAAGTTTTATACTTTTCCTTGTATTTTATGGTGCGCTTCTTGTCATGTCAGGAGGCAAGTGTTTGGGCGGCATGAATCATTGTCTTATGAGAAATCTATGTCTTGAATGGTGCAGCCAATAATAAGCTGAGAAAAAGAAGATAGACTATTATTGAGGAAAATCTAGCTCTTTTAAAGATATCTTACAGATATTCAAGCCATGATTCAGACTTTTTTGTTCAGCTTTTAAATTTGTTTTATTGGTATTATAAATCCAGGGATACTTCTGAACTTTAGCTGCCATCTAATTTGTAGGACTTTGTAAAATAGTCAAAGGTTGCATCACGTCACGGTTTTAGTAATTCATTGTAGGCTATATTTTGTTTAGTTACAGTTAGGAAACATATGGAGAATAGAATTGGAAAGATAGGAGGTCTAACCTCATGTGAAATCTTTCAATTGTAAACCTTTCATGGAATTTTAAGAGATTTTGAGCTGTGTGAAGGAGTCTTCGGGATTTAGATTTGATCCATAGATTTCATTTCTTCCTGTTTCTCTCATTTGCTTGAATTTATTTTTCCAGGAACTGTTCTTTAGCACCTTAAGGCTTATACTGCCCTTACTTTTCTGTTTCTTGATTTCTAAAAATCAGGCCACCCAAAATATCTGCATGATTGAAGAGCCCCAAGAATTTCATAAATCGGTTGTGCTTCTAATTTTTCAGATTTAAATATTTCTTTGGACAGCCCACTTAAGTTGGAACTTTTTTTTTTTAAGCTACTCTTACTGCAACAAAAATAATAGGTATAGTATTATAATGAAGCTCACCACCCAAGACAAACAAAAGAAAAACTCTTCTTTTACAATTCTTACTGCTCTACAGCCACATAACTACCAAAACATAGACAGACTTGTACTATAATTCTTACTGCTTCGCTGAGGCAACTTCTTCCCCTGCAAAAATTTCGGCAACACTTGCAGTATCTATAGTGACTCTGTAGCTGATTCTCTTCGACTTTCATTTTAATTTTAATTTTCTGTTCTTCTCTTCTTTTCGTTTATTTCATTTTTTCTCCATCCATCAATGTATTCGGTTGGCTTATCTTTTCTCTTTTCATCCGCGTCTTCACTGCACAGCTCATCTAGGTTTTTTACCCTTTTCCTCTGTCTTCTGCTTTGTTGAGACTCAATTTTTTATTCTTTACCATGCATCCATCCATTTATTTAGAAAAACATCAATTCAAAAATAATATTGTGAATATTTGTTGGGCCTTAGTTTGTCATCTACTTATCTATTCTGTTGTATGATCTATTGCATAGCTTTATTTAAAGTGAGGGGGATACTTTGTTGCGTGGTGTTATTTCTTTTGTATTGTATTTTAATTCTTTGACATATTTTTTGGTATGTGGTGAGGCTAAGCCTTGCTTCACGAAAGAAAAACGCCTCAGAACCGTATTACGCCTTTTTGAATATTAATTGTGGATAGAGAAAAGTTGTTGGAAACTGTGTTTATATGCCATAAAACTTAGCTAGACATTTAGAGCTTTGTAAAGAAAGAAACCGATTTGATTTTTTAACTTAATGATTTTAGATTGTAGAATATTTCCCTTGTTTATATAAATCTTGTCATGGCATTGTTGATAAAATCTTATTTTCTAATATAATTTCCTTGCCGTTGTTTTTGCTCTTTACTTGTTTTTATGTCGAGGGTATGCTATCAGAATCAAAATCCCCCACATGGAGATAATAGATCTTTTTCCGTACTTTTTGCAGCCTCCAAAGATTAAATCCTTCATCAGCAGTGTTACGGCTACCCCACTTGAAAATATAGAAGAACCCTTAAAAACTTTTGTTTGGGAGTTTGACAAGGTGCATTTACAAACTCCGCCTAACTCTTTAATTACATCACATGCTTTGATTGATATTGATTTCCTATGGATGCAGGGAGATTTCCATCATTGGGTTGATTTATTTAATCACTTTGATACCTTTTTTGAGAAATACATAAAATCAAGGAAAGATTTGCAACTTGAGGACAATCTTTTGGAATCTGATCCTCCCTTCCCCAGGGATTCTGTTCTTCAGATCCTCCGTGTCATTAGAATAATATTAGAGAACTGCAGCAATAAGCACTTCTACAGCTCATATGAGGTACTTGTCTTTATCTCAATCTCAGCTTTTGTTCAAGGTATAATATTTTTTGTAAAGAAAACTGATATTCTTTTGGCATCAATTGGTATTGTTCCTTCTTTTGTCAGTCTTTGTGCAATTATTGTTCACATATCTGTCTGCATGACCGGGAAATGTAAAAATGACCATGATACCTTAGGTGGTAGCGTATAATAGTTTGTGTATATAGGACTTCTGGTAGTGTTGGGTAAGGGGATGCCATGCTGGTTGTGGTGCTGGCAGTTGGGTGACTGGTGGTGTTGGTGGTAGGGCTTGTGTGTGAGCTTTCTCTTGCTTTGAATCATTGGGAGGTCACAAGAATGCCATTCACTTTCTCATTTTTTGTTCAATGTGGTTCATTTTTACTGGCATGTTATTTATCCAATCTTTTCATATCAAAATGCAGCATCACTTATCGTCTCTGCTTGCTTCAACTGATGTGGATGTTGTCGAGGCATGCCTGCAGACTTTGGCTGCTTTTTTGAAGAAGACCATTGGGAAGTACATTATAAGAGACTCATTTCTAAATTCAAGATTACTTGCTTTTGCACAGGGTTGGGGGGGAAAAGAAGAAGGTCTTGGATTAATATCTTGTGCAATACCAAATGGAATTGACCCAATTGCGTACCAGTTGGCTTGCACCCTGCATTTTGAGTTTTATGCAGTGGATGAATCTTCGAGTGATACTATTTCTACAGAACATCCTACCAAAGGCTTACAAATTATACATTTGCCTGACGTCAACTCTAGAGAAGAGTCTGATGTCGAACTCTTGAATAATTTAGTTGTAGAATATAAAGTTCCTCAAAGTTTGAGATTTTCTCTTTTGACCAGATTGCGATTTGCTAGGGGATTTAGCTCCCTTGCTGCACGGAAACAGTACACATGCATCCGCCTGTATGCCTTTATAGTTCTTGTTCAAGCTTGTGGTGACACTGATGATCTGGTCTCCTTTTTCAACACTGAGCCCGAGTTCATCAATGAATTGGTTGCCTTGTTGAGTTACGAAGACACAGTTCCTGAAAAAATTCGAATTTTGAGTCTTCTTTCCTTGGTTGCTGTTTGTCAAGATAGGTCACGCCAGCCTACTGTATTGACTGCTGTAACATCTGGAGGGCACCGTGGTATTCTATCCAGCCTCATGCAAAAAGCTATTGACTCAGTTGTTAGTAATTCATCAAAGTGGTCTGTTGTTTTTGCGGAGGCTCTGTTATCTCTTGTGACCGTTTTGGTGTCGTCTTCATCTGGTTGCTCAGCTATGCGTGAAGCAGGATTTATTCCAACTCTTCTTCCTTTACTCAAAGATACTGATCCACAGCACTTGCATTTGGTTAGTACGGCTGTACATGTTCTTGAAGCATTTATGGATTATAGTAATCCTGCCGCTGCGCTTTTCAGAGACTTGGGAGGTTTAGATGATACAATATCACGCTTAAAGGTAGAAGTGTCTCATGTTGACAATGCTTCAAATCATGAGAGTACTTCTGTTGACCTAGACAGTTTGGAGTGTACTGATTTGCAAGTAGTTACAGATACTTCTCCTGAGCTAGATAGTTTGCAGCCTCTTTATTCTGAAGCCCTGGTTGCATATCATCGCCGATCATTGATGAAAGCCTTACTTCGTGCTATATCTTTGGGCACCTATGCTCCTGGAACCACCGCTCGTATTTATGGTTCGGAAGAAAGCTTGTTGCCCCATTGCTTGTGCATAATTTTTAAAAGAGCAAAAGATTTTGGTGGTGGGGTATTTTCACTTGCAGCAACTGTTATGAGTGATCTCATTCACAAGGATCCTACCTGCTTTTCTGTCTTAGAAGCAGCTGGTATTCCTTCTGCGTTTATGGATGCTATAATGGATGGTGTTCTTTGTTCCGCTGAAGCTATTGCTTGCATACCACAGTGTCTTGATGCCTTGTGTTTGAACAACAATGGGCTTCAAGCTGTGAAAGATCACAATGCTTTGAGGTGCTTCGTGAAAGTTTTTACATCCAAAACATACTTGCGTGCCCTTACTGGTGATACTCCGGGTTCCTTGTCCAGTGGTCTGGATGAACTGATGCGTCATGCTTCATCATTACGTGGGCCAGGAGTTGATATGCTGATTGAAATACTGAACAGTATTGCAAAAATTGGATCTGGACTTGAATCTACACCTCCGTCCACAGATCATCCAAGCTTCTCTCAACCCGTTCCCATGGAAACTGAAGCTGAGAATAGAGATATTGTCTCTTCAGATGACAGAGATTCATGCAGGGCTGAAAGTTGTGAACAGTCACTTGAATCATCTTCTGATGCCTTACTATCGAATGTGGAATCTTTTTTACCTGATTGTATAAGCAATGTTGCTCGTCTACTTGAAACAATTCTTCAGAACTCGGATACATGCCGAATTTTTGTCGAGAGGAAGGGAATTGAATGTGTTCTCCAGTTGTTCACTTTGCCTCTTATGCCTCTTTCAGGTTCTCTTGGTCAAAGTATATCAGTTGCATTTAAGAACTTCTCTCCTCAGCATTCTGCTTCGCTTGCTCATGCGGTTTGTTCCTTCCTAAGAGAACATTTGAAGTCGATAAATGAACTTTTGACTTCAGTTGGAGGGTCCCAGCTAGCTCAGGTGGAAGTTTCCAAGAGAATGAAGGTCTTGAGGTGCCTCTCTAGTTTGGAAGGCATACTCTCTCTTTCCAATTCTTTGTTGAAAGGGACCACTACGGTCGTCTCTGAATTGGGTTCGGCAGATTCTGATGTATTGAAGGATCTCGGGAGGGCTTACAGGGAGATTCTGTGGCAAATTTCTTTGTGCTTTGATTCTAAGGTGGATGAGAAGCAGAATGTTGAAGTAGAGCCTGAAAGTGCAGATACTGGTGTATCTAATGTGTCTGGAAGGGAGAGTGATGATTCTGTTAATATTCCCTCCGTCAGATACATGAATCCTGTTTCAATCAGGAATGGTTCTCTCCCGCAATGGGGCCTGGAACGTGAGTTTCTATCAATGGTTCGTTCAAGTGATGGTTTCAGTCGTCGCAATCGCCATAGTTTGGCACGTCTTCGGGGTGGAAGGGCTACCAGGCATTTGGAAGCTTTCCAAATTGATTCTGAGGCTGCAGCAAATAATGCAGAGACTCCTCAGAATATGAAGAAGAAAAGTCCTGATGCAGTGGTTTTAGATATCTTTAATAAGCTTGCTTCTACACTGCGTTCTTTCGTAACAGCTCTTGTCAAAGGTTTTACTTCCCCAAATCGTCGAAGAACTGAAACTGGATCCTTGAGTTCATCTTCAAAGAGCATTGCGACTGCCTTGGCAAAGGTTTTTCTTGAAGCTCTGGCTTTCTCTGGCTATCCCAACTCTGCTGGACTGGAGATATCACTTTCAGTCAAGTGTCGATATCTCGGGAAGGTTGTGGATGACATGGTGGCTCTTACATTTGATAGTAGAAGACGTACCTGCCACAATGCAATGATCAATAACTTCTATGTCCATGGAACCTTTAAAGAGCTCCTCACCACATTTGAGGCTACAAGTCAGTTGTTATGGACCCTTCCTTGTTCTATATCCTCACTAGGTGCTGATCAGGAAAATAGTGGTGACGAGGCCAAGCTGTCTCACAGTTCATGGCTGCTTGATACATTACAGAGTTATTGTCGTGAACTTGAGTATTTTATTAATTCTGGGTTACTTCTGTCCTCAACCTCGGCATTGCAGGCTCAGCTTCTTGTTCAGCCTGTTGCGGTTGGTTTGTCGATCGGGTTGTTTCCTGTTCCAAGAGACCCAGAAGCATTCATCCGCATGCTGCAGTCACAAGTTCTGGATGTGATACTTCCAGTTTGGAATAACCCCATGTTTCCCAATTGTAACCCATGTTTTATCACTTCCATCATTACACTTTTTACTCATGTATACAGTGGTGTTAGTGACATGAAACGAAATCGCAACACATTGTCTGGGAGTGGAAACCACCGTCTCATGCCTCATCCTCCTGATGAAGCTACCATCACCACCATCGTTGAGATGGGTTTTTCTAGAGCAAGAGCTGAAGAGGCTCTGAGACGTGTAGAAACAAATAGTGTTGAGATGGCGATGGAATGGTTATTTAATCACGCGGAAGATCCGGTACAGGATGATGATGAGTTGGCTCGCGCACTTGCTTTGTCCCTTGGAAGCTCATCGGAAACACCTAAAGTCAATGGTGCTTTAAAATCAGTGGAGGTCTTGACACAAGAGGGACAAGCAAAGGCTCCTCCTGTTGATGATATTCTTGCAGTGTCAATGAAGTTGTTTCGAAGTAGTGATTCAATGGCTTTCACGCTGACAGATCTGCTTGTGACTCTTTGCAGCCGGAACAAAGGCGAGGATCGTGCAAAAGTAATTTCTTTTCTTGTTCAGCAGCTAAAACTTTGCCTCCCTGAGTTTTCTAAGGATGCCAGTATATTGTGTATGATCTCGCATACTTTAGCATTGCTTCTTTCAGAAGATGGAAGTACTCGGGAAATTGCTGCACAAAATGGGGTTGTCTCGATTGCAATTGATATCTTAATGAATTTTATGGCTAAAACTGAGACTTCAAATGATACCCTCTTCCCTAAATGCATCAGCGCATTACTTCTTATCTTGGATAATTTGGTGCAGCCCAGACCTAGAATTTCTGGTGACAGTAATGTTGGAACAATTATACATGGCTCACCTGAAAATCATACTTCATCTGAACCAGTAACAGAGAAAAGTTCAACTCCAGCTTCAGTCGATAAAGAATCAGTCCCTGCTTTTGAGAACATACTTGGAAAATCGACTGGTCAGTTGACGATGGAGGAGAGTCGTAAGGTAATGTCAATTGTGTGTGACTTGATAAAAAGGCATGTACCACCTATGGCTATGCAGGCTGTTCTTCAGATATGTGCTCGCTTGACAAAATCACATGCTCTGGCTGTGCAATTCCTTGAAAGTGGTGGTATGGCTGCCCTTTTTGGTATTCCAAGAAGTTGCTTCTTTCCTGGATATGACACCTTGGCGTCAGCTATTATTCGGCATCTTCTTGAAGATCCCCAGACATTGCAAACAGCCATGGAATTGGAGATACGACAAACTCTAAGTGGAAACCGTCACACTGGTCGTATTTCTGTGAGAACGTTTTTGACATCAATGGCGCCTGTTATATCTAGAGATCCAGAGGTCTTCATGAAAGCAGTAGCTTCTCTTTGTCAGTTGGAGTCATCAGGGGGAAGACACATTGTTGTGTTATCAAAAGATAAAGAGAAGGAGAAAGAAAAATCAAAAGCATCTGGTGTTGAGGCATCAGTAACTACCAATGAATGTGTTAGGATTTCTGAAAGTAAGACACATGATGGGTCCATCAAGTATTCCAAAGGCCACAAGAAGGTTTCAATGAATCTTACTCAGGTGATTGATTACCTTCTTGAAATTGTATCAACATTTCCTACATACGAAGTAGGGGATGGTTGTACAGGTTATCCAAGTGCCATGGTAGTAGATGAACCTACTACCAAAATGAAGGGTAAATCAAAGGTTGATGATACAATACCTATGGGGTCAGACAGTATATCAGAAAAATCAGCAGCCCTAGCTAAGGTGACTTTTGTTCTCAAGTTATTGAGTGATATTCTTCTGATGTATGTTCATGCAGTAGGGGTTATTCTTCGACGAGATCTGGAAATGTGTCAACTCCGTGGATCTAGTCATTTAGACTGCCCAGGACATGGGGGAATAGTTCATCATATTTTACACTGTCTCATTCCCCTTTCAGTAGATAAATCTGCTGGCCCTGATGATTGGAGAGAGAAGCTTTCTGAAAAAGGTTCCTGGTTTCTGGTAGTCTTGGCTGGGCGCTCAAGTGAAGGAAGGAGAAGAGTGGTTAATGAACTTGTGAAAGCCTTATCTTTATTTTCAAATGTCAAAAGTAATTCATCAAATACCATTTTGATACCAGATAAAAAAGTCCTTGCTTTTGTTGATTTGGTATATTCCATTTTATCCAAGAATTTTTCTTCTGGCAACTCACCTGGTTCAGGTTGTTCTCCTGACATAGCAAAAAGCATGATAGATGGAGGAATGGTGCAGTGCCTATCAGGTATTCTTCAGGTAATTGATTTGGACCATCCTGAAGCGCCAAAAATTGTGAATCTCATACTGAAAGCTTTGGAAAGTTTGACAAGGGCGGCCAATGCCAGTGAGCAAATTTTCAAATCTGATACACAGAATAAGAAAAAATTAACAGGTGCAAGGTCTGATGCTCGGACTGCTGACACTTCAGTTTCTGGGGAATTACAATGTGGTGAGAACAGGAGCGGTGAACAGGTGGTCACTGATAATACTGGTTCAGAGGCGCGTCCATTGGATGACTCTCAGAATGAAAGTGATCATCATGCAAATCCAACCCAGCGCATGGAGCAAGAAATGAGGATTGAGGAGGCTCCTGTTACTGATCCACCTGTGGATATTGGAATGGATTTTATGCGTGACGAGATGGAAGACAGTGGAGCTTTATCGAACAGAGAACAAATTGAGATGAATTTTCATGTGGATAATAGAGTAGATGAAGATATGAATGATGAAGATGATGACATGGGTGATGAGGAGGATGACGATGGGGAGGATGACGATGGGGAGGATGAAGATGAAGATATAGCTGAAGATGGCACTGCTTTAATGTCTCTGGCTGATACTGATGTGGAGGACCATGATGATGCCGCCTTGGGAGATGAATATAATGATGATATGGTTGATGAAGAGGATGATGATTTCCATGAAAATCGTGTTATTGAGGTAAGGTGGAGAGAAGCCCTCGATGGTTTAGATCATTTGCAGGTACTTGGACAACCTGGAACTGGAGGAGGGCTAATTGATGTTTCTGCTGAACCATTTGAAGGTGTGAATGTCGATGACTTCTTTGGCATTCGAAGGTCTTTTGGTTTCGAGCGTCGACGCCAGACTAATAGAACTTCCTATGAGCGACCGGCTACAGAAGGAAATGGTCTTCAACATCCTCTTCTCTCAAGGCCATCACATTCTGGTGATTTAGGTTCAATGTGGTCATCTGGTGGGAATTCATCCAGGAATCCAGAGGCCCTATCAGGTAACCTTGATGTTTCCCATTTCTACATGTTCGATGCTCCTGTTCTTCCTTATGATAATGCCGCATCTAGACTATTTGGTGATCGGCTGGGTGGTGCTGCACCACTGCCAGTGGCTGATTTTTCTGTTGGTTTAGAGTCGCTGCGGGTTTCTGGTCGAAGGGGACCAGGTGATGGCCGGTGGAGTGATGATGGCCAACCCCAAGCTGGTGGACGAGCTGCTGTTATTGCTCAGGCAGTCGAAGAACAATTCATCGTTCAATTAACAAATGATGCTCCCACTGATCCCACTGAAAATCCTGCTGAGGAGCAGTCACATAACCCAGGATTATCAGAGAGACTGCAAGAAGATTTCCCGGCCCTAGGGGGTGATCACACTGGTTCTCGACAGCGTAGTGATAGTCATGATAATGGTAATCAAGTTAATCAACTAGATGTAATGCAGCTCTCTCAGGAAGAGATCAATCCAGAGGTGGTTTCTGAACAAGCAGGTGAACGCGCACAAGGGATTGAACCTTTGTCAAATCTGAATGGTCATGCTAGCATGGAAATTGGGAATGTAAATGCCAATATCAGCGAGCTGTTGGAGACTTCACATGGTTTGTTTGCTCAGCCTGAAGTGCTTTGTGATAGGAGTGTTGATGTACCTGTGAATCCTCGTATTATACCACATCAAGATGATGGTTATACTAGATCTTCAGAACTAGATAATCAGTCTAGTTGCGATGCATTGATGATTTCTGGATCAGAGATGTCAGATCCCGGTGTTCATCATGCTTCTTCAGTTCCAGAAAGTACTGATGTCGATATGAATAGTGCTGACACGGAAAGAGATCAGACTGACCAACAATTACCTATGTCTGAGATCAATCTAGAGGAGCCGTCATTACAGCAGGACAACCTTGTCCAAGATGCAGGTCAGACAGATGAAAGTAGTTTGAATAATGAGGCTCCTAATGCAAATGGTATAGATCCAACATTTTTAGAGGCGCTTCCAGAAGATCTTCGTGCAGAGGTTCTTGCTTCGCAGCAAGCTCAGTCTGCCCCAGCTCATACTTACACACCTCCTGCAGTTGAAGATATTGATCCAGAGTTTTTGGCAGCCCTTCCTCCTGATATCCAAGCTGAAGTTCTTGCCCAACAACGTGCTCAAAGGATTGTGCATCAATCAGAAGGACAGCCAGTTGACATGGATAATGCTTCAATTATTGCCACTTTTCCAGCTGACCTACGTGAAGAGGTTTGTGTCTTGAACTCGGCATTTCATAATTATGCCCTAGTATACTTACATTAGTTGCTTCTGTTAGGTGCTCTTGACTTCTTCGGAAGCAGTGTTATCAGCATTGCCATCTCCGTTGCTTGCGGAAGCACAGATGCTTAGGGACAGAGCAATGAGTCATTATCATGCTCACAGCTTGTTTGGAGGTAGCCATAGGCTTACTAGTCGGAGAAATGGTTGGGGATTTGATAGGCAGACAGTGATGGACAGGGGCGTTGGAGTTTCCATCAGCAGGAGGGCATCAGCTCTTGCAGAGAACTTGAAGTTGAAGGAACTTGAAGGAGAACCATTTTTGGATGCCAATGGCTTGAAAGGGTTAATCCGGCTTCTACGCTTAGCACAGGTAGTTTTGTTCTTTGAAATGATTTTATGGATAGCCAACTGGGAAACTACAATGGTTGGCGAAGGGAATTTCTGTTTATCAGATCCCTCAAATATTTATTCTTAATTATCTTGTTTTTCATGAGAATGCGTCCTACTAATTATCAGAAACTTAAGTTATCATGTATTTGGACACTCCCTCCTAAATTGAACCCTTTCTTATAAACTGACACGGGTTTTCGGTGAGAGTTGCAAAGGTAGATGATTTTTAAATTTTTTCATTGTTACCCGAGGAACAAATGCCAAAGAATTCCAAGTCAGTGTAGGAAGAAACCTGTAGAAAGAGACTATTTGTGGATATCCGAGAAAGAAAATAGGAGCATTTAATCATGGACGGGTAAATACAAATTTAGATATGTACTTCCAAGTTCCAAATTTTCTTGCAACAAATCCCAGATTAGTGTGAGCTTGTTGACCGTATTACGCTAGCAGCTGTTTCCTAAACCTTCACAGGGTTCCCTTGGCCGACTTATCATAAAGGATTCTCTTTTTAATCCTATGCTTGAAAAGGATTCTTTTTGAAGATAAAGAATAATTGATTCTAAATCAAGGAATAAGAATGGAGCATTCTAGAAACTGGTTAAGAGGGTATCAAAACGACAGTCGCAAGAAGTTCTAGGTTAATACCACACAAACAGCAAAATGGTATCTTCGAAGCTCTATGTGCTGAAAGAAAAGTTTTAAGCAAATAGAATTCGTTGAAAATATATAGGCCTTGTTTGAGCTCCATTAGTTTCTCATTAAAATGAAAAATATGATCGTTATCCATCACATCAAGCCACCATATTTGACTTTTTATTTCATGTGGGGCCTATAACGACTATATTTTTCATTCTCATTTTTACAATAATGTGGCTCAAACGGGGGCATAAATTGTTAAAGAAAAAGTATTTTGAAGTATTGAATGAAAAGAATTTTTCTATAAAAATTTTAGTTTCTTTATTTTATGATATGTATGTATAATTATGTATATAAATGGGACTCATTCAAAGAGAGATCTTGTTAGTTAAATTTTGATGTATGAAAGACTCTGAGTTTGAACTGAGGTGCTTATCATGTTTCTGCTTTTAGCCTCTGGGGAAAGGTCTATTGCAGAGATTCCTGTTGAACTTGTGTGCGCATGGTGATACAAGAGCAATTCTGGTTCATCTTCTGCTTGGTATGATAAAGCCAGAGCCTGCAGGAATAGTTGGTAGTCTGACAGCATTTGATTTTCAGAGGCTTTATGGATGTCAGTCAGATGTTGTTTATAGTCGATCTCAATTGTGTGGTGGTATATCTCTATTTTATTCCCCGATGATGCATGATATTCTTTTTTTGATTGGGTATTAGTTTTTCAGTGATGATTTTATTCTCTCAGGTCTTCCTCCACTGGTTTTGCGGCGGGTACTTGAGATTCTTGCATATCTGGCTACGAATCATTCTGCTGTTGCTAGCCTTTTGTTCTACTTCGACCACTCTGTTGTTTCTGAGTCTGCAAATATAAACTCTTTGGAACTCAACAATGATAAAGGTAAGGGAAAAATCATAGAAGAAGATTGTCTGAACTCTTCTGCAAGCGCTCAAGAGGAAAATGTGCCGTTGATACTGTTTCTTAGACTCTTGAGTCAACCACTTTTCTTGCGCAGTATTGTGCATCTTGAGCAGGTATATGTCCTGATACAGGGAAATTACTATTTAAATAATTTCTGCTCAGCTGTATTGTGTTTTCTCATTCTATAAGAACTCGGTGCAGGTCATGGGGCTGCTACAAGTGGTTGTATATGCAGCAGCATCCGAGTTAGATTTGCAGTCTCATTCTGAAGAAACAGCAGCTCCGACCGATAACCCTCCCTCCAATGAAATTGCGACTGATGTACAGAAATCTGAGACAGAGATTAACCAACTCGACAAAAGTTCTGGCACTTCAAAAACGACCTCAGATGGTCAGAGAAACTTGAAGACCAGTGATATCTTCTTACTGCTGCCTCAATCTGATTTGCATAATCTTTGCAGTCTTCTTGGCCATGAGGGGTACTGGAATTATCTAATTTTACATCTTCACGTGTTTGTTATTATGTGCTGCCGCTGAATGATATCTTGCTTTAATTCTGCATATTCTGTTTTTCTCTACCCTCACTTAGAATTAGTGAGAAAAATCACCTAATTCTTACTGTTCATTCATCAGGCTTTCCGACAAAGTTTACATGCTTGCTGGCGAGGTACTAAGGAAGTTGGCTACTGTTGCTGCCCCTCACCGCAAATTTTTCATTTTGGAGCTTTCAGATTTAGCCCAAAGGTTGAGCAGCTCAGCTGTTGACGAACTTGTAAAGCTTAGGGATACACACATGCTAGGCTTGAGTGCTGGATCTATGGCTGGGGCTGCAGTTCTTCGTGTTTTGCAGACACTCAGTTCACTCACTTCAACTGGCGTGGACGGTAATAAGAATGGAGGGGATGTTGAGGAACGGGAAGAACATGCCACACTCTGGAAGTTGAATGTTGCTTTGGAACCATTGTGGAAAGAACTAAGTGAATGTATTAGTACAATGGAAATGGAACTGACTCAGAGCTCTCGCTCTTCAGTTATTTCAAATATTAACATTGGGGAGCAGATACAGGGTTCTTCATCATCTTCTCCCCTTCCTCCTGGAACTCAGAGACTCCTGCCTTTAATTGAGGGCTTCTTTGTTCTGTGCGAGAAACTACAGGCAAACAATCAAACAGTTCATCAAGATCATTCCATTGTGACAGCAAGAGAGGTGAAAGAGTCTGCTGGGACATCAGTTTCGCTTTATATCAAAGCTGGTGTGGATTCTTACAGAAGGTTTGAGGGTTCTGTCACGTTTGCAAGGTTTGCTGAGAAGCACCGACGCCTTCTTAATGCTTTTGTGAGGCAGAATCCTGGACTGTTGGAAAAATCGCTCTCTATGATGCTGAAAGCTCCACGATTGATTGATTTTGATAACAAAAAGGCTTATTTCCGTTCCAGAATTAGGCAGCAGCATGACCAACACGTCTCAGGTCCACTGAGGATCAGTGTTAGGCGGGCATATGTATTGGAGGATTCATATAACCAACTTCGCATGCGACCAAGTCAAGATTTAAAGGGGCGACTGAATGTGCATTTTCAAGGAGAAGAGGGTATTGATGCTGGCGGTTTAACAAGGGAATGGTATCAAGTACTGTCAAGGGTTATATTTGACAAAGGAGCTTTGCTCTTTACGACTGTTGGAAACAATGCAACTTTCCAACCAAATCCTAATTCTGTATACCAAACCGAACATCTCTCTTATTTCAGATTTGTAGGCCGAGTGGTAATCCTCCAATGGACCTTATTTTTAGCTTCAATTTTTCCTTCGTTGTTTTTTGATAGTTGTGCTAAGCTACTTTATGAACTTTGGTGATACAATTCCTTCTATAGGTTGCCAAGGCACTGTTTGATGGGCAACTGCTGGATGTTTATTTTACCCGCTCCTTTTATAAGCACATACTCGGCATAAAGGTGACTTATCATGATATAGAGGCTGTTGATCCAGATTACTACAAAAATTTGAAATGGATGTTGGAGGTGAGTGGCATTGAGACTCTAATCCATTTTTATTTTTTTAAATCTTAAAATTCTAACGTGTAAGTTCCTGATATTTATCTTTTCCTGTGTCAGAATGATGTGAGTGACATACCCGATCTGACATTTAGCATGGATGCTGATGAAGAAAAACACATCCTTTATGAAAAAACAGAGGTATACATCCTTTAGGATTTTTCCTTGTACTCTTGTTCTGAAGTTCAATTTGAATGTTGAGACTCTAAGAATGCATATCTGTCTGATCTTTTGATGTACTTGGAAAAAAGGTTACTGATTATGAGCTCAAACCGGGAGGAAGAAACATACGAGTCACAGAAGAAACAAAGCATGAATATGTAGACCTTGTTGCTGATCATATTCTGACTAATGCAATCAGGCCTCAAATTAATTCCTTTCTCGAGGGTTTCAATGAATTAGTGCCACGGGAACTTATTTCTATCTTTAACGATAAAGAACTTGAACTTTTAATCAGCGGACTTCCAGAAATTGATTGTAAGTTTGCATACCTGTACATTTGTTTATTGTACACGTGATACTGATTGTCTTCCTGAAGTGTCCTAATCACATTGATGTTGCTGTAGTGGATGATCTGAAGTCCAACGCTGAGTATACTGGTTACACAGCAGCGTCTAATGTTGTTCAGTGGTTTTGGGAGGAGGTTAAAGGATTTAACAAGGAAGATATGGCAAGATTGCTGCAATTTGTGACTGGAACGTCAAAGGTGATTTGTGATTGACCAATTTATGTTTACTAAATTTTTGTTCGTGGACATTATATGTTCCTGCAACAATATTTCTATGACAAACACTAATAGCTGATCTCTTTCTATGCAACTTGTTCAAGAGGAAATTATGTGTTGCGTGAAAGTGGGAAGCCCATGTCTGAATAAGGACATTTGTTTTAGGGTTTCTTGATATCTTGTTTCATCTTTGTGCAAATGGAGAGTTAATTCCTCAAATAGTCACTGAACTTTGTCAAAAGTTCTTAAGAGACCACCGAACTTCAAAACTTTCCTAAATAGTTACAGAACTTTGTCTAATGTTCACAGGGGGTCACCGAACTTCAAAACTTTCCTAAATAGTCACTGAATTTTGCAAAAAGTTCCTAGGGGACACTAAACCAGTGATGTATGGGGTCCCAATTTGCAAACTTGAGTGACACCCTAGGAACTTTTTGTAAAATTTAGTGACTATTTAGGGAAATTTTGAAATTCGGTGACTTTCCGGGAATTTTTGGCAGAGTTCAGTAACTATCTAGGGAAGTTTTGAACTTCAGCGAGTTCCTAAAACTTTTGCCAAAGTTTAGTGACTATTTGGGTAATTAACTTGCAAATGGATCATTATAATTGAGTTTAGAAACACAACGTTGGCCATCTGGAAGTGCAGAACTGATTGCTAGAGAAAAAGGTTGCACCTTAGAAGTGAAATAAAAAAGTAGTTTTGTATTTAGCAATTCGTAAAACAAGTTCACACTTCTTTGCACCTTAAAAGTTGGGAATAGGTTTAGGTGTAATTGTTCTGTTTGTTTGGGGTATTTTGTGGTAAATGCTGTTGCATTGTTCTCTCTATATATTGGGTTTTGTCCACTCAGAATTTCTCGGTGCGCACATGGTTATATTTAAGCTCATGTATGCACGAACGTGCATCCATTCTTTTTGCATGTTTGTTATTTTCATGGGCGGTGTGATGAAAAAAATAATTCATTGTGTGCGTGTTGGGGGTGGGGGATTGGAGAATATGACTCAGTAAATTGGGAAATTCATTACGCATCAATTAATTGGGGTTTGGTTTCATAGGTTCCTTTAGAAGGTTTCAAGGCACTGCAAGGCATTTCTGGTCCCCAGAGATTTCAGATTCACAAGGCCTATGGAGCTCCTGAACGGCTGCCATCAGCTCATACCTGGTAAGTTTCTACATGTACCAGGATAATGATTTGACTATTATTTCGCTTCTTTCACTTGCATAATTGCTTGCATTGTAATCTTGGCCTGCCAATTCACTTTTCTCTGACTTTTTCAGCTTCAATCAACTGGACCTTCCAGAGTATTCTTCAAAGGAACAGCTTCAAGAACGATTGTTATTGGCAATCCATGAAGCTAACGAAGGATTTGGTTTTGGTTGAATTAAGATCGAGACAATGTGGCTTTGCATAATTTCTGCCGGAACTTATTTCGGCTTCACCATGTACATGTTAGTAGTTCCTTTGTTTTGAATGTCAATTTTTTGGGATTTACTTGGACCTTGCTCCTCTCAAATAGCTATTGGTTACTTTGGAGACTGAGTTGTGACATGGCAAAATAAACTTCTCAATTTTCTCCATTGATGGGAAGATCGAACTCTATCTGGAAGTTTATTCCTATCGAGAGTTGGTCATACAATGACGAATTTAAGTCATTAGTTTATAGGAAAAACAATTGGACATAGAAATGGTTTAATCATTAACCTGCCACTGGTTATATTATGCAATACAGAGACATTCTATGGAGCAAATCATTTCTTTGTTGTGATTTATTTTTCTTTTGTAGGTAAAAGCTTATGGATTTGGATCAATTGCGAGCATTGCCCGGTAGCCAACTACACATGAACTGGGAGACACCCGGGGTTTGTAGCTGAATCACCATTGACTTCATCTGAATCGGCATACAGATTTCTTAAGACTGCTGGGGTTGGTTTTTTGGTTTCATTTCGCAAGTCAGTTTCAGGTCAACGAGAAGAGTATCATCTTGCTTTTGTGGAGGAAGGGATAGGGTGTGTTCGGTATTGTGCAAAGATCTACTAGCTTGTTCTCATTATATATTATGTCTAATAGTGAATTGGCTTCCAGTACAAATATATAGTTTGTCAGGTAATCTAAATCTGTGGTACTTGTGGATATGGTGGCATCTAATAAAAGTACAGATGCTATTGCTTTTTCAAGTCTTTTCATCTCTTTTCCTTGTAATACATTTTCCTAGAGAAGTTCCTTTACCAAGTCCACAAATAACAGGACTATGATTCGTGTTACAACTTTATACAGAAAAAGAAGAAAATAGTGATACAATATTTGAAAGCCCAAAAGAAACATTAAAAACAAATTACTTACTACTGACTGGCACACTTGAAATGATCGGCTTGCTGTTTGATGTTCTCACATTTTTCGGTCGGCGCTTCACCGGAACCATCATCATCAACGGTGGGTTTTCTGATGGCTATACTTTGTGAGGCCGAAACTGTAAGGCTGAAACATCGCGGTCGTGTTCAAGGCACAACCGTGAAATAGCGTGGGTATCAAGCTCTTTCTCGACCTTCTCCTCTTCCTCTCTGCTGCCTAGTGGAGGAAGAGAGACTACTTTCTTTGTAGCCATTGTCGAAAGTGTTCAACAACTCGGTTTAAAAATGGTTGGATATAATTTTTCCGTATATAGCTGTCGTATATATCAACTTGTTACATGATAGATATATCGAAACTGCGTCACTGCATAGGATATTCATTGGCCGTCAACCGCCTCAAAAAAATGTATTATTGGAAGGACAGAATTTTCACAGAGAAATGGTATATTTTCCTGCAAGAGAGAGCTCATAGTCGGTCAATGTAATATTGTTTAATAATAACATAAACTTCAACATCATTGGACCGAGGATGATTGATGATAGAGTGAGTTCTTAGTTCAGATAATAAAAATATCAACGCTGGTTGATGATCTTAACTAGCAAACACGTTACAATTAGTTATGACTAATGAGATAGGATAACAATAAGTTAAGTTTGAGAATAATGCTATTTGCAGTCGCTCAATGCGGCAGTCGTCATACGTGGCATACACATGACAAGTAGTTATTTGATACATTAATGAATAAAAAAATACCATATTAATGCATCAAATAATCACCTGCTATGTGTATGTCACGTAGGGCGACTACCGCAGTGAGCGATTACGAATAGCATTACTCTTTGAGTTTGATCTCTAAATATTTTTTTTTTTTTTTTTTTTTTTT
>NC_036246.1:44833349-44890538 GCF_002742605.1 Olea europaea var. sylvestris
TTTCTAATAAAATTTCTTTTTTAGTTTTTTTTCTTAATATTTTTTTTTTTTTTTTTTTTTTTGATAACCCAGGTGTCCCAGCTTAGCCGGACTAAATCCTGGACCTCTAGCCCCCGGCCCCTCAGTGACTAGTGGAGGTAAATCGCAGGTTGTGCCCTTATTGGTTCCCAGGTTCCCACATGGCTTTTACTCCTTCCCCAAAGGGACCCTCCTCCATGGTTATTACATCACCAAGCTGCTCCAACCCTTCCTCTGGTTATTACATCACTTGGCTGCTCCAACCAGGAATCGAACTCCCCACACTTGGTTCCAGAGCCCCCCAATGTGATTGTTCCGCCAACTTGGATGTGCCCGGGGGCTCTAAATATTGTTTTGTCTCTACAAGTTGGGCCATGGCTGATTCGTTGATCAAGGGACTAGCCCCGTCCAACCTTGTTCGTAGAAGGGTGAGCTGGCTTGGTCGGCGAGCCCTTTTGTTTTTTTATTTTTAAAAATTTGTAATATAAAATTTTAGGAAAATAATAAAATAAATGATTTGAGGATGGGCCTACTAGCTGACATGTTTGTACAGCAGGGCTCAATCACGGGCCCATTGACATGGAGAGACACATTTAAGGCCGCATTCACAATTCATTTTTAATTTGAATTGGGATAATATTGAATTTCACTACATGTGAATAGTAAATGAGTAATAGTTATGAATATTTGATTGAAATTAATGTTGATTTTGATTGAATTTATAAAATGAATTCAAAATTGGGGGTAAAATTTTTTAGAGTTTTGACAAATAACAAATTTGCAATACATTTCACTATTCAACCTTAATTCTTAATGACTCCCATCGAATTATACCATTATCTAACAAACTTATTAAAACGCAGAAATTTAGGCAATTGCGTTGTTTTGAATTCATTTTCAAATGTCTCTACTTTTTCACCCATGCGGGGAAAAAAATGAGAGAAGCTACAAGTATACAGGTCTCTGCCATGCAAGAAACAAGTGAGGGCGAGCTCTACAATTTTTTTTTTTTTTTTTTAAATACATGTGGATCCCGCCTCCAAATAATGAGGGGTGTGAAAACTGCACCTATACGTGCAGGGGTTTAAAAAAAAAAAAAAGTGTTGTTTTAAGGAACAACATGAACTGTAGGCCATGAATTGCTTGCACACTGCTCAAAATTTAACATTACTAAAACTTTCTCATCTATTTATGGTACATAAATAGCTATCTTTATTATGCAGTGTTTCAAAAGAAAATTCAGAATTCAAATTTCTAATGACCTAAAGAAAATGGAAAAATAATTATTTTTCCTAAAAATAATAACAAACCCATCCCTGTTTGCTTTTTGGAAAATCTGCACCACTTTTCTTTCTTTCTGTACCTCAAAAGTCAGTCTACCCGGTGCTGTTTGCTGACGTGGCACTACTTTTCTCCTCTCCGATTTGCTCATTAATAAGCAAAAAATTTGTCTTTATACATTATTACGGAAAAAAGAACAGCTTTGAAATTTCGAACTCTGCACTGCATTCTTGACAGTCATTTTCTGAGTTATTTACAAAGTAAAAAAAATTTATCTTGGGTCCATTTTTGTGTTCTTTTGGCTGCTTATACTGTGAGGTGATTTTCTTGGCTTTTAGATTTGCAGAATCTTGGATTTTTCTTAGTGGTTTTTTGTTTGAGCTTCTGAGATTCTGATAAGAGGTTTGACTTTTCGAAGACCATTGGAAATTGGGGGAGCTGATCAAAATTTTCTTCACGTGTTTTTTATTTAATTATTTATTTTATTTTTCCTGCTGTGGGAAAACCCTTTTTGGGGCTTAAAGTGTTGATGATTTCTAGGGTTTATGGTAACCTTTTGTCTCCTTGTTCCCTCTCTGGCATGATTAGGGTTTTTGAGTGGGTAATTATTAGGTCTTGTACTTCTTATTACCTCCTGCTCATTTATTGTTATATTATTACTTTACTTTTTTGCTTTCACATTTGAGTGAGTTATTATTTTGTTTCATGTGATTTCAGGTATCTGCATTTAATTTTTCTTGAGAAATTCATGATTAAGAAGTCTGAAGAAGCATAAATTTTCAGGTAAAGTTTGGTCCATAGACTCAATACGTAATCAAGTTGAACATTTCAATCATTTTATACGTAGTTACAGCTAATACTAAGTATATGACAATTTGGATTAATTTTCTTCTTAATCTCCCAGTGATCTTAATCTCTTTCCTAGTTGATGACAAAATATTACTTTCCTGGCAATTGCTATTTTCTTCGTGCAAGTTTACCGATGCCTATCTTTCTGTGGTTTGGGACAATTGAAATGGTATTTCTTGAGAATCATCTTCTGCATTTAAAAGTGGGAGAAATGGAAGTGTCTTGAAATTACTCAATCAAATTGTCTTGTATTTGAAGAGACGAAATTCTTCATGTCGGCATATATGATTCTGATTGTAAGCTGAATGAATGAATAATATGTCAGCAGTTATGCATTTTGGAGCTTTTGAAATCTTGTATATTTGTTTGTCTGCTATGTTTATTTTATGGCTAATTAGATGTATGCCTGTGTTTCAAAGCATACATGCACAACAAGGGATTTAGTACGAGTGTTATGAACTTTTGCATGTTCCAACTTGAGAGACAGGGACAGGAAAAAATTTGTATGTTTTCAGAAGATTTTTTATGTCACTCATTATTACTATTTTTTTTTCACATACGAGATGGTAAAATAATATCTTCATTTGTGAATTTTATGATTGAAAATATCTTTTTTTTTTTAAACAATGCTATCAGATCTATTTCCAGAGTCAATTTCAGGGCAAGAATACTTCTTTCATCTGAAGGGGGTGTCTACCTTGCTTTTGTAAAAGGATTTTGCAATAATAGAAGAATTTACTAAATGTCAGATTTACAACCATCTGGAATGATAGGTGTGAGAACCGGATAATATTGGGTCATAAAAGTGGATTAGGAATAATTTCTCTTTGCCACTTTCAGGGATCTGTGTGAGAAACTAAATTGTGTGGCCATATGAAATATTGATACACATATTCTTGTTTGTTCAAGGGAAAAATTAGGAGAGGTGTCTATTGTGGATTCGTATGCTTCATCTCTCTGAAAAATTACTTGTTATACTTTGACAAAATGATGATGAAGCTCATACTGACACGAGCTGAATTTCTTCTACGCCGAGACAGCACACCACCCCTTGCGAGTTGAATTTTTAAAATGGACCGTATTTTAATCTTGTATCATCATTGATTGGACTGCTAAGTGTTGTATTTACGACACCGTAGTTGGTAGTCACATGCTAAAATCCTCTAAGCTACAAGTCCCACCCCGTTTCCCCTGGATCTATTCTCGGGAGTATCCTAAAAAAAGAATTAAGCTTCTTGTACAAATGAAATGTACACGAAGTATTACAGATGATGAGGTGGTAGCATTTAGGGGTGGCAATGGGCCGGGATGAGCCGGCTTGGCTCATCTACCCACGAGCTCGACTCGTCAAAGCTCAAGCACGATCTGAGCTCCACTCACGAGCTGAGCCCATGAGCTCAAGAACTTTTTTATATTTTAATTTTTTTATGTCTCTTTTGTTCCCATTTTTTTTACGAGCCCATGAGCTGCTCTCTTGGGGGTAAGCCGAGCGGGTTTAGCTCACTTAGCGAACAAGCATGCTCGGCCCACGAGCCATCTTTTTAGGAGCCGAGCGGCTCGATTGCCACCCCTAGTAGCATTTGATTGGTTGTCTTCAATTTGTTTTTCGTCCAACATTCATTGAAAATGTGCCTAGTGGCAATATGGGAAATTTTCTGGCAAAAATCCCTGTACATGTAACGTGATTGTAAAGAAAAAGGAGCCTTTCCTCTCACCTCCCCAATTATTTCATTTTTTATTTTTTTTATATCCTTGTGCTTGATGGAAGCTTCTGGTGAAATCATGTGCATCTTGGTTTTATTTTTTAATTTACTATGAATTTCTAGTTTGCCAACGTGATAGTATATTTTGTGTGTCAGTTTCTTTCCTTGGAAGCAAACTTTTATCCTCTAGAGTCCTAGTATGATACTACCTACGTGCTTTGTTTATTTGGAGTAGTGATCCTTTTTATGGTCATTATTTTTCTAACCCTTACTTCCTTTGTTCTTGACAGTTGAGAGTTGGCCTAAAAACACGTGAAGAATTATGGTGGCAAAAGACTATCAAAAAACCAAAGGATCTACTGAAGCGGGGGTTGGAGAGATTGACACTAGTGCACCATTTCAATCTGTGAAAGATGCTGTCACTTTATTTGGTGAAGGCACCTTTTCAGGGGAAAAACCTGCCATTAAAAAGTCGAAACCACATTCTGCTGAAGTATACTACATCATTTTTCTGTTTCCTTCTAGATATTTATATGTTCTAATCTTTATCCTCTTATAGCATGTTTAGTAAGGTGATTAGACCCCGTAAACATATTAAGAAAGATAAAGAAACTAAATTTTCTTGATTGTAATATTGAGTATTGTCTAATATGTATGCCAAACATGCACTAAGGAATGACTAGTATCCCTGGCGGAGTTTAAAAAATGGTGGGTATAGCATTAACGATTATCCACTTAGGACTCATGCAAGAAGTTTCTGATTAACATAACCATTCTGTGACTTATAGTTTACTTGTTAAAAGCATATTTGGGATATGTTTATTAACAGTTTAAATTATAAATAGATAGAAATGTGTTGTGGATAAGTGGATAGTGTTGGTGGTGGGTTTCTTGAAATGTGTGGATAAAATGTGGCTTGAGTGTTTATAAATTAGTTTAAAAACATGAGCCATAGATAGGCTAAATTACTGAAGGTTTTGCCAAGCTCTCTAGGATTACTTTAAGCAACGCTACATGTTTAGTGTTGATTTGGCACAAGTAAATGTAGATTTTGGCTAATTCTTATTGATGCATAGAAAATATTAGTTGCATTATAAATCCACTCAATTGGACTCCATTGAACAATTGTTACTATAGCAAAATATTTTTCTCTATTTAAGAAATGTTTTAAAGAAAGTAATCTAAAGCATGTTTGGAAAGGGTGTACAAACACTGTATATAAAGGGTTAAATTATAAATGGATAAAAATTGGTGGTGGATAAGTGGGTTGTTTTTGTGTGTCCCTCGAAATGTGTAGATAAAAAGTTAGATATCAACCCATGTGGTACTTCATTGTACGATATGTAAAGGATCAATCTGTATAGATATCATCATCTACATTGAAAAAGGCTTTGAGTGTTTATAAACAATTTATAAACACGAACCAAATGTCTACATGTAGAATTTCAAACAACAATTCGCATAGCTGTTTATGGTTCTTTCCGAATATTTTTGCTAAAGATGATAGCCATTTTCATTAATAGCATGTTTGGTATAGGGGATTGGACTCTAGAGAGTTAAGAAAAAGAATGTAAAATCTTGCTATTATACAGATGAGTCCTCTCTAGTACAACGTACTGAACATGTCCTAAGAGTTCAGAAAGCTCTGAATTTTCCCGATTAAACTTGTTAAATGTTTTTATTCCACTTCCATTAAACTCGTGGAATTATGTCTTTTGTTGCCAAAGTACTTATATTTTCCACTTTCAGAGGGTGCTGGCAAAAGAGACTCAGTTTCACCTGGCCAAGAAAGAGTTGAATAAGTTGAAGGAACAATTGAAAAATGCTGAAACCACTAAAGAGCAGGCTCTCGTAGAGATCGAAAGGGCTAAACGGGCTGTTGAGGATCTTACACATAAACTTAAAACTATCAACGAATCGAAGGATTCAGCAGTTAAGGCTGCAGAAGCAGCTAAGATCCAAGCAAAGCAATTTGAAGAATCGGGCAACAGAAATTCAAAAGAAACAGATGGATCCTTGCAAATGGATCATGAAACTACACAGGTTCAGAACAAGGCCATAATTGCTGAACTTGATGTGGCAAAGCAGGAGCTGCGGAAAATTCGTCAGGAATATGATGCTTCCCTGGAAGCAAAAAATTCTGCCACCAAGCAAGCAGCAGAAGCCAAGAATGCTACTAAAGCAAACATGGAGAGAGCTGATGAGCTATCTAAAGAAATCATAACTGTACAGGAGTCGATTCAGCAAGTGAGGATGGCAAGCTTACAAGCTCGGGAAGAGGAAGCAAAGATCTATGCTGACAAGGATGTCTACAAGCAGTCTTATAAAGCCAGGCTTGAAGAATCTGAGAACAAATTGCTTGCTTTGAAGAGAGAGATTAACTCTGACCACACCCTGAAATTGGAGGCAGAACTAGCTCAAACTATGTCAGAAATCGAAGCGCTACGGAAAGAGATGGATAATGCAAGCGCTTCAGATCTTGATTCTGTGAAGAAGGTTACTTCGGGGTTGGATGGTGCTAAAGAATCATTACACAGAATGGCAGACGAGGGGAACACTCTGAGAAGCCTGGTGGAGACCCTTAAGTTAGAATTGGATAACGTTAAAAAAGAGCATTCTGAATTGAAGGAGAAGGAAGCAGTAACAGAATCTGTTGCGGGTAATCTGCATGTGAAGCTTCGGAAAGCCAAGGCCGAGCTCGAAGAAGCCCTTGCCGAAGAAACCAAAGTACGAGGAGCTTCTAATGAAATGGTTGCTGCCATCCACCAGGTATCATTGGAGATGGAAAATGCAAAACATCAAGCTGAAGAAATGAAACAGCAAGCAGAACAACTTGTAAGAGAAGCAGAAGCCACCCGAATTGATTTGGAAGCAACAGAAAAGAAACTGATAGTTGCATTGGAAAAAGCTGAAGAAGCGAAGGCAGCTGAGACTAAAGCTCTCGATCAAATCAAGATGCTGTCTGAGAAGACTGATGCTGCACGAGCCTCGACTTCAGAGCCAGGCGCCCAGATCACGCTATCAAGAGATGAGTTTGAATCATTAAGCCGAAAGGTTGAAGAATCTGAAAAATTATCAGAAATGAAAATTGCAGCAACTGTGGCTCAGGTAGAAGCTGTGAAAGCAAGTGAATACGAGGCCCTTAAGAAGTTGGACACTACCCAGAAGGAGATCAAGGATATAAAAGCTGCTACTAAGGAGGCACTGAAGAAAGCAGAGATGGCAGAAGCAGCCAAGAAGGCGGTCGAGGGAGAGCTTAGAAGGCGGCGTGAACTGGAGCAAAAGAAGGCAGCTGAAGCAGCTGCTCGAATTCTTGCAGAAACTTGAATCATCTACCCGTATTTACCAAATCCAAAAGCAGAATCCACCAGAAACAGTAAAGGACATGCGAAATCTAGAAAAAGCAAAGACTTCTTTGACAAAGAAAGTTATTACACCTAGTCTTAGTGGAATATTCAAGAAAAAAACAACCAAGTGGAGGGTGCTTCCCCTTCTTACTTACCCGGTGAGAAACGTTTGGTAAGTATTCTAGCAAATTTTTGTGCAATATTTGGAAGACTAACAGAAACCTGTAAATATCTTGGTTTATGTATATCCCATTTGATCAGGGAATTCTTCATTATATTGCTGTTAGCAAACCTGGGATAATCATTATAAAGTTGTTATTTCTGCCTTTTTTTTTTTTTTTTGGTTAATGTATAATGTAATTGGTCGGCAGATCCTCTCCGCAACAGTTCCTGTTGGCCTTGAAACGAGCAATGCCTATTTGGTTCATATCAAAACATATAAATGCACTAGTTAAACCTGTATGTCGATGGTGAAAGTGAAATATTATCTTTATTTTCTGTTAAGATGAATTATCAGTTGAAACTAGAAAGATATTTTATTTATTATTAAACCATTGATCAAAGGTTTTTTCTATTCAAACAGGGGCCGTGACGAGCCCTGTATAGGGTGCCAAATCTATTGGAGGGTGCATATTGGAGTCCAATACGCCCCCTCCAATCACAAGGGCCGTGACAGTGATATTTCTCCAACAGTGGTGTCAACAGATGTACCATTAAACCATTCAAATGTTATTTCTCTAACATTCAATTTGAAATATTGGAAATCTGTCAACAAAATTTGAATGAAGATCTTTTTCATAGTGCGTAATACTACTCCGATAGTTTTTAAAAAACAGGGGCTTTGATGGGTGCTGGGATAAATTATTTTTCCTAACTACCCAATTATGTTGCATCACCCATTCTCCTGTTTTTAAACCATGACCCCATATGTGTAGCAGAACTCTTTCATAAAGGTGGTGAAAGTTTTTTGCTGTGAAATGAACTCTCTTGGCTTTGCCAATATGGTTACTCATCACATCAACAAAAGATCAAAGAATTTTGAAACTGTGTCAGCAGTTGGTTTGCTATTGAAAATTCAGGACCATCTCTGAGCTGATTTTACTTCTTTGGGAAAGGAATTGTACCATGCAATTATCCAGCATTGTTGACCGCTTCATACAGCATTGGGAACCCCTTTTGTCAACACTTGATGTTTCCTTCTATTCCAAGAGGATTTGTTACTATCAATAGTTTAATATTTCTCGTTCTAAACTAGCCAAGATTGTGACGTCTTGATTTATATTCTATCACTTGGTTTGGATTTACTAGATTTGTAATGTTTTGCTTTGAATGCCCTAGTATGTCCGGAGTAGTTGCACTCAATTTTGATCAATACTAATTTATTTACTTGATAAAAAAAAAAAAAAGGATCAAAGAATTTAAATAACAGCATTTCAACGCTTGAAATACAACAAATTTTTTGGCATACAAAAGGATTTCTTGATCCCTTAAATGGGCTCTTACCAAAGGAAAACTCATATAAAAGATTCCCAAAAGTCCACCAGTAAAAGGCAATCCAATGCCCTTCAGCCTTTACCTTCGATGATTTCAGGTGCCATATTGTTTACCAATTTCAATTTTGGATCCTGTCTTTCCTGGAGTAATTCAAAAAGTCGTGGAGCACAAGGGTACGATATAAGCAGGTTGGACACATTATAAAGCCTTCCCTGAGGGGTTCGGTCTCGAGGCCTGAGGATTTGAGTGTTTGGCTAACAGCACAGTGAAGTGAAACGTCGAAATCAGATGGAAACAATTTCTGGCTTGAGGGTACACTGCCGAGCATGTAGAGGTATTCTGAAGCAGGGCAGACTTCTGCCACACGTGAGAAGTAAGAAAATCAGAAAACAACCACAGAGATTAATTTGTGCCCGTAACTTGTACAAGCAGAAACTAAACATTAATGGTTCTACAGTCTCAAAATTCAGATATACATGGAAAGACGAAAGCTACTGAAGGAACTAATGCTTCTGACAAAAATCAATTCGTAAAGTCCCAGGTGTGTTGAACTAACTGCTCAATGAGAGGAACTATTACTGAAATGGACTCAGAACATAAGGATAAATCTCATTCTGAGGCCAGTGGAACGAATGCAGTACAAATTGATAAAGCAGATAAATTACAAAGATTAATTTGTGCCCGTAACTTGTATAAGCAGAAACTAAGCATTAATGGTTCTACAGTCTCAAAATTCAGATATACATGGAAAGACGAAAGCTACTGAAGGAACTAATGCTTCTGACAAAAATCAATTCGTTAAGTCCCAGGTGTGTTGAACTAACTGCTCAAGGAGAGGAACTAGGAACTATTACAGAAACCATACTCAGAACATAAGGATAAATCTCATTCTGAGGCCAGTGGAACGAATGCAATACGAATTGATAAAGCAGATAAATTACAAAATTCTATTATTATAGACAAATGAGTGCATTATATGTTTCTAGTTCAAAATAACGTTAAAAGAAAAAAGGAAAAGAAACAGAAGGTCGGGTTAAAAGAAACGTAATCCTCCAACTACTGATTGTACATTAACCCAACAGAACACCATAAATTGGTTCACAGAAGATTTTAAATAAGCAATATCACAAAAAATTATCCCTTTTCTCCAGTGGCATAAGTAAATCCCGGTAAACATAAAGCTGAACCATAATTAGATGCAGATGCTGATCAATAAAATACCAGAGGATATCACTTTTGTTCACTTCAAAATGCAATCTTTTCACAGTAAGAAGCACAAATATTATAAGAGGAATGTTGCTGTAAATCAAGGGCAAGTCGCGAGAAGAGGCTCAATTGTAATCTAAAATACAATGCAATTTCTCGAAGAATCTAGAGTCAAGAACCACCACATAGCTTGATAAGCACAAAATAGAAGATATAAACAAGTGAAAAAGGACGAGAATCCATGAAAAGATCCCAGATTTTGAACAAAGACACATCTCGTGTAAAATCCCCACCAAAAGTGATACCAAAAATGCCACACAAGACTCAATGCTAAAGGACAAACCACATAAAAGTAGAGCAAAACCCACCTAGCAGCTCATTAGGCCATTTCAAAAGGCAAGAAAACATCTGAGAGAGACAGAGCAACCTGAAATCACAAAGAAAAGATCCTTGTTTTTCTTTCCAGATAATTATTCTTCATATTATTTCTGTTTCCATAGCATTTCAACCTTAAGTTTAAGATGTTAGAAACTGAAATCATCCAAACTATAGTCAAGACTTTGGTGGTTGGAAGTTAATACAAAACTCATATAGGCGATTTCACTATAACATCCGGATGTTATGTGCAAATGTACCTTTAGCAGGAACTCTTTAATCAAATTGTCCAGAATGACCTGTTTGTATGGGTGGGGGATTAAGCAAATCAATGCATCAATAAGAAACTCCGACTATGAAGGAAGACAATATCACTGGCAATTCATTGACAAATTCCTACAACTTCCATTAAGGGTAAAAGCTCGAGAAGATAAGCTCCACAACCAAACAAGGAAAAAAGAAAAAGAAAAAAAAAAGGTACCCTCAGTTATTGTCAGTAGTATTATCTGGGAACACTTCCAACAAGCCTAGCACCAACTCTACCCAATTATTCGGCCAGTCTCCTCATCATCTGTCACAGCCACTGCAGTGGGCCCTGTCCCACTAATTGTGCATCCAAATGCACCAGCCTCAATTGCAGCCTTCTTCACAGCCTCCATTCCTGGAATCAATGGCACTCTCCTTGGCTCCACTATTTTGTCCGATGACTGCCTGTCGTAAGCCCGTCAGGTCTCCTTGCGACACTGATGCAATCAATGCCCCTGCTCCGGATTTACCAGCACGAAAAATAAGTCCTTTTCATGGGGAAACTTCAACTGCATCAGCTCTAGAGGATCATAGCTTCTAAGTAAAAAAATCCACCCATGACGGACGGAGCCACATTGTCGGCGTGATAACCGGATACCTTTGGCAACTGTAGCCGGGGCGAAAGAATTGACGTAGGTGAAAACGGGTTCGGGTTCAGCTGTCGCGCCCACATATTTATGAACTGTGAGACTGAGGTTGAATTTGAGAGACGATAGGAGGTGTGATTTGGCGAAGAAAGTAATAGTGGGGAGTTGCGGCGAGGTGGATCATCGATGTTGTATTGTTGTTCCAAAGTGAATAAAGGAGCACGGAATGAAAACATTGAAAAGTGGACATTGAGGGAAATATGGCCATGCGACCACATAGACCATTTAGGCATGCGGACGCATTGGCAATTACAGAAAATTTAGCCCCTCAATTTTTTATACATATGGCCATTGACAATTTGAATTTGGTGGCTTTTCAAGAATTTTTTACACCATTTCATATGACATTCTTTGATCGCTATATTTATATGTGGTTGTGGATCAAGAAATAACATTGAAAAATACATAAAATCATAGAGCCACAATTGAAATAATTTTCTTCATTCCAAAGTATTGAAAAATCCAGTTTTGAAAGATTTCACCGGTGCTTGAGTGTTAGATCTGTAAGTGTTGTGTCCTAGGTCCAATCAACTTTGGACATAAATTTTTTTAGCCCCCGTTTGATCCCCATTAAATTCAATTACATTATATTACATTTTTCTCTCTCCTATTTTCAACCACACAATCTTCCATAAAATACTATTACACGTAAATCGAAAATTTTTCCTTCTTTTTCAACCACCCATTTTTCTAAAAAATATTATTCTCCCAATTTTCATTTTCAGGTAATGGGGATCAAACGGGGGCTTAATATATAATTAATGCGATTTAATGACAGGTCTATTATTTAATTAATAGACAATTAAATTAAATAATAGAGTCCGTAGATTCAAATTTTCATAATTTGTTAATCACAAGAAGTTGTGATTGTGAGATATAAATTACATATGTTGAATATTAAATCGTCCGTGGTCGTAAGTAATAATGAGATACGAATATCATTATTACGAATAGACCATCATGTGTGTCATTTTTTACTTGTGAAGCAAGTAGCTGATCTCACAAGCAATAGTGTTGTGATACTTAAATGAACACGTGGATATTTTGTTACAGAACAAAACATTGGAGACTCACCGAGAGATTCCACATGGATAACTATCTAACGTTCGGTAGTAGAATTGGTCCTTTGACTTGAGGTCGTCATGGTACCTTATATGAGGACAGTCATGTTTTAGCGGTGTTGGATGTTGCTCTGCCAAGGGACGCTAATACGACATCGTTCGGGTATGTCAAGAATCATATGAAGGTTGTGAATGACCAATAGAGGATTCGTCACTCTTAGATAGTAAGAGATTATGATCTGCGTTTCATTCAATTAAGTCGATAAAGAAATCTTTGGCCAAAGTGTACTCATAAGTCGAAAAGGAGTTTTCGGTTTATATTAACTTAATAGTGGAATGAAAGATATGATCGGTAATCGAGATTAACACACTTCCATATCTCGTAAATTGATCGGATTATATTAACGAAATGATTATAATTTCACGGTAAACGAACGAATTTGATTTTCTCATACCACATGACATTTTCCGTCACATGTATTGCTTTGACACATTGCTAGATGTCAATCTGGGATGACGAGTGTGAATTGGTGATAAATTAAAATGATGTTTTAATTTTTCAATTTTGATTAGATCAAAATAATATTTCACGTCGTTAGGTATTGTGATCGGGAATCTGATGGGTCACACACAAAAGAGAATTGGAAGATTACAATTTATCAATTAATTAATTTAACAAACGTTGGATAAATTAATTAATTGTGTTGCTTATTTATAGGTCTGAATTAATTAATTGGATTAATTAATTCACGGACCGAATTTAATTAAATGAGTTAATTAAATACAGGACCGGGTCAGGTCAGGCTCGTTTGGGCTCATATAAATAAGTCATTAGGGTTTACAAATCGAGAGAGAATTCATTATGCTTACTAGCACAAGAAGAAAACACTAATCTTGCAATCTTGTTCTCTGTGTGGATCACCGTAGGAAGCTAGACAGTTGGACAGCTGTGAAAGACAGATCCAAGTTGCTGGAACAAAGATATAGTAAAGGAGTTTGCAGATATTGTAAAAGGTACATCTTTATCACAATTTCTATCTAAACACAAAGATGAATCCTGACGGGAATCGAAAACTGTTTTAATTTTTCGTTGTGCACGTAAAGTAGATTCCCAACAGTGGTATCAGAGCCTACTTTGTGTTTGTTAGGAATTGATTTACATATTATTGAAATCAAAAGTTGATTCATCGTGTTCTTGGATCTAGCAATTTACAAAATTTGATTTTGAGAAGAGAATTATTTATGGATCGATATCTGTTAATTTAAATTAATAAATAAGGGGTTGGAATTGCCGGTAGCAAAAGCGTCATCAACGAGTTGCAGTAAGCAACGATGACCGTTATCGTTGCTACAGGATGCAGCGCCTGGCGCTGCTGCTATTGTAGCAACAGCGACGATTGCGACTGGTGCAGCGTGCGGTGCTGCAGCAGGAAGCTCGCACGCTGCCGTTGTAATACAGCGACGGCGCCGATGTCAAGGTCAAGGCCCGCGCCACCAGGAAGAAAGGAGAGAGAAAGAGGGGACAATTTAGGGTTTTCTTCAAATGGGTGAATTTCCTAGGGTTTTCTTCAATCGGGTTCAGCCAGTTTTGAGGTGATGAAGGCGGGGGCCTCTAACGCAATTTATGAAATTGCAAGCCCCCATTTGCAATATCCCTTTTGGGGTCAGTTTATAAATTGTTTAAGTAAGGGTAGTTTTGCAATATTTGATATTGAGTAACCCCTTCCTGCAATTCCATTTCGAGGTCTAATTGTAATTATTAAATGAAAGGGCTTTTTTGCAAATTTCTTTATTTGGGAGGTCCTAAGTATAAATTCAAGTTTGGGTCGAAATACAATTTCAAAATTGTTTTGATTTTGAATTTTAAAATGGTTTTAAAATCATATTTTAAATGGGTTTGATATTTTGACCTATAATTTTAATTTTGACCGAAATTAAAATTTTATTTAAAATTGACGATTTTTATATTATAGTTGAAATTGAATCTTTAACTTAAATATTAAATTTGACCCTAAATTGAATTTTATTTTGTTTGGGAATGTTATCTTAGATTAAAATATTCATTCAATTTAAATTAGAGTTGGACTCTAATTTAGTATTTAATTAAAATTTGATTTTAATTAATTTTTTCGCCTGAATTCATTCTTGAAAATAGAATTGGATTCTAATTTGATATTTAATTAATATTTGATTTTAATTAAATATTTTCACCCTAAAATCTTTCTTGAAATTAGAGTTGGACTCTAATTTGACATTTAATTAAAATATTATTTTAATTAAATAAATTCGCCCCGAAATCTTAGAATTTCAGTTGGACTCTAATTTTGTTATTTAATTAAAATTTGATTTTAATTAAATTCAATTGCCTTAAATTTTGAAATTAGAGTTGGACTCTAATTTGATATTTAATCAAAATTTGATTATAATTAAATAATTATGCCCTATAATTGTGGAATTAGAGTTGAACTGTAGTTTGGCATTTAATTGAAATTTGATTTTAATTAAATATGCCCGCTAATTAAATAATTGGTTAATATGATTAATTAATTATTTAATTGTTCCGATCCACTTGTCTAAAAAAGTTTAGACAATATTAATTGCTAGAAATTTGAAACATGTTCGCATATAATATTAGATATTATATAGGCATACACTTATGTGATGAATGTATTAGTGGACGATTATGGACTCGACCATGTGGATGTGTAGAATGGTTAATTATATTTTTGTCATTTTATGAGCCTGCGAGCTTTTAATTAGTCGTTATTGTTATTTTGGGCCTGCGAGTCCAATTTCATCTAGGTCTGCGTGCCAACTAGTATATGATACAAATTGCAGTTAGACTAATTGAAGACACACGAAGATGAGGAAACCATGGAGATGGTACATTGATACTGATCAATGCGATACCCCTAGGAATTGACCAACTAGTCTTCCTTATGGCTCGAGAAGACTAGGTAGTAAAATTCATAATCATCCTATATATATTTGCATGGTAGTTGTATAATAAAATATATATGATTGTTACGATGAGATTTTTGAATGCAAAACCTCTCAATAAAATATTAAGTCACATTTAAAATCGCCTTTCATCATTATAGTGAAAAATTAGAGTCCCAAATCGTCTCAACTTGTTGAGTACACTCAAGGTCGATCTATTAGGGATATGTTTGACACTATGAAATATTAGATATTTCTGAATGTTGGGTCTGACTTAACTAAAATTTATCTTTTGTTGAGTACACTTAAGAAGATAAGTTTTAGAGGCATGTTAAGCTAATGCATAAGATGTGTGAAGATAAAGAGTTGTCAGTTTAACGATCTGGGAGTCGTATGGAGATACAATTGATAATAGTATCTACCCAAATGTTATATTAAGGCTTGTTGAGTACACTCAAGGTCTTGGTAAACAGATGGGATCTTGGTCCACTGGGAGTTAAGTATGTATTCCATAAATTTATGTGAGAGAGTCATAAATTTGAATTAAACAGTGGCAACATAATTAATTTAATAAAAGTCCATGTTAAATTAATTAATGCGTTTTATATATTATTCTTTTCTTTTTCGTCATTTATATTTATTGAATAGTGAGTAACCATGTGTATTTGAGAGGTATACTGGATGCCAACGACCAAATTAAATCTTCTTGAATGGCAATGCAATTTGAGAATTGTTCTCAGGCATGAGAATGTTGGTTGTCCTTAAGTAGCTAATTTCCAGAGACACCTGGTGATGACTCAACTAAGGAAAATGTGGCTACTGTAATAAACACAATGATGAGATAGTATTGCACACATGTAATGTTGCAACTATGTTACCTGAGTTACAAAGGCAACTTGAGAGTATAGATGTTAACACATAATTCTTCATTACAAAGCATTGTATGATAATAATCATGTGTGGAAGGATATGAAACTCCCAAACGACTATACCGGTGCAAAATGACAAAGCATTCTTCAATCGGTGCTCATGTACTATAGATGATTGTCATTGAGAGGTTGTCTCAATGAGGTTCAGTCATGAACTACAAACTAAGTATTGACTTAGCTCTACAATCTTTGTCAGAGAGTTATTCATACTAGTTTGAATTATGATATGAATAAGCTCGAATGCACACTCATTAAGTTGCTTAACCTGCTTAAAAATGTTATGCCCAATATCAAAGTTACAAGTAGGCAAGCAATTGATTCCTCTAAGGATATTAAGAGGAAGTCTAAAGGAGCTTTGTGAAAGCGTCCAATAAGGCTAAGACTGTCAGAGCAAAGGACAATATCAAATCTAATGACTTTTGGTTTCATTATAGAATGAAAGGTCATTGGAAGGAATATTGCGTGACTTACGTCTACTTCACGAGTTTCTTAGATATTTGATACGAGATGTAGATCTCATATTTATACAAATATGGAGAAACTAAATAGAAGTAGACCACTGCAAGTAGGAGAAGTTAATCTACACGTTGAAGATGAGCAACAGTTGCTGCATTGCCTGTAGGCGCATACTTCTTGCCGTTGCCTTTTGGCTTAGTATTGGAATTAGAGAAATGTTACTTTGTACCCACTATAACTGGAACATTAAATGAGTTTCATGTTCAGACATGAACTATTTTAATGTTAAGGACAATTGTTGTTCCTGCTTATCTTGCTTAAGATCTTAATAGTTATGGTAAGCCACAAAATAACATTTATATTCTAAACGCTAAGCATTCTATAATGAGTATAGAAGTTAAGAGGCATAAAAGTGATAATCTAAATAATACCCAAATCTGGCATTGCAGACTTGGTCATATGGATGAAATGAAATTTCATAATTAAATAAAGATGTACACATAGAGTCAATTGATTTTGAATCGTTTGGCACAATGACCAAATCTCCTTTTACTTGAAAAGGAATAAGTCTACATAAATATTGGCATAATACATAGTGATGTATATGGACATATGTCAATTAATGTCAGATGAGTTTTATCTTATATCATCAATTATCGTGATGAAATTCAAGCATGAAGTTCTTGAAAAGTTCAAAGGATTCAAGCTAGGAGTAGAGAAACCCTCACATTAAGATCCGATCGAAGTGAGAGCATCTTAAAGATAAAATTTAGATTATTTAAGAGAGAATGTGATTCTCTTGCAGTGGATTCCTCCATATACATTGTAGCATAGTGGTATATTTAAAAGGAGGAATTGTTAACTATTAGATATAGTGCGATTAATAATGAGCCATGTAAATCTCCCAAAATCGTTTTGGAGTCATGCACTGATTGCAGTGTGCTATACACTAAATCATGTCTCATCTAAGTTGGTTAACAGAACTTCGTACAAGTTATGGAAAGGCAATAGTCCCAACTTATCTCATATGAAAGTTTGGGATTGTGACGCTTATTTGAAGTACATTGAATCGGATAAATTTGAGACTAAATCTGATAAATACGTATTTGTGGAATATTCAAAGCAGTTATTTCTATATCAGTTCTATTAACCCATTGAGAAGAAAGTTTTCGTCTCACGACATATCGCCCTCTTAGAGAAAATGTTTACTTTAGGAGAGGACAGTGGGAGCAAAATAGAATTTGAAAGAGTTCAAGAGTCCACAAATATAGTTAACCAAGTAGATGAATTCGAGTTTGATCCCATATTTGATATGGGACATACTCTTGATCAGGAAGTAGAGCCTCCTGAGGACTTGTAAGCTTTATGTGAATCTAGTAGGATCATTTGACCTTTATGAAGGTGAGAATCCATGATTATTAATCAGGCATTGCTGACTCAGGATGATGAATCTACTAATTGCACAAAAATAAAGTCAAATGTTGACTTAAAAGAGATAGCAAGAGGTCATGAAACTCGAGATGAACTCGACGTATGTGAACAAGGTTTGCACCTTGGTCGACCCTCCTGATGGGATAAAACTCATAGGTTGTAAATGGTTTACAATAAAAGGTTGACATGGATAGAAATATCCATACATAAAAAGCAAGGTTAGTAGCAAAATGTTAAGTGTTGACCTTGGTGAAATTTTATCCTGTAGTTTTACCCAAGTCCATTCGGGTTTTAGTTGCAATTATTGCATACTGTGACTATGAGTTAAAGCAAGTCTTTTGGAGTTGAAATCTTCAATTTGATGCAAAATCAAAGGGTTTTATTTTATCAAATATGAAGACGAATTGTGTATTTACAACAAGATAGTGGGAGCATTGTCGCATTCCTAATATTATATGTAATATATATTATTAATAGGAAACGACATCCCTACATTTCAATCGTTGAAATTGTTGTTGTTAAAGGATTTATTCTTGAACGATATGGGGAAGCAACTTGATCTATAGAGATAGATCTAGATGAGTGCTTAACTCATTCCAATCTATATAGATAAAATCTTGAGAAGATTTTATATGGAGAAATTGGTTTACTCTTAAACGGTATGTTGGAAATGTTCCAAACATGAAACAATCATTAATTCAATAGCGGAAACCTAATACATGATTGCTTCAGAAGCAGTAAAGAGTTGCAATGTGGATTAAGATGTTCATTAATGAATTTGGAGTTGTTCCTAATATTATTGATCACATACCATTGTATTGTAATAACGATAGAACCACTGCAAAAGTGAAGGAACTAAAATCTCATCAATGATCCAAACATGTATTAAGACGATATAATCTCATTAGAAAGATAATACATAGAAATGACTAAAGAGAAGAACGAATTTCCACATTTGACAATATTGTAGATCCACTAACAAAGACTTAACTCTTATGATATTGATACATAAGTGATTGGATCTAGTGCAAGTGGGAGTTTGTAAGTGTTGTGCTCTAAGTTCAATTAACCTTGGACATAAATTCTTTTAATATATAATTAATGTGATTTAATGGCAAATCTATTATGTAAATAATAGACAATTAAATTAAATAATAGAGACTGTAGATTCAAATCTTCGTAATTTGTTAATCACAAGGAGTTGTGATTGTGAAATATAAATTACATATGTTGAATCTTAAATCGTTCGTGGTCGTAAGTAAAACGAGATACGGATAGACCATCATGTGTGACATTTCTTACTTGTGAAGTAAGTATCTGATCTCACAAACTATAGTGTTGTGACACTTAAATGAACACGTGGATGTTTTATTATTGAACAAAACATTGGAGACCCATCGAGAGATTCCACATGGATAACTATCTGATGTCAGTGGTTAATCTCTAACATTCGGTAGTCGAATTGGTCATTTGACTTGAGGTCGTCATGGTACCTTATATGAGGTTAGTCATACTTTGGCGGTATTGGATGTTGCTCTGCCAAGGGCCGCTAATACGGCATCGTTCGGGTATGTTAAGAATCGTGTGAAGGTTGTGAATGATCAATAGATGATTCGTCACTCTTAGATAATAAGAGATTATGATCTGCGTTTTATTCAATTAAATCGATAACGAAATTCTTGGTCAAGGTGTACTCATAAGTCGAAAAGGAGTTTTCGACTTATATTGACTTAATAGTAGAGTGAAAGATATAATCGGTAATCGAGATTGACACACTTCCAAAACTCGTAAATTGATCGGATCATATTGACGAAAGGATTATAGTTTTACGGTAAACGAACGAGTTTGGTTTTGTCATACCACATGACATTTCCGTCACATGTATTGTCCTTACACATTACTAGATGTAAATCTTGGACGTCGAGTGTGAATTGGTGATAAATTAAAAGGTTGTTTTAATTTATAATTTTGATTAGATCAAAATAATATTTCACATCGTTAGACATCGTGATCGAGAACCTGATGGGTCACGCACAAAAGAAAATTGGAAGATTGCAATTTATCAATTAATTAATTCAACAAACGTTGGATAAATTAATTAATTGGGTTGCTTATTTATAAGTCTGAATTAATTAATTGGATTAATTAATTCACGGACCGAATTTAATTAAATGAGTTAATTAAATACAGGACAGGGTTAGGCCAGGCCCGTTTGGGCTCATATAAATAAGTTATTAGGGTTTACGGATCGAGAGAGAATTCATTATTCTTGCTAGCACAAGAAGAAAATCCTAATCCTGCGATCTTGTTCTTTGTGTGAATCATCGTTGGAGACTAGACAATTGGACAGCTGTGAAAGACAGATACAAGTTGTTGGAACAAAGATATGACAAAGGAGTTTATAGATATTGTAAAAGGTACATCTTTATCACAATTTCTATTTAAACACAAAGATGAATCTTAACGGGAATCGAAAACTGTTTTAATTTTTTGCCGTGCATGTTAAGTAGATTCCCAACAAGATCCTTGTCAAGGCTTGATAAATCTTGCAAATCATTTGCCAAATCCCTTCAAGCATCTAAATTTTATTCGAGAGGGGCAAATATCGTTTGAAGGCAACGATAACACGTTCAGGCCTTCTTTTTCATAATTTATCTTCCTGGTTTTAATTCTTATTCCTTCTCCATTCTCCTCCTTGTGACAACATATTTTACAACGGTGAAGACGTGGTGGAACTTCAATCGTAACGGAGAGTAACAGCGAATGGCCATTGTGAATGGTGGCACCAGGGCCGGTCCTTGGGCCAAGCTACCTAGGCAACCGCCTAGGACCTCCAAATTTTGGCTTGGGCCCAGGGCCTCCAAATCCAAATTAGTTCCAAAATAAAAAAAATGGTTTGGGATCGTTTTGGGCTTGGAGTCCTGGACTATACATACACAACCGCCTCAGCCTATGTATCTTTTCAGCCTCTGTATCTTTTCAATTGGAGTATTCGACACTTCGACGTCCTTTCAATCCTCTTCTTCGGACCTTTAGTGCTTCTAGAATCTAGAGACCAGCGCCAAGCCTCCAGCCAAAAAGTGACTCCGGCCCAAGCAAAGCAATTTCTAATGCTACAACGTCGTCGACAATTTCCATTCTACGCTTTGGGAGTTTGGGTTCTCCACAATCCTCGTTGAGATCCCTCTGAAATTTGATTGCAATTTCACCCTAATTTGAGATAACTAGGAATCATACATATGCATTTTTCCCCTTTCTAAACAAGTTATAAATAAAACAAGATAAATTATAAATAACACAAGATACAGTTGATTTGGAATCTTGGATTTAATTTTATTTACTTGTTTATGAAAGGAAGAGAAAAAAGAAACATTTCTTCCCAGGCATTTCCTTGCCATCTTTGTAATAGTGAAATGGTCTAATAGAACTATCTAATATCCACCACAACCTTCCCATTCCAGTTTCTCATCGACACTTACCGATTCTTGGAAAGCTTTAATTTCAAAAAAACAAAAAATTCAAAACAAAAACCCTTAAAATACAATATTTATAGAAAGCTGTAATAAACTATATTATGTGATATAGAGAGACCTTCAATTAAGTTTTGAAGCAGAAAAATGTGAGCTCATCTGTGTTTGGTTTAAGCTTTGCACACATAGCCTAAGAAAGGGTTTTTTGTTTTTACTTCATAGTAAGTGCGACTTTTTAGTGTTATTTATCTGAATGTTTTTATTTGTTTTACTCTTAATAATTAGTTCTATCAGCGTCCTAAACAAAATTATTATATAAATTTGTGTTATTAGTAAATGCCATTCGCCATTCGGAATACTCTAAGTAAATACTGTTGGGGATATTTGTATTATTTTCCACTTCGAAAAATATCTCACAAAACAAGATTTTTTTTAATTAGAACCTAACCAGGTGTTTTTAATTGAAATTTTGATAAATTTTAAAAATCAACGCGAACCATAGGTTAGGTTTGTAATTTGTTCTCCAAATGATGCACTTCAAGAAACAATGCATTTTTTCATCATTTACGTTGGTATTGCTTAAGCGTATTTTAAATGTTATTTGGTTATTTCTTGCAAGTTGATTTTGAACTCCTACACTTGGCATATTTGAGAATCTGGGATATTTTTAATTCGAACTTTGAATCAGGTTCTATCATTATTTTGCTTTAATTATGTCCACTAGAAAATTTGAATCTAGATATTTTAAAAGAAAACGGCATAAAAAGGTTGAAAAATTGATTAAATCTCAAGAGGGAGCTCTTGATAAAATTTTTAGTGGTAGTAAACAAAAACATAATGACGATGTGGTTCCCGAAGAAGAGTTTAATAAGAATGATATCGACGATAATGCAATTGAAAAAATCATTGTTTGGTGAATGAAGAGATGTTTATCGAGGATGATGTTATGGATGAAAGAAAGAAACATCAATGAAAAGATTAGTGATCCAGCAAATTGGGAAAACATGAATCAGAATTTAAGAGATTTAATCGTAATGAAAGATCCAGTAAGAGATAATGATGTAATTTTTTCCAAAAGATGTAGCTAATCGACACTTCTCCTCTGTTCATTACACTCGACGATTACCCAATGGAGAGAATCATAATAGAAAGCGGTTGATATATTCAAAAATTCTGGATAAAATATGTTGTTTTTGTTGTAAGCTATTCAAGAATGATGGGGTTCAAACTCAATTGGCACATGATGGTGCGAATGATTGGAAAAATATTGGTAAAAAACTAAGAAGACATGAAATGAGTTATGACCATGTCACTAACATGAGTAGATGGATCGAAATGGAAATAAGATTTCAAAAGAAACAAACAATTGATAAAAGTGTGCAGTAACAGATTAATAAGGATAGAGAACATTGGAGACAAGTATTATTAAGAATAATATCTGTGGTTAGAACTCTTGCAGAAAATAATTTGGCGTTTCGTGGAGATAATGAGGAGATATACCAAGAAAATAGTGGTATCTTCTCAAGCTTAATTCAAATGATTGTTGAGTTTGATCCTGTAATGCAAGAGCATATTCGTCGAATTCAAAATAAAGAAAGTCATTATCATTATTTTGAATTAAAAATTCAGAATGAATTGATACTTATGCTAGCGGGTGAGATCAAGAAAATAATCATCGAGAAACTCAAAGAATCCAAGTACTTTTTTGTGATAATTGATTGCACTCCAGATTTGAGTCACGAAGAACAAATGTCTATAGTATTGAGGTGTGTTGATATTTCAACAAGTCCAGTGAAGGTAGAATAATTCTTTTTAGGATTTTTATTGGTGGATGATACATATGAAAAGGGACTTTTTGATGAATTAGTGAATGCGTTAAATAATCTAGAAATCAATATTAATAATATAAGGGGTCAAGGATATGATAGTGGTGCTAACATGAAACGAAAACATAAAGGGGTACAGAATAGACTACTAGAAGTAAATCCTAGAGCATTTTACACTCCTTGTGGGTGTCATAGTTTCAATCTTGCACTTTGTGATATGGCTACTTGTTGTACAAAAGCTAAATCTATACACTCTATTTTCATCATTTACTAAAAGATGGAAAATTTTTAAAGACAATGTAAATGGCCTTGCTCTTAATCCTTTGTCTCAAACACGTTGGGAAAGTCATGTTGAAAGTATTAGAGCAATAAGATTCCAAGCTCCACAAATAATAAATGCTCTACTTGAAGTGGCAAGAGTTGATGATCCTAAGACAAAAAGTGAGGCGAAGTGTTTGGCAACATATGAAATAGAAAATTTTGAATTCTTACTTAGGATAGTTATTTGGTATGAAGTGTTGAATAATGTTAATAGAGTAAGCAAACATTTGCAAACAAAGGACATCCATATTGACATTGCTATAGACCATTTAAAAAGGCTCATTTCATTTTTCAAAAGCTATAGAGAATCTAGGTTTGAATCGATCGTGATCGATGTTAAAGAGACTACAAGTAAATTAGACATTGAACCAATATTTCGTGAAAAAAGAGTTATACGAAGAAAGAAGTAGTTTGATGAGATTTCTTGTGAAGAGATGATAGAAACAGTTGAAGAATTTTTCAGGGTCAATTATTTCTTATATGTAGTAGATCAAGCTCTATCATCGCTTCAAAATGGATTTGAACAATTTCAAGAATATGATGATATTTTTGGATTTTTTTATTTTATTTGGAAAAGCTTAAATCCATTGATGATGCTACATTGAAGTGTCGTTGCATTAATCTTGAAAATTATTTGAAGCATAACACAGTATCTGATATCGATGGAATGAAATTATTTTCTGAGTTGAATATTTTAAGGGAAGCAATATCTATAAAAATTAATGGAGCAGTTGATGTGTTAGATTACATTAAGGGAATGAATTGTTGTTTTGCAAATGCTTGGATCGCTTACAGGATATTATTGACTATCCCAGTCACTATTGCGTTTGTTGAAAAAAGTTTTTCAAAGTTAAAATTGATTAAGTCTTATCTTCGATCAACCATGTCACAAGAGAGGTTGAATGTGTTAGCTATGATTTCTATTGAAAAAAAAAATGTCGGAAAAACTTGATTTGAGTTGTTTGATTACTAATTTTGCATCTCAAAACATGAGAAGACTAAATATGATGCTAACCTAATCTCTCGGATTGTAAATGATAATTTATCTAGCAATTCTATATTTTAGATTGTACAATTTTTTCATTTAAATATAGATATTTTTTTATTTAAATATTATTATACGTGTAGAAAAACAAAATATGGGGCCTCAAGATTGCCGACCCGCTTAGGGCCTCCGAATTGTCAGAGCCGGCTCCGGGTGGCACACGACATACAACTGGTAACACTGATATTGAAAAAGTATTTAAGGGGTTAACGAAATGTTAAAAGAGGAACCCCAAAATTGTATCATTAGAGGGGGTTTTTAAATGAAATTGTTAAGTTCGTACCAAGAATAAATATTCTTGCACGTATCTCATTTTTGTTATACTTTCCAAATAGAGCATCCTGTCTACTGTCTCCAAACAAAATCTTCCCTCCATAATTAATAGATTGCCCAGCATAAGGAAGCATTTTTGGGCCATTAAATTTTCTTTTACCACAAGGAAAAGTGGAACTCCCCTACCCCTTTCCAGGTAAAAAATGGTAGCTGCACAAATATTCACGCTATACTACTAGTCACATGCACCATGTTTTGATCGTAACAAGTCCTTGTTTGAGCTCCAATCATTTGAAAAATTTGATTTTGCAACAGCATTTTGAAAAATGTGTAATAAAAAACTAGGAATTTTTTTTTGTATTTACGTATAATATTATTTTATTAAGAGAATGTGAAATTCATAAGAGAGGAGAGAAAAATAAATTAAATTTTGCTCATTTTAAGACTTTTACGTTCTTAATACTTTTGTCACATTTTTATATGACAAACAATACACATTCAAATGTTTTGTTAACGAGCGTCTGCGTGAGAAGCCCATGCCTTGTCCAGCATTTTTATTTGTTTTTTGTTTTGATTACTATTAGAAGAAGAGTAAAAAAAGTAAATTTTTTATTACCAGACATTTTGAGATAAGTTTATGTTAAAAAGTGTGTCAGCTACTGAACATATCCTTCAAAATAAGAATAACAATCTTCTCGTGCTGTTATTTCATGATCAGACTAGAATTTTCTGTAACCATCAATGAGCTAAAAACTGAATTTTCTCCCAAACCACTACCATGCATGAAAGTGAATGGAACATATCAAGGGGAAAATGAATACAAATCAAGATTTTTATAGCAATACCAAGAACGGCGAAACAATATTTTGATTCTTTGAGCACCAAAATTGACGTAGTTTCAGAAAAACGCTCGGTCTATGACAATAATTTGATCGCTTGAGGTTACAATATTAATTAGTACATACACTGAGTGTTGTCTCGGAACTGTTTATAGCATAAATTAGCTAAAAATAAATTTAAAAAAAATAAAAAAATCCACCACTGGATGACTTACTGTTTTATGGATTCCCCAACTAAGCGTGCACTCTGCTGTAAGCTGCAAATTAGTCAGTCCGCAGTTCAGTCATTCCTCTTACCTTTTCTCTTCGCTACTCTTAAAGCTTGTCTCTTCTCTTCTCTGAACATTTTTTTCCCAAGAAAAACGAGAAACAAAATAAAATAGGATGTGAGAAAGGCTACACTGAACTGCACAGCTAATCTTATATCATCAACAAAAATTTAGCCATTATGTTAACTTCCAGCTGATGGAGTACCTGATTCTTGCAATTTCTTCTCTAGAGGGGAGTTTCGTTTTCATTTTCTTTTCTGCGACTGGTGGATTTTCTGCTTTCCCGCCCTTAATAGAACCATTGCTCAACTTCCTATGCTCTCTAGCCACCTCCTTTTTCTTCGAGTGTTGGTGGATATTTCCTTCACCATTGCTTTGGCCATTGCTCTCCATCAACTCAGGTCCTTGCTCCACCACTTCTGGAGGTTCGGAGGGATTTGGAGTTGGCTTGGAATTGCTCATTTTCTTTAACTGCAAACAAAAATGGATTATGCAATTTGAAGATTGCAGATATTGTGCGGTAGTGGTGTAAGTGCAAACAACTGCCTGGGCAACATCTAGATATTCAACTGATTATTGCAGAATGTACATTTTTTATGATCACAATCAATCCAGCAATCCTAACCAAACGAAACCTTTATCCAAAAGAAAATATAAATGAAAGAATAGGAAACAAAGCTAAGCTCTTGGTTACACAAGTCAGTTGGGGTAATGTAGTATTTAAAGCAAAGTAATTATAGAATAAATTCACAAATCAGCGGAAAAGAGAAGGGGGGATGACAGGTCAAAGTTTGGCGTAATGCATAGATGTCTGGAGGTATGCCTCAACATACTCAGTGACCATTCAGGAGGAGGTACAACAAAATAGGTTTAAGAACATACGAATTCTGTACCTATTGAAGCATTTACAACATAAATCCAGTAAAGATCTGAAATTAATGATCGGAAAGTCGGATTATTGACAACTCAACTAGACAGTTTGTATTGTTTGTTTTATCATGTAGTACAGATATATGACACTCAATACGATTTGCCCCAAAATGGCGTAGTAAATAAAAAAAAAAAAAAAAAAAAAAAAAAAAAAAAAAGGGCTCAGCCTGAAGTGCATAATAAAGCAATTAACCCAAAACCAAATCATCCCAAATCATTCTCCATAATAAGGCATACCTTTGCCACAAAGAATCCATCCATGTTGTGAACATGGGGATAGAAACGTCTTGTCTTTTCTAATGAAGTATGAAAACGGTGTTCCCTGAAGCGAATAAATCTAGAATACAAAAGAAATGTTGTGAGACTAATCATGCAATTGCAACGATGATTTGACAAATGAGTTCTGGCTAGGTAATACCCTGGACGCCCAAAATCAAGTCCACATGGCACAAGTTTTACATTCCTCTTCTTGAGAGCATAGTCTATAACAGCCTCGTTCTGCAAATTCCAGCCTTCAGAAAGAAAAAAATAGAAGGCATTCAAGGACTTGAGAGACAGAAACAATGTAACAAACCTCAGCAACCATTATGGAGCATGTGGAGTAAACAATGTATCCCCCTGATTTTGAATTGGCATCCACCATGTCTATTGCTGCAAGTATTAATTGCTGCAAATATTTAAAGACAAATGAGGTTCCAAAAGCATACGTTAGTAGAGATTAAAGATTAAAAGTTTTCTATTATAAATCCATATTGGGGACATCTAAAATGAATCAAGTATGGCAAGAACGTTAGGAAACAATTAACTAAACAGGATAAACCCCCCAACAGAATGACATCAGAGGTGTCTCTTACTACCAGTATACTTGCTAATCCCAAATTCTGATAACATGTCCTTAGCATATTTAAGTTGTATTTAGAAACTACTGGTGTTATGTAAAATATTTCTAATTATTCTTCAAGGTTCCACGACTCATGGTCAAGCATAGGGGATGAATATTAAAAAATGATATCCTTCTGATAAATGTGGTAAAACATAACTTTCTGAACGTAAAACATATATTACACCATGACAAGAAACCATACCTTCTGCAGATGAGCACAATTTTGTATATCTAAAGCGCTTTTTGAGGTTTTCACAGACTCATCCTTAGATATGACCTAAAATGAGAATAACCACATCAAAAATTTGTTCTACAGTGAGTGCAAAAAGAATCTTTCATGGAAATTCAAAATTAAGCTTGACTGCATACCCCAGTGCCACTGCAAGGAGCATCCAGTAGAACCCGGTCAACAGTGTTGTTGCCTAATACTTTTGGCAGCTAAAGTTAAATTATAAAGGAAAAGAGATATGTCAGATCCACCAGAATTATGGACAATACAATCATAAATGAAAGAAAGAATTATAGAAAGAATATGAAAGCCTGATTAGAAAGGTAAGGAAATAGGAAAGGTAAGCAATGGTATTAATTTCTTCAGTTTCTTCTAGGTGCTCAAAGCCTTTAAATAACACTTTTGGGATCATTGTCACCATGAATAAAGATGTGGAAAGAGAGGATCTTTTTTAAACAAAAGAAGATTTGCATCACACCAGCATTATAGTACAAGGATATGATGGTCGTAATGCAAAACACAGTTGCAAGATATACTTTAGCAAGAGGAAGGACATTTTTTCCTATCGGTTTTTTTGTTTTTCTTTCTTTATGTGCTCGCACGTGTGTCTGCATCTGGGGGTCAGTTGGGGGAGTTAGATGAAGAAAACTACCAGTGGAAACAGAAGTTATAAAATTGTTTGAAGAAATTTCAGGAACAATGAGGGAAGATCCTAACCTCCCTCCCATCATAGTTGCAAACAATGGTGTTTGTTACCCCCATGCGATGTAAATTTGCAGTAAGGGATTTGAGCCTTGACTCCTTCATCTCATTTGCATAAATGATACCTTTTTCAGGAGAAACCATGTTAAAACATCATGTTGACTACACTGGGCATACAATTTTATAACAAAAGTTTGCAGTCATTGTGCTATTAGCAAATATAATTCTGCAAGAAGCCATATGATTTTGAGTCAAATAGACTTTGTAATTAAAGAAAAGGAACAGGAAAAGTTGCGACAAGTCGTGCAAACATATATCAATTCCTTGCCAATAGCCAATTTAAAAAATTCTACAAGCCAACCTCCGCTTGACAAAATTTATAAATGGTCAAACTTCATCAAAATTTATATATGGTCAAACTTCATTTTCAACTACTCATTCCAAAAGACTCATGAGTACTATCAACTTATCCAACACTCATTTCTATCTATTTATAACTTAAACTGTCTTTATATTCTTCCCAAACTGAGGCTAAATCTATATTATGCTCTCCGCATAAAAATTACCTTTTTTAATTAATGATAGAAATGCCCTAAGTGCAACTAAGAATAGTACAACTGTATATAAAAATATGAAAAAAACAGCATGCTGATTTACCAGGTGAATTCTGGATTACACTACACTTTGTTACAATATCCACTGATCGGCAAAACTAAACCCCCGTCCCAAAGGTATTAAATTAAAGAATCGAATACCGGCATCAGAAATGGGCATATCACAGTTTGAACATTTTTCATTAACAGTGGCCAAAGAGCCATAAAAGAGAGAGTGCGCTGTACATAAATAATACCATGTGTGGATCTATTTTCCAATTCTTAGGGCAGTAGAATTTACTTTCCAGGGATGGAGGCTGGGAAGTAGGATCACCGGCAAATTGTTGAATAAATAATGAGTAATGATATTCATAGTGAAGACTATCGGTAATCGTCCTACATGGCATACATGTGACAGTTTGTTATTTAATGCATGAAGCGATAAAAAACTACCTGTTAATGTATCAAATAACAAATTGTCACATATATGCCAAGTAGGGTGACTACCGATAGTCTTCATTGTGAATAACATTATTCATAAATATTACAATCAAACTTTCTGAACATATAAAGAAATGAAAACAACATCCAGAAGAAGCTCTGATAGATCATTGGTGTAGCATAAAACAAGGGGGTCCATGGAAGAGGCAAAATAACATGGCTAGCAAGAAAAAACCTACTCCAAAGCCACGTTCATTTATCAATCATTCATGCAACGAAGAAGAAATCAAAAGTCATGAAATTTTTCTCATGTTCCCATCCATTGACATACAACACTAGCAGTGGGATAGCCACTTACCACTGTTTTTCATTAGTGCAGCAATATAAGTCGTTTTACCACCAGGTGCAGCCCTACAAATGCGCAAATTGTGTCAACATGGGGAAAATTTCAACCATTTCACAAGAAATACAAATATAAATACGTGAAACGCTCAAACAACCATGTCACCATGTGCTTATCAACCATCCTCTTACAAGCATGTTTAAGAACATAAAATTTCAACCTAACAGAGATTTATACAAGATAAAAACTCTCAGCAACATAATATAAGACAAAGGATTACGTATTTCAACTGATTATAACTATCAAGTTTGAATCTTCAGAAAAAATCTTAATTCATCCGTTATGCTGCAATTGCATAAGAAGCTACTCAAATTAATTAAATATGTATAGCAAAAAAAGACCAGATAAGAAGTAGACGTGTAAAAAAAGAAAAAAAAAAGAAAAAGAAAAAAGAAAGCATTAGAGATTGGGTGGTGAAAAAAAGAGCTAGACGTAAGGGAAAAAAATAAAAATATGAATCCCTTCAACTTCCAATAAAAGTATTAAAAAAAAGAGGGTGCCCACACAACTTAAAGGGGTTAAAGAGATAGAAACAGAAGTTAGTAGAAACTAAGAAAAGATGGATGAAAATTGCAACTTGAGATAGCTAACATATACTTACGCCACATCTACAATTTTTTCTTTCTCCTGAGGAGCAAGGGCCATTACAGGCAAAAAAGAGCTAGCACTTTGAAGCTGCCAACAAATAGACTGTCAGCTTTGCTTTAATACTTAAAACTAGGATTGTAAATTTTAGGATCAGAAGATACCATATAATACCCAGCCATATACTCCGGAGTGGCCCCAATTGGCACTTGTGAATCATAAACCACCAAGCCAACCTACAAAACACAAACAATATTGTCCCTTGAACTAGATACAGAGTAGAACAAAAATATAGTAACTCTTACTTTTGACCACTTGCTTAATGGATCGAGGTTGACTCCTCTGTTCAAAAGCACACCAGCCAAGTCCCTCCTGCGAGACTGAATTCAAACCAAAGGAAAGCATATCAAAATGGTGTGATTGATGGACCATTGCATGGGTAACAAACCAAAGCACTAAAGAAGAAATATAATCCAGTTCACCTTCAAAGTGTTTGTTCTAAGACATATTGGACGAGGCTTCTCAAAAGCTTCAATGAGCTCCATAAGTTCAACAATTGGAAACATCTGAATAAAAATCACAAAATTCCACATGTGAATACAACCTCAGCACCAAAAAGACAGAAAATGAAACAAAACGAGTTGACCATTCACAATCTGGCAACTAACCTCAACCAAAGCTTCAATTAGAAACTCATTGTATCCATAGTAAGAACTTAAATCCAATTTAAGTTGATCAACATAATCCTTTCGTGTTGCTCCGTCTTGCCTCAAAGACTTAAAATTCGAAAGGACTCGCGCAACTGAAACAGATCAACCGAATTCAAAGGACTTGGTAAAAGAAAAGAGAAATGATAGTAAAGAATTTCAATTTAAAACGAAAACATAATTAAGAAAATTCATGGAAACTGAACTTACTTTCTTTTATCCTTCTTTGGAGATTCGAAAGATCTGGGGGTCTGTGTGTTTCTTCTTCAAGCTCCTATGTATTTGTAGAAACAGTTCAAATTAAACTTGGCAAAATGTTTTCAGCCAATGACTAATAATAAAACTCATAAAAGCAATGCAGAAGTATCCAATTAACTAAACCTCCTTGGTTGGCAATCGGAACTCATCCGCCTCTTCTTTAATATTGAGCTGCAATTCAGCCTCCGCTTCTTCTTCTACCCTCTCCTTTTCCTCATCAATTGCTCTTGCTTTTGTCTCAATATCAGATGCATCAGAATCAGAATCAGAATCTGAATCTGAATCTGAATCTGAATCTACATCTAAAGCCTCCTCTAAACAAATGATCCAGCAAATGTGATAAGTTCAGGAGAAGAGATAAACCTCCAAATAAAGATCCAATGGAAAGAGGATACCTTCATCATCACTTCCTTTGAGAATATCATCTGCAAAAGGATCATCCCCATCTGATGACATATCCAAGTCCGAATAGAATTCCTGTTCTTCTTCATCAGATTCTTCGTGTTCTTTTACTTCTTCATCCACTCCATCAGAATCATCAAGGAGGTCTTTTCTTTCTAGTTCTTTTGCTAAATGTACTTTCTTTTGCTTCTTTCTAGGATGAGGATTTTGTGATTTCGTTTTCGTTTTATTTTTGGGAGCTACCATTACTGTACAAAAAATTCCCGCATAAAAATGATAGCTTCACTTAAATGATTAAGTAGAATAGCATGTGATAAAGAATAAAATAAAAATAAAAATAGAAAGAGGACTACAGTCCCTATTAGAATGCAGAGAAACAAACCGCACAGAACTTTTGAAATGACAGAAAACGCAATGAATTGTTCCTAAACATTATTTATAAAATGGTAACTCGAAAGAGTCCACAATCATCAATGCACATGCCAACTGATATTATTAGAATAATTTCAATATATCAGAAAATATATACAAATCCCATTGAGTTGACACATTAAGCCTAATTACGATCATTCACCTTTTCACATCTCCTGAATTAACAACCAATAATCAGCTCAAAAGCTCATGAAAGCACCCAGACCCACAGTTACTGTATGTGTACAGACATTGCAGAAAGCATAAATTGAGAAGCATGAGCTTCATTCAAAGTGAAACGCAAGATATATATGATAAAAGAGCATATTTTTCTATCAACTCAGAAAAAAAAAATTCATTTGGCATAAATTTAGATAAATTCAAGCAACAATTTGAAAGTTCAGCAAAGATATGCAGATTCTAATAGTACTCAGAACCGACCGCGTCAGTGGTAGAAGGTCAGTGATTCAACGGATGAGTAAGTGTTGGATCAATACTTTAGCCAAAATATAGTTTTTTGAATTGAATTTTGAATAATAAATAAATAAATTACAATGCGAGCTTCTTGATGTCTTTACATCATATGAAGTGTTTTTTCCCATTCGATTTTTAAAAAAAAATGTTTTAAATCATTTTAACTATAATCAGGGAAAGAAAGTATGCAAAAAGTATAGTTATTATAAATTTTAATTCCAACTTCACACAACAATTCACTTGACCTAGTGGAAAAAGGCTCCAACTTGATAGGAGAGGATTGTTGTGAACTTCCTTATTTATCAGCTGCAAGTATAAAATTTTATACAAAACCAGGATCAGTCCGGGTTCAAGCAGATGGTTGTACTCAGTTCAACCTGGTTTTTAATCGATTTATAGGAAGAACGGTCTGCTAGCACCAAGCGGAAAGGATTGCTGAAAATAATGCAGAAAAATCTCTATAACCAGCGAACCCGAACATTTAATTTTGAAGGATAGTGCCAAGACTGAGAAGAGGAGGGGAACAAAAAAAAATGAAGAAGGAAGGAGACAGAGAAGAAGTACAAGTTAATGCATAAAAAGATTTTGGGTCCTGGGTATTCACCGATTACACTTGAAACAATCACATCAAAAATTCAAGAGATATTGCCGAGAAAATCTGATACTACCTTCCAACTTTGGTGATCAAGAAGTTTATAGAAATCACTGCAACACAAGATAAGTTGCTGCCAAGGAAACCCTAGACCCTTAAGCCGCTTGTCCCCTCAGTTCTGTTCTGTGCTACATGAATAGACTTAAATCATGGTTACCGGTTGAGTTAGTCGGATATGAATGACAGCATGGAGATAGGTTTTTAATTGGGTTATCGAACACCACAAAAAGGACGGAAGTTACAAGAGAGTTACAACTGGGTTCGTAGCCTACTCATGGCCCACTTCCATTGAAGCCCAAACCAATTTTAATTTTTTTTTTCAAGATATGTCATAAATAGCACTTCCATTGAAGCCCAAAACTAAATTTTCTTACTTTTCTAATCTACAAGGCATCGTCACGTGCCTTACACGAATTTTGTATTTATCGTATTTTTATTAGTGTATAAATTTTATTTTTTCGAAAGTTTTGGAAATGATATTTAAAAATATTTTTATGATATAAGAAAAGGATTCCAAATTATTTTTACAATTACAATAGTATTACAACAGTATTCTATGCGGAGTGTCCGCACAGCTCCACACCTATTTTGTGTGTTTTTTTTTGTTTTGGGACAACACTCCACACACACACACACACACACACACACATATATATATATTAGACGAAATAGTAATGATTTTTTTTAAAAATCTATAGATGACAATTTCAAAGAAGGTGATATTGATAATGCCATACCACCCAACTTGATATATATTTAATATTTATTTTATGTTGAAAAAATAAAAATTTGAAAATTTTTTTGAAATTCGGTTTGGTAAGTGAATTACGGTATTTTGCATTCCCGGTTTGTAAGTGCAAAAATTTGTATATAAAAAATTCAGTAAGCTACAAATACGGTAGGCAGCAATACGGTAAGGTGCAAATACGGTAAGCTATAAATATGGTAAGTTGTTTGCAAATATGGTAGCCTGCAAATACGATAGACAGTAAATACGGTAAGTTGTAAATACAGTAGGCAGCAAATACGGTAAGTTGTTTGCACATACAGTAGCCAGCAAATACGGTAAGCGATAAATACAGTAAGTTGCAAATACAGTAAGCAGCAAATATGATAAGTTGTTTACAAATATGGTAGACTGTAAATATGGTAAGTTATTTACAAATACGATAGCTTGCAAATATGGTAGGCAGCATATACGGTAAGCTGCCTGCAAATACGGTAAGCTAATTTATAATTTGTTATAAATGTATAAAATTATTTAATATTAAATTTCTTGAGTATTAAATGTTTAATTCAATATTGTTTCATTTTTTATAATTCTATTTTCGAGAATTAAAAAAAATGTTATGAGATTGCTAATTTTTAAATGTATTTTTTTCTTGAAAATAAAAATAATTTTTTTAATATTATTTGTAAAAAAATAAATTTATTGTAATTTTATTAGCGTAATAAGAAAATTTATTATATATTTTTATTTTTTACATTTTGTGAAGAATTTTTTTTTATCATAATTGACAAATATTCTTCCACACACGCATCATGCCAAAGTTTTTTTTTTTCTCTCCACATGTTTTTTTATTTTTTATTTTTACTTCGCACTTGGTTGAACTGTCTCCGCACCATGCAAAGAGTTTTTTTTTTTTCAATTTTACAATATTGAATTATACAAAATTTAGAAATATAATCTTCACATTCAATTCAATCATATCAACACTAATAGTTTGTATATTTCTTATTCAAACATGAAATATACAAGCATATTTTTCTAGATAACATACTGCTATGCAATTGTAAAAATAATTTACAATTATTTTCTTATATCATGGAAATATTTTTAGACATTCCTTCAAAAACTTTTCAAAAAACAAAAAAAAATAAAAATAAAAATAAAAATTTGCTCTGCAGTTCGTGTGAGCAAAGTGCGGAGTTAATCCCAAAAAGTGTGGACTTACTCCACACACTCCGTACACATTGCTTTCTTCCACATCCCATTATCTTTATAAACTTTAATAATCTTATTATATACAAAAGAATCTAGCTAGTACTCTTTTTTCTTCATCTGAGAAATAACTAACCAAGTATCTTTTACCTTATTCGTGTGAACATAATAGTCAATAAGTATTAATGTTTTGCGATTCCTTACCAAACCCGAATCATCTAATAATCTCTAGATTTTATTTGTAAGTTGTAAAAGCCTTTTCTAAACAACTTTTGAGCAATGTATTAACAGTTTAATTCCTGACTACAACCTGAAAGTATAATTTCATTGAAAATAATGTCTGCCAATATTCTTTCTAGAGCCTCCATTTGTGAAAGCAATGACATGACATTATCAATATCCCCTTCTTCGAAATTGTTATTTATAGAATTTAAAAAAAAAATCATTAATAATAATTAATGTACTTAGTCTAATTACTCTAAAAAAAAAAAAATTGCGACGGTGTGAAATGTGTGCAGTGTGCGAAGTGTCCCACAGATTGGTCCCCGCACGAAATTGGTGCGGGGACTCCACTCGACTGTGCAGGGACTCCCCACACCAATTTCGTGCAGGGACTCCGTACGACTTTGTGGGGATTCCCCACACCAATTTTGTGCAGGGACTCCCCACACCAATTTTGTGCGGAGTCCCCGCAATGCTTGAAGACCGAGATACCATGAGAGTTGCCAAAAGCACATTGCCATATCAAGAATAAGATTTTGAACCTGCATTGAAATGTAGTTGTCTCTATCAATATGTTTCAAAGGCAAAAGTGCAAAATTTTACAGAAAGATGGCTCCGCACTATGCGGAGAGATGGCTTCGCAAAGTGCGGAGTTTTTTTTCCTAGTTTATATATATTAAAAAAAAGGATAAAACAACCAATTGCAATAAATTTTAAATTCAACAATCCAATTGGGAGAAACAACTTTCCACACAATTGCCTAAATCAAAATAAGTTTGCTTCTCTTAAAGTAAGTTGCAAGTATCTCATGATAAAGCTGTTGAAAGTAGTTATGCCATTCAAAGAAGACCTATTATATAGAATTCATCATTTAAAAGAAAAATATGCATACACTAAACACAAACATAAGCTCTTAAAGACTACCAGAGATTAGAAAATGATCTGAGAAAAGCTTTCTGAACAGAAGTACCTATGTCACCAGTCAAATATGCTTCATGCTTGAGAATTTGCCGATGAAGATATTTAGCATAAAATTTGGCAACCACCTTACCTGTGAAATTCAATGCATTGATAAGAGAACAATAACGTACTGACCAAACAACAAAGAAATTGGGTAGCAAAACTTGATTTACAGCAAAACATTATTTCAATTCAAACTAATTATAATCTTTAATGGATCTGTATTGTGACTTGTGAGTACAAGATCTCATGACATAGATTATGGTATACAAATGCCTACGGTCAACACTTCATCTTTCTTTTGCCTAGTCATATCTTTTGAATCATAGGTATATGCTAAGGAATGCCGATTTGTATTCAAAATATTCGTGCCATGGTAAATGGCATGCACCCTAATTTAGTATGCAATATAACAACAGCAGAAGTAGAAAAACTTACCCCCATGACCATCATAAACACCAAAGAATGAGGTGGAAGCATCCAAATTAGTAAGTGCTGCATGCTTGAGAAAAAATAATAAGACCATAGGTTATTCAAGGTAGTGAACAATGCATCTCATTATTACAAAATTACAAAATTTGCATTATAATGTTATACAACTGTCTTCCCTTATTTTCTTTCTTGCACTACTACACTCGCAGGCTCCCTCTCTCGAGCAGCCTAGGTGCCCATGCACTCTATTAAGAAAATGTCTACATTGATCAAATTACCAAATTGAAATTACAAATTGCCTACATCGATCTTGATCAACCTCTCGCAACATTGTTCAAATTACCAAATTGCAATTATTTATTAATAAAATAGGCTCTGATTTTTGTGTGAAAAAGGGGTTGCATGTAGTCTCTGATTTTTGTGTGAAAAATAGAGAAATAGAAGATTGTAGATAGGAGAAAGAGAAATTGAAACAATGGTTACGTGTTGAAATTGAAATAATTTTGAAGCTATTAAAATCGGGATGGGATAAAAGAATGGGATTCAACACTATTGTAGATATTTCATCTCCAGAGACTAGAAAAGGCATGGCCATAACGTATGAAAATGGAGAATGAAAAAGTTAAACAAAAATAAAAAATGACGCCATTTTTTCTCTTGTACAGTAACTTGGGATTGGTTTACTATTCCTTCTACAGTAGCAACTGCTTCCCCTTTTTGATAGAAGTTAGATTATTTTTCCTCAACTCATGATCAGAACCAAATCAAAAAACAATGCAATTACACACTTGCAAAAACAAATCGTTTATGCAATGGGTGCTCTCTTGTAGTTTAATGAAACCCATTGTTTCACACCACATATTGTTATTCACAATCAATAATGACTATCATCAACTTAAATAATAGTGAGCCCTTTAACTCATTGCTTTGTATATTGAAATTCATCACAAATTCATTGAACAATGAATTGAGAAACCCACTATATATCTCGTTATGATCTCTACCAATAATGAATAGCATTACTCTTTTCATGCTATAACTTCTTTTCGGATCTTTGCTTTAGATAATGCTTCTTGACAACGAAATGTCATTAAATGCTATGTTATGGTGCTAAACACCAATGACACTACATAACATTTGACCATTTGCCATCACCTACGTTGAATGTGACTCGAGAATACTAAATCAAGGCTAACATGACGTTTGATTGTTACTCACAATCTAATTATCTTATGTCTTTCAAAGTGACACAAGAAGAATCGAAACTAACCTTAAATTTATCAATAGCAACACTTATTTACTGTATGGGTGTGAGATTTGAGCACTGACAAACCAAGCTTAGTGCTTGTTTTGGTTTCAATACAATCACCATATATTTTAAAATCTCAGTCAAAGGGCCACGAAGCAAGACTGAATCCTTACTTCTCTAGGATTGAATGAGTTCCGGGCCAAGGACGAAGCTCGTACTTCACGTGGAAAGTCAAATTTTCCCTTTAACCAAATTTACAAATATTACCCAGTTATTACCAAATCATCGATACATTTCATGAGACTTATTACAACTCTTCATTATATTTTTTTCCCAAACAAGCATCGAGAATTATTCCAAGACTATTGTATTAGCAAAGGGAAAGGACCAACTAAATCTGGAGGTCAAACTCAGGGTCTAAACTCTAAATTATCACAGATTTGGACCTGCCAACAAAACAAATCAAATCTCAACCCTAATAAATTTATAATCGAATACCTGTATCCTTCTTTACAGCAACGTATACATAAAGATCCAAAGCAATTAGATTATAAGCAACCACGAACGCTTACTTCTAACACGTTCACTAATCCTGCACTACATTGTTTTTATGATAAACCATTGGTCCAAGAAAACCATGGAGTTAGCTTAACATATACTGACAAGGACAAGAGATGGACATTTAAAATTCAGGCTGAATGTTTGCAATGAAAAAAGATTGTTAAACTATGAAATTTTGAGGTTCTTTTAGAGAATCAGAGCAACCAGAAAGACGAGCTATAAATATGAATGCCAGAAAAACTTCACTAAGTGCAGAACCTGACATTCGGCCTATTCAAGTTCTTATAGGCTCTCAGAAATCATAAATCTCAGAATAGCAACCAAGAAAAGAATGACAATGGACACCATTTTATACACGATAATAAAGATGTTTTGGCCGTTGGATTTTACTAGAAAAGTTCTAAGTTCAGCTAATCCCTATAGGAAAAGAGGAATAACGAAAATATCAGCAACTAAAAAATTATATTCAAAATTAACAGTGGAGAAAAAGACTAGTATTGTGGTTCTTACTTGCTGATGTCATCTAGGTGATTGTCGAAGTCTATAATATCCTTCAATTTCTCAGATAACATGTAATCCAAAAGGACTATATTAGCTGATGGCTCCTTGATAACTAGTTTACTACTTCCATCTGATCCTACTAGCTTCCAACTCCTCGATGCATCCTTCGTGTAAAGCTGTGCATCAGAGTGGAATAAAAAAAAATAGAGCTTTGTTGATGAAAATTCAGCAGTGCTGCTAGGCGTACAGAAAAGGGGGTTCACGGGGGTTTTACAATCTAACCTAGCTGGGAAAAAAAGATAAAAAAAATAAAAAGGACAAAACCCGTTTGGAAACCGGGCAGCCCTCATTTGCCTTCGAACATATTTTCCCCCAATTTCAAAACCCTTCCCGACTCTCCTTCACCGTTTCCACTGGCCTCCATTAAAGACGGCAAGACAACACCATGAAAAGCATCTCCAGCTCTGGCCATCTTCAAAATAGGTGAAGAAGAAGAATAGTCCATTGTCAAATCAAGGATTCGTGGAAATCGAAGAAGTTTGAACGTTGCCCATCTTCCACCGCCGTGAAGCATCCTCCACCGCCCAACTGAAGACGACACATTTTTCCGTCTATACATCTCAAGTAAGTGTGTGACGTCTAACCTTTGGTCAGAGGATGAAATCTCTGTGGCAGCCATGAAGTCACTGAACTGAAACGAAGCGAAATTGCTGAAAAAACATTTGTAAAAATAATGGAAGGAATTAAATGGGTATTTTTTGTTTCTTTAATTAAAAGTTGAACAAAGTAATTGATTCTTATTACTTTCATCAGGTTGTTGTCGAATTCAGACACGTGGAACTGATTTGAATCTGATTTCTTTGAGCACTCTTTGAAATGCATGAAAATTAAGTTTCAATAATCTGATTATTCTTCATGTCGTTTAATACATTTCAGTATATTAAGTATGTAAATAGCCATCTGTTATTTGAATGTTAAAATGCATATTCCATACTCTGTAGCTGTGTATTGTGCACTAGTAATTATACATGAGACTGTAAAAATCTCAACTTCCCATGGATCATAACATTGAGACAGAGTTATGCTTATGCAAGTGTTGCACGTATTCCAGTTTAAAGAAGTGCAGAAGTGCATTTTGTTTTAGCTTATTTCATTCATTTGCAGTATGGGACATGTTTGTCTAGCTTTATGATTTTGATAAAAATCAAAGATAAATGTCTCTTATATAACATTAATTGAAGTGAGTCTTGTGGAGTTTAGTTTAGGGACATGTTTGTCTAGCTTTATTCTGTTGACATAGAATAATTTTCAGTTTTAGTATGATCAAAGTGACACTATCAAAATATATTATGTAACTTCATTCTTTGTTGTTCATCATTTCAGCATGAGAGGAAGGAATGTTGGCATATGTCACAGTTGTCGAAGCAAGTGGCACTCATTCGAGGAATGCACGAGAAAACGTCGTTACCCAAGGTGTCCACATGGATTTCAGAAATGTTTTGAGGTTGAAAAACAAACACATAACAAAGGACGACTATTCAACATTTGTAGTAAGAACTGCGGATTTTTTGACTGGGTGGATGAAGGAGAATCAAGTGAACAGTGTAGTCACTTCAATGAGGTGATGCCAGAGAATGAGGAAGTTGAAGATTTGCCAAACATGCTCGAAACTTTGGCCCGAGTAACTGAGAAATGAGTCATCGAGGTGTTATTACAAGTGACATTCCGCAAGGGAAGAGGATGCTTGGACTGGAATGGGAAAGAAAAATGACCAGCTTGATTATTAGTATTTTTCGTTAATGGGTTGTTCGAGTTTTATTCGTAATTTGATGACTTTTGTGGCATTATTATGTATTTTGTGTCAAACAAGAATTATGTTAACTGCATCTGTGTTTGTTCGACTTATATGTGCTTTTTATAAGCAATGAATGATAGATGCAGGAGATTTATTATCGGATGTCAATAGGAATTTTTACATGTGCTGGTAGAGGTGGTTGCCGGTGTTGATGAAAGGTGATGGCTGTAATAAATCGCTCTACTCTGAGTGTGTAGGCGGTATAGTGGTGGCGAAAAGCGTCAGGCGATGACGTTTTTCATTTGGTAATTTACTGATGAATTCTCAATTGTAAAACATTTTGGTTTGCTATAGAACTGCAGTAGTTTCATGTAAAATAGTTCATAGATTAGATAGATGGGTAATTTTGCATCTGAAATATACAAATCCGAGGCTTTGTAGAAATCCGTATCCAGTATAAATCTGACATCCAAAATTTGGCTATTTGTTATCATCAATGAAGTTGCACATAAGCAGATTGCTAAGTAGCAACATCACAATTTACAAAATAAGGCATAACTCATATCGAATTGAAGTGAAACCAAGTCCCGTGGATAGATAATTCGAAGAGATATCGAACCCAACTAGTCTCGACATTGGCTATGGAAAAATTCAAATACGAGCTAGAAAAGATGACTAGCAAACCACTCTGCAGAATGTAATTTTCATAAGAAGTTTGAATTATATTATTCACCTATTTAAAAATAAGACTGAATAGCGCATTACCCTTTACCTCACCAATAGTAAGAATTCCCCACCTACTGAAATTGGTGGAAAACATCCCTATATGAAACTTGAATTGTTAATTTGAATATATTTAGTTTAGCTTTTGTTCTTTGAGGTTCTTGTTATCTAGTGCATGGCACGTGCGACTACTATGGATTTAGATCCTTTTGACCTGAAGATTGAACTTACTTTTCATCGAAAACTACGAAAACAGAAAGAGTATCATGGAACGTCCTCCTAAAAAACCATTGCAATTTTTATCCCTCAGACTGTTGTTGGAGCTCAATCTAGCATAGCTCCAAGGGGACAGAAGAAAATAATTTTGAAACAAAAAAATTGGGCAATTGGTACACTTCAAACTCACTTGCAATTCTCAGGTCTTCCTCATAGAGATTCCCATGATAACTGGCACAATTTCTGGAGGCTTGCAATACGTTAAACATCAATGGAATATCCAATGTTCTATTCTCAATCTCATTAAGGGACTCAATCTCATTAAGGGACATAGCAAAGATTTGGCTACATTCATAACCTCCTTGGACACTAACTACATGGAACGATTTATTCAAATAATTCTTGATGAAATATTTTCATCCTACACAGTCTCTAAAATTGAGGAATGAAATCAATTAAACTACAAGAAATTTGTACTTTCCCTACAAAATTTTGGGAGACAAATTGAAATTTGTGGGTGGAATTCACCTTTCCCTACAAAAAAGACATTTTGTAAGGCTATAATTTGTTTCAAAATTTTAAATAGTCCAAAGAGTTGTGCCCACAAAATTTTGTATTTTTACCAGACAAAAAATTTGATGGGCAAAGTATATCTTTTGCCTACAGAAATATTTTCCATGTTTGTAGGATAATAATAAGCGGGAAATTTTTCGATTTTTATTTGTATTTTTTATCCCTAATAATAAGCGGCAAAATATAACTCATGTTCTCATATCCCCCTGCTTCAACAACCCCTGAGTTGAAACTTTTATGCAACGGAATTCCTGCCAAGTCATTCACTTCAAGTTTTCGTTTCACATTTGCACTCAACTCTCTATTGCAGCGATACAACCTAGACTTGGAAGGGCTAGTTCTATGATTATGCTCAAGGTGGACTGTATTAATTCTCCACATGCCATGACTATCTGAAGAACTAGAGATCCTTGCTTTACAATCCGTCTTACTGATTGGTCGTGGATTTAAAGAGCCGCTTGCATTAGTCGTTCTCCGACCTTCACGACTACATGTCAAGGTCACATATTTCAACAATCCATCATCCCCCTTCTCCGAGTTTCTTCTTCGGACTGGAAAATCGACATCATAAGCATATCTCTTATAGAAGTCAACCAATTGTTTCTCGTCATTGAACATCATACCCACCTCCGGCAAGATCGGCCCATTGTGTCCCAATGTTTCTTCTTCCACCTTGATGGAATTCTCTGCAACACTGTCATTATCTAGTGCCGAACAAGTTCATCAGTCCCGTGTTCCATACTTCCTATGCTGTAAGAAAATAAGATGTAATGTAGGTCATCACATAAACTCTAGTATGTGTGTACCGAAAATATTTGATATTCCATCAAATGTTTGTGAATAAATATCTCAAATGGTTGTTAGTAAGAAAAAAAATTATACTTGCATATATGGCGAATCACTCTAACAACTGCAAAGTATGATAAGTACAAGAAATATTTAGCATGAAAACTGCACCAGTGGCATCAGCTGCACCAAAAGGAATTATCTTGATTTTACTAGGAAATGATATGTTTAATGTCATCGAATTTTATCACTGTAGTTCATTCGGCAACACTTTTTCTTCTTTTAAATTGTTTTCTGGCTCTAATTCTTTTATGTGTTATAGCTGCCCCATCAATGTATAATGCTAATGCATCTAATAGTGGAAACTGAAAGCTAAGTTGAGTTGTCCTTAAAGCAATTTCAAATATGAGTCAAGTAACGAATATACTTCCATAAGTTCTTTCAGGTTACAAAATAAGAAATGGGGCATTTTTCCATTTTTCATCTCCAACTCATCCTTCTAGACAATTTCCTCTTTGTATATCTAAACTATTTACCTATTTAAATTTTCTCAAGCTGTACTTTCCAATCAAAGTCCAATATGTTGTATATCTGTCAGCCTCAAGAGGCAGTTTTGAATTACAGATTTGGTATAGACACTAAAAATATTTTTCTGTATTTTTGATTATTCAACACCCATTATCTATCTGTTATTTGAATGTTTCAATGGCGAATAATATTTTATGGGTTTTTGATTTCATGCAGATTTTCATACCAGAGGATAAAAATGGTGTTCTGGGTTTCCGGTTACGGATCATTACTACGATGAAAAAATAATTGGGTAGCATGTCGAACATATCGTGGGAAAATGTCTCAGAATCTGTGGTACATCATGCTGAACACAGAAACCCTTCAGGTGCAGCCCCCATTTCGTTGTGTCAACGTAGAGGACATGGGGGAAATGCCGAACACAGGAATGGAAACGAGAAAATTGGAGGAAATGATGAAGGCTTTTGACTGGAGGTGAGTGCCCAATTATCTTCCCGTCGCTGGAGAGGGAATGGAATGGGGATGAAATTGACAAAATGGACGGAGAGGGAATGGAACGAGAATGGGGAAGTCGGGGAGAAAAAGGACGTGATTTTCCCGCTTTTTGCCAATCTGTGGGTCTTCCATTTTTTTGGGCAGCCCTTATTTGTTTTATTTTTTAGAACTTCCAGCTCAGCTTTTGTCCATCCACCTCAGATTTTTCAAATTTTCTGTAAGACTTCTGTCAAAATCAATCTGTTAGCCCAGCATTTTCCAAAATTCAGTATATGACGCCTGCAGTTAAGGACAATGCATGACTTACAAAAGAGAAGATTTGATTGATAGATTTTAAAGACAAAAGTAGATTATAGAGAACAGAAATTGTGGTCGCTTCAAATACTATCAAAATGAAAGAAGCGAGATATACATAAACAGCAATTGGACGCGGAGCCTGAAATTTTTCAATGTGGGGGCAAAATTAAGTTGCAAAACTTTTTTGAAACAACATAAGCTCAATGACAGCCAGAACCATGATGGATGTTAGATTTTGGTGGAATTAGAAAACCCTAGATATTAGGAATAAAAGACAAATGAAGTGGTGATTTGGGGGGTCATGAGCAAAAGTAGTGCACAGTGCTAAGAAAGGAATCATTAATAAAATTTTGAATTTCGGGGGAAAAGCAAAAATAAATAAATAAATAAATTGAGATTCTGTGGGTTTAGTGCCTCAGTGGCCCCTACATGTTCCCATGTGGCTCTGCCATGCCAACAATGATACAATTTGGCAATGCAGAAAGTAAATACATCAAACTAAGGATTATGTAAGACACAAGCTTTTAGATGATGCCAAATAAAACTAAAATTGAACAAATGCTATCTTCTCCATGCATAGAGATGAGACAAATCTATATTGTCTAAGCTTTTTGTAAATCTTGGGGTCATCTAATGGAAAAATTGTGCACGAGAAAATTCTGCTTGACACGTACGTTTTTTGTTAGTCTTATTGTGGAGGATGATGAAGTTCTCTAACTGGAATGACTAACATAAATTACAGAGAAGGAGATTCAAAGTTTATCTATATGCTCAATCTTAAGTGGCATTTGGTACGCATGTATGGGATGGTTGCCAAGGGGGATAAACTTAGGACTGCAATGAGCATGATATTGGCGTAGAAGTGACATGTGATATCATATGATATCCATTGATAAAATAAGATATACATTGTTTGGTAAATATAAAAATGAAGATAGCAACGAAATCAAAATTCCCAAGCTTGACTCCATTCTTGCATAAAACAAGGTAATAGAATCAAAATAATGAATTGGCGAGCATGCCTTAATGTCAAACTTGGTTATATTCTTAAATTGAGATTAGTACGTTAAAATGCAAAATTTGAAAAAGAAAAAAGAGGAGAGAGAAAACAATTCAACTTGTTTGAATCCCCAACTAACATGATATGCAGCAAATTCATGTCCTATTCATCTAGAGCTATCAAATATCATGACATAATGTGCTACATACACTTAGGCCTAGCCAACGCTAAACCTCGTCTATATCTCTCTATTTTCTATTCCTTTTTAGGAAATGCAGTTCTTTAATTGCTGAAAATTTTTAAATTTGAAAATTAACAAACTTGGGATCTACATGAGTGTGATTTCGCTTATAAGAATTTGAATTCTGTGTGAGGTTTTCACTTGAGAGTGTCCATGGTGATGTTTGGCAATGCCCCTTGTTAGGTCTAAAAGTGTAATTGGCGATTCTGTGGACAAAACGGATTAAGTTGTATAATTGTAAAAGTCAGGGACTTAAGGTGCAATTTGTATAGATGAGGTAAATTAGTGTTCGAGTTGTTGAAGGAGTCCAAGATGTCCAAGAAGATCACACAAGATCATCGGAATGCAATTGGAAGTCTAAAGGATATCAAAGAGCCGCACAAATTATGTTCTGGATTTTCAGTCATAACTTTAAATACATTTTCTATATAGAAAACGTTGGAATTTGGACAAGGCTAATTCTAAAAGAATTGTAGCCCTTTGAGTTAGCTTTCCAACGCAACTTGAATCACTTCAATTAGACATCGAACAAGAAAGTTATGATAAAAATACTGATGACTACTCACTATCGCTCGCTTCTCCCTGGCATTTCGCTCGAGCGACAAAAATATAATACCTCTCGCTCGATTCTCACTAGCTCTCGCTCGAGTGAGACTCCTATACGGAAAAAACCCTATTTCACATTTTTGAAGTGTTTTACTTGGCCCATACCACCTAGACACCTTCAAGTATAAATACTTAAGCCCTAGGACGAAATTTTAGAGGTTGCAACATTATTCTTTGAGTGCATAACATCTTCATATCTTTGTTCAAGAGATCTAAGGCAAAATCAATTGGAGAATTCATCAACATAATTCTTTTGATCTGGCAACCATTGTTTTGGGGAAAAAATATCGAATCTACATAACCCAAAACACCTTGTTTCCTTAATCTATTGAGGAAGGGACTCTCTCATTGGAGGATTGAGAGAGGTGGATTAAGGTGTAGTTACAAGCACAAGAACGGACGGTTCTTGTTGTTCCATTTGGTGATACAATTAACTAAGGACCAGGAGGTTGTAGTGGACAGCAGACTGGACTGCAAGAGGTAGATTAGGAAGTCTAGCAAGATGCTAGAAGTATCTATAGCAGTAGATCGTGAGATTGGAACAGCGGGTCTGATTGGTTACGAAGTTTGGTATAACTTGTACTTGCTGTATTGGTATAGTGGAGGTAACTGGCTTGGTCCTGAAGTTTTATTCACGTTGGGGTTTCTCCATCATCATATTGTTTGTTATTTACTGCTTTGCATAATATACAAACTGCGGCATTCCAACATAGGTTAATTGACTTGTATGATTAATCACCTAGACAACTAATTAAAGTGACTTGTTGCTTTAGTTATATTAATTCCGCACGTAAGGTTAAATTGGTTAAAGTGAAATCTAGAACGTAAACTTGGTAACGCATAAAATTTGAACTTGATACTGTATCACGTTAGTCGAACTTTCTAGCATATCTAAGCATTCTAAGTCAAATTTTTTTTCACCCCTGGTAGTGGGGGAAAAAAGTGGAAGAAATTGGGTTCTGGAGGGATAAGGTGGAGATAGGTTTTTGTAGGGGTATGGTCACGATGGTCATTGTTGGTTGACTTGGGGAGAGGCAGTTTATTGTTGATAGTTGGCAGAATTGAATGGTGGCATTTGAAGAAAAACGTGTTGGGAAAGATGAGGAAAGGGCTTGAGATGAAGGTAGAGAGATGAGTAGCTGGAAATGGTAGGGTAGAAGGGGAAGGGTGGTGGTGCTACAGAGAAGTGCGCCAAGTCAAGGTGATGTCGAAGAAATGTGAAAGATGGCATGGATGCTCATTAGTTGCTAGAAAAGGAAATGATTCATTACTTTTGGATTTCATTAATTGGAGATTTGACACCACAAAAATGGGTACCATTCCCAAATATCAAGAATGGCCAGCTCTTGGAGTAAGGGATGAGAGAACCATGTCATCGGGAATGATAATGTCCCGAGAATGGACGTTCCTCAAAATTACTCAAATCATTCCCATGCCCATTCCTTCATAGCAAATTCCACCACATCGAATTACAACCAAAAATATCAAATGTCAAAAGCTATTAAAAGATTTATGTTACCTAAGAAATTGTTACTACTGAACATTAATTTCGCAAAAGTATTTTCCAACACGAACTCATTATAGCAATATAGATCACCTGCATAACTGGACTCCGGTCCTTTCTATTTGGCAACGAGCTTTTTATTATCTAACTAAAATTTACAAAATTAAATGCTTCAAGCTTTAATTTTTACTTATCAATGTAGGAATTGGTTCAAATATTAAATGAAAAGGTGTGTAAAAATTGGAAAATGAACAGGTGTGTAAAAAAATGGAAAATGAAAAGGTGTGACTACGTGTCAACTTCGACCAAATATTTGGACTTGATCCGATGGTCAAATTACAAAAGTAAATAGACCAACTTAGTTTACTCGTCGAGTAGATTGTTGTGGTATATTTGGAATCTCGAAACCAATTTCGGATGAATGAGAAATTACGAATCAAAGTTGGAAGAAATGAAGTGTTGCAACTTTTCGAAAAGTGCAGGTTTTGGCCAAGTGTTGCAACTTTTTTGAAATGATGCATGTTTTGGCGCACACTACTTCATTTGCACCATTTCTACATCTATAAATAGAACCCTATGGACATGATTTTGGATACACCAATTACATTGAGCATTCATTCTTCTCTTGCAATTCTCTTCTTTCTAATTCTATAGCATTTCATACATTTCCTTTGTAGAGTAGAAATTTTGTCAAAAGTTCATCGGTTTCTTGTGGTTTGGAGTGCTACTACCACAAGTTATGAATCCATTGTATCTTGGGAGACAAATGTCATTCACTGTAAGCACCGTAGCAGAGCAATTTGTCTTAAAGAAAGAGATAATATCTCGCTTTGGATTATTCTCTATTTCTACTCCTTCTTAATCCTTATTTTGCGTAATCTTTATACCGAAACTCTGTCCAAATTTTCATTCATATAAATTGTATTTTGATCAAGCTCTTGCAGGTTAAAACTGGTCAAACAAATATATCAAAAACCAACCCTTACATAACCCTTTTTATAAGTTGTCTCCAACAATCTTAAGACAAATTCGTGTGTCTTTGTGGTTGGTTGTGGACAAACATTACTTTGTTTGAATAGTACTTTGTGTACTATTCCTCCACCGATATTATCATCATTTTGTTGAACTTCTGTTTGTGTAATAGAAATGATTACCATCGGGACTTCGTTAAGTCAAAATGATTCCAATAATGTGGTACCACCCATGGCCATACTGTTACATAATACTACTATCTCACATGGGGAAAAATCGAAAAATTTTGCAGGAGGAGACTTCAAGAGGTGGCAACAAAAGATGTTGTTTTATCTCACCACTCTTAATTTGGCTAGATTTCTAAAGGAAACTGCACCGGCTGTACAAGAAGGGGAAAATAATCGTGAATCGATTATTGCTTTGGATGCATGGAAACACTCGGATTTCCTATGCAAGAACTATATCCTAAACGCATTGGATAATACACTAGATGGGGTGTATAGTTCAAAGGAATCAACCAAGGAACTATGAGATTCTTTGGAGACAAAGTACAAGATCGAGGATGCCGGAATAAAGAAGTTCATTGTTGGCAAATTTTTGGACTACAAGATGGTGGATTCCAAAATCGTAATTAGTCAAGTGCAAGAGATTCAAGTCTTGTTACACAACATCCACGCCGAGAAAATGGAATTGAGTGAATCATTCCAAGTGGCTGCCATTATTGAGAAACTCCCTCCTATGTGGAGAGATTTCAAAAATTACCTCAAGCACAAACACAAGGAAATGAACTTGGAAGAATTGATTGTGTACTTGAGGATTGAAGAGGACAATTGGAAAATCGAACGGAGGCCAGTTGATCAAGATAGTGCAAATTTTGTTGAAATGGAACCAAAGGCAACAAACAAGAAACGAAAGGCTCCTAATTATGCACCACGAAGAGACAATTCCAAAAAGGTTAAAAAGTTCAAAGGAAATTATTACAACTGTGGCAAGGTTGGACATCATTCAAGTGAATGTCGAAAGCCAAAGAAGAATGCTCAAGCCCATATGGTTGCAAATAACACTCTATCCGATGGATTGCAAGAAATGAGTTTATCTATAGTAGTGTCCGAATGCAACATGATTGGAAATACTAGAGAATGGTGGATTGACACCAACGTTACCCGCCATGTGTGTGCGGACAAGGGGATGTTCTCCAACTATCAAGAATTTAATGGGGAACAACTATACATGGGAAATTCTGCAAGTTCCAAAGTTAAAGGACAAGGCAAAGTCACTTTGAAGATGACATCCGGGAAAGAACTCGTTCTCAACAACGTCCTACATGTGCCCGATATAAGAAAGAATTTAGTGTCCAGGTCTCTACTTAGCAAAAATGGTTTTAAACTTGTATTTGTATCTGATAAATTTATGTTGTCTAAAAGTGAGATGTATGTAGGAAAATGATACATGTGTGATGGAATGTTCAAGTTGAACGTTCTTACAATTGTATCGAAACAAGTCGTTATGAATAAAATTATAAATTTCATTTACTTGCTTGAGCCTTCATGTTTGTGGCATAGTCGATTAGGACATGTGAATTACAAATCGTTGCGCAAACTACTAAATCAAAGTTTAATTCCGGCGCATAAAATCAATCCTAATAATAAATGTGAAATATGCGTTGAAGTAAAATTGGCTAAAACACCGTTCCATTCAATACAAAGGAACACAACCCCTCTTGAATTGATCCATAACGATATATGTGATCTAAAATTTGTACAAACTCGAGGTGGTAAGAAATACTTTGTAACATTTATTGATAATTGTACAAAGTTTTGCTATGTCATTTTTTTGAGAAGTAAAGACGAAGCCTTAGATGCATTCAAAACCTATATGGTTGAAGTTGAAACACAACTTGAAAAACGAATAAAAAATATTCGTAGTGATAGAGGAGGTGAATATGGGGCACCGTTTGAAGACTTTTGTTCTGAACATGGAATTGTTCATCAAACAACGACACCTTACTCTCCTCAATCAAATGGTGTTGCAGAATGTAAAAACTGAACACTTAAAGAAATGATGAATGCCATGTTAACAAGTTCTGGTTTACCACAGAACATGTGGGGGGAGGCTATTTTAACGACAAATAGTTTTCTTAATAAAATACCTCTTAAGAAAATGGAAGAGACACCATGTGAACTATGGAAAGGCTATCCTCCATCCTACCAATACTTGAAAGTGCGGGGGTGTTTGGTTAAGGTTGAGGTACCTTGATAAGTGTGTTTTTGCACACTTATTTACATCACAAACATGACTTAAATACAAGCAAAATGATTGAATTGTTATTTAATTTTGTCGAATTCATGCAATGTAGGTGATTCTATGGAAATAGTGAAATTCAGGAGAAAAGAGCCGAAAAAGGACCAAATTGGAGCAAAATGAAAATTCAGGGACCAAATTGCAATTATCTAAAAGTTGATCCGATGAACACATCAAGCAATTGATCAAGCTAAGCACCAATTGGAAGTTATAATGGAACATTGGAGCAACTAGAAACAAGAGAGGAGGTCAAGGAGTGAAGGAATGAAACTTGAGGATCAAAATGACTCAATTTAGAAGTTCACTCTACTATGCGGTCGCATAGTAGAAAACCTATGCGGTTGCGAGTAACCCTCCAGGGATTAAAAATGCCATATTTCATAAACCTATGCGGTCGCATAGGTATAACCTGTGCCCGATTTTTGCAGTTTCCTTATATGATTGCAATTCCTTTGGTAACCTGATTTCGACGGGTTTAAATAGCAAACAAACGTCCAAAAGCCGTAAGCAATGAATTGGGAGGCAAAAATATTCATTTTGGAGAGAATTTGAAGGCAAGAACAAGGATTGATGCGAAGATTTACAAGATTTCTTCAAGTTTTGATAACCCGGTGATGTATTTTATTCAAAACTTGATAGATTTCGTTATTTTTATCAGATAGGCTAGATTTCTGTAACTAGGTGATCGATGAACCATGTAATTATTATTAAACTTTTTATTTCATGACTTTGAATTCATAGTTCGATGGGATTATTTGAATGAATTATATTGCTTTATGTATTTCCACAATTAATGTGCACTTAATTTGTGTGAATTTGGTGGTTTAATTCTGAATTTGAGAAAATTGGATTAAACTCGACATAGATAATTCATCATAGGGTCCGATAGGGGATAGAAATATACCCCCATGCCCTATGTAAATCTTTAATTGCTCATAAAAAAATTACATGCGTTTTTGTATAATTGCATCCGTCATAGAAATATAGGCTGGTGATTTATGAGAATAGGTTCAATACATCTCGAGAGAGAGTATTGAATAGATTTAGGAGCATTGATTTGTCAAATTCTCATTGGATTATCAAAATTGAGAAATTAGGGTTTACTTAATAATTATTTGGGGATTCGTGATCCTAGTGCATTCGTTTTACATAGATTTTCATAAATTGACAATGCATTTCATTTATTTTCATAACATTTCGTAATTGAGTCATTCGTTAAGTGAATTTGAGTAATTAGGGTTTGATTTGAAATTAGGGTTTTTCAATTTGGGGATTTCTCCCAAAATTAGGGCTTTTAATTCTAAAATTCATCTTAAGTCAATTAGTTTCGGTTAAGGCTAAAATAAATAAAATTGAACTACTCTTTCTCTGTGGGACGATACTCGGACTTCTAAAGTCTACTTTATTACTTGTCATGACCCGTACACTTGCGGTAATTTAAATCGAAAGAAATATTTTGCGAACAAATTTTTGGCGCCGTTGCTGGGGATCGAATTTAGTTTAATTTTATTTCTTGAGGCAATAATTCGAACTCAATTTTTATTTTACTAGCATAATTTTGTTTTCTATTTTTATTTTTATTTTAGGTTATTATCCTCTATTTGTGTTTTAGTTAATTAAATTGTTTGAATCTCAGTGCTCGTACTGGTTTTAATTCTCAGATTTGCATGTCACGATTGCCTGGAGGAGAATTGATTCCAGCTGATCCTGAAATTGAGCGCACCTTTCATCGACGACAAAGAGATCACCGCGAAGCACAAGTACAAATGGCCAACGAATTAAACAATCCCATGATTCATGCTAACGAAGGAGAGGCAATGGACGAAGGGAATGAGATTCTGGGGGATTTCTTGACTCCTCAAGTAATTCAAAGCCAGTCCAGCATAGTGTATCCACCGTTTGGGCAACCTAATTTTCAGTTGAAGACCAATGTGATACAGCTGTTTCAAAATGGACACCAATTCTATGGCAAGGCTGAGGAGAACCCACACACACACGTATCTCGATTTCTGGTTATGTGTCAACGTTTCAAATACCAAGGGATTTTGGATGACGTTATTAGGTTGAGGATTTTTCCACATACGTTACGAGACAGAGCACTTGAATGGTTGGATTCACTCCCGGTTGCAAGTATCACTACATGGAATGAGCTGGCACACAAGTTCCGCACAAAGTTCTTCTCCCCAGCCAAGATAGTAAAGCTGAGACATGATATATCAGTATTCAATCAAGGAGAAACTGAATCATTTGATGAAGCCTGGAACAGATTTAAAAACATGCTCCGGAAATGCCCTCAGCATGGGTTCGATAAAAAGACCCAGATTCGATTCTTCTACACAGGATTACTTCCATACCATAAGAGCATGGTAGATTCAGCATCAGATGGCTCAATATCCACAAAAACAGTTGACGGGGCATTGGAATTATTTGAGCGAATGGCTACCACATCAGCCATATGGTCTTCTGAGAGGGCGATTCCAAAGAAAACTCCAGGTGTCTACGAGGTGGATGCTTATTCAGCAATCTCTGCAAAAATTGATTCTCTGTATCACAAGGTGGAAAGCATATCACAAGCATCACAAGCTAAGAAGAGCAATTGTGAGGAATGTGGAGCCGAGCACAAAACATCAGACTACCCTATACTCATGCAAGGAATTGAGCAAGCAGATTACGTACAGTGGGGACAACGCCAGCAACATAATCAATATGGTGAGACTTTCAATCCCAGCTCGAAGAAACATCCCAACTTCTCTTGGAGCAACCAGAATCAGAATAAGCTACAGGGGCAATTTCAACAACAGGAGAAGAGGCCTCAATTGGAAGATATGATAGGAAAATTCATGGAGAAGGCCGAAGCTACACTTCAAAATCAAAATGCAGCCATCAAAAATTTGGAAACTCAGATGGGGCAACTAGCCATCGCATTGACTGGCAAAACACCAGGTAACTTATCAAGTAATACAGAAAATAATCCTAAAGAGCAAGCCAAGGCCATTACAACTCGAAGTGGAGTGCAATTACCTGAAATCCATGTCAAGAGACCGGGGGTGATTGGAGAAACATCTTCTTCCGCTGAAGAAGAGACTGTTGTAAAGGAATCAAGTTCAAAGGAAAATTCAGAAGAATCACAAGATAAGGCCAAAGTCACACTCAACCCCTACGAACCTCCGATTTCCTTTCCACAGCGCTTGAAGAAGCAAAAAGTGGAGCAACAATACAAAAAATTTCTAGAAATCTTCAAAAAGCTCCATATCAACATCCCACTAGTTGATGCACTGTTCCAGATGCCTAGCTACGCGAAATTTCTGAAGGATCATGAGACAGTCATGCTTACTGAGGAATGTAGTGCCAGAATTCAGAATAAGCTTCCACCAAAACTAAAAGATCCAGGGAGTTTTACTGTTCCTTGCACAATCGGTGAAGTATATTTTGATAAAGCATTATGTGACCTCGGTGCAAGTATTAATTTAATGCCTTTGTCTGTTTTCAGGAAACTAGGATTGGGAGAAGCTAAAGTAACCACTGTGACACTTCAGCTGGCTGACAGGTCACTGACACATCCCAGAGGAATAATTGAAGATGTGCTTATCAAGGTTGAGAAGTTCATATTCCCAGCGGACTTTCTTATCCTGGATATGGAAGAGGACAAGGACGTTCCATTGATACTTGGCAGACCATTTCTGGCAACAAGGAGAGCGTTAATTGATGTTCAAAGAGGTCAACTGATTTTAAGATTGGGAGAGGAGCAGATATCATTTAATGTATTCAAGGCAATGAAATCACCAACAGAATCTGACAGCTGTTATCAAGTTGACATTATTGACAAGGCAGTACAAGAAACATTCTTACTACACGGTCCATCTGATGCCTATGAGGCATGTATTGCACAATCCCAATCAATCCAGTCAGAATCTTTTGAAGTTGAAACATGTGCAAGATTTTTGGAGACCAACCCGCTATACACACGAAAGAAACACTTCGAGGAACTGGGGACAGGAAATAAAAAGCCACTACCTTCCATTCAGGAGCCACCAGTTTTAGAACTCAAACAACTACCGCCACATCTCAGATATGCTTATTTAGGAGAGTCAAATACACTTCCAGTAATCATTTCGAACACAGTCAGTGAGATGGAGGAGGAAAAACTGCTCAGGGTACTTAGAGAGAACAAGACGGCGATTGGTTGGACAATAGCTGACAGTAAAGGAATCAGTCCTTCCCTGTGTATGCATAAAATCTTAATGGAGGAAAATTGCAAGCCTAGCATAGAAAGTCAAAGAAGATTGAACCCAAACATGAAGAAAGTGGTCAGGGCAGAGATACTCAAGTTATTGGATGCAGAAATTATCTACCCAATTTCAGATAGTGCAAGGATCAGCCCTGTTCAAGTGGTACCGAAAAAAGGGGGAATCACAGTGGTGAAAAATGAGAAGAATGAACTAATTCCCACCAGAACAGTTACGGGTTGGAGAGTTTGCATTGACTATCGCAAACTCAATGCAGCTACACGAAAGGATCACTTCACACTCCCATTCATTGATCAGATGTTGGAGAGGTTGGCTGGACATTCACACTACTGCTTTCTTGATGGATACTCGGGCTATAATCAGATACCTGTCGCACCAGAGGATCAGGAGAAGACCACTTTCACTTGTCCCTACGGTACTTTTGCTTATCGTAGGATGCCTTTTGGTCTGTGCAACGCTCCAGTCACATTTCAGAGGTGCATGATGGCAATATTCTTTGATATGATTGAAAAGTTTATCGAGGTTTTCATGGACGACTTCTTAGTATTTGGATCTTCATTTGATGAATGTCTAAACCACTTGAATTTGGTCTTACAGAGATGCAAGGAGACTAACTTGGTTTTAAATTGGGAAAAATGCCACTTTATGGTGCAGGAAGGCATTGTACTTGGGCATAGGATATCGGCAAAAGGAATTGAGGTAGACAAGGCAAAAATTCAAGTGATTGAGAAATTACCACCGCCTACATCAGTTAAAGGAGTTCGCAGTTTTTTGGGGCACGCTGGGTTCTACCGGAGGTTTATAAAAGATTTCTCGAAGATCACTAAACCTTTGTGCAATTTGCTAATGAAAGATGCAACCTTTGAGTTTAATGAGGATTGTCTCACAGCCTTCAACACTTTAAAGGAAAAGCTTACGACAGCACCAGTAATTGTAGCACCAGACTGGGAATTTCCTTTTGAATTGATATGTGATGCAAGTGATCACGCTGTAGGTGCAGTATTGGGACAATGGAGGAACAAGATTTTTCATGTGATCTACTATGCAAGCAGAACTCTAAATGATGCACAAATAAATTATGCAACCACTGAAAAGGAGCTATTGGCTGTGGTATTTGCATTTGACAAATTCAGATGATACCTCCTCGGGTCTAAAATCATCGTCTATATTGATCATGCTGCATTGAAGTATCTGTTCACAAAGAAGGATGCAAAGCTGAGATTAATTCGTTGGGTGCTATTGTTGCAAGAATTTGACATTGAGATACGCGACAAGAAAGGCA